>NC_042616.1:181069461-181376621 GCF_901001135.1 Rhinatrema bivittatum
ACACACTAGTCACCTCCCTGACCAGTCTCTGTCTCTCTCACACACACACACACACACACACACACTAGTCACCTCCCTGACCAGTCTCTGTCTCTCACACACACACACCAGTCACCTCCCTGACCAGTCTCTGTCTCTCTCACACAGACACCAGTCACCTCACTGACCAGTCTCTGTCTCTCTCACACACACACACACCAGTCACCTCCCTGACCAGTCTCTGTCTCTCACACACACACACACACACACCAGTCACCTCCCTGACCAGTCTCTGTCTCTCTCACACAGACACCAGTCACCTCACTGACCAGTCTCTGTCTCTCTCTCACACACAGTCATCTTCCTGACCACCCTCTGTCTCTCTCTCACAGAAACACATTTCCTCTGACCAGTCTCTCTCTCTCAATCACACACATGCTCTGTCACTTACATATAAGCTCACACATACTCTGTCACAACCACACACACACACTGCCACTCATGCACCCATTGTATCACACACACACAAGGTCTCACTCATGCACCCAGGCACCCATTCTACCACACTCACACAAAGCTGCCACTCACGCACCCATTCTACCACACACACACACACACACACACACACACACACACACAAAAAGCTGCCACTCACACACCCAGGCACCCATTCTACCACACACACACACACACACACACACACACACAAGCTCACATGGAGCCTCTTCTCATTGTTTGGCCCAATAAGCCTGGCCTCTGCTTATCACGCTGGCCTGACCTCCAGCGGTGTGCAACGTCTCTGCAGTCGCCGCTGGCCTGGCCTCCGGTGGTGTGCAGGGTCTCTCTGCTCTTCGGCCCCACTGGCGGCGATGCACAGGTCTCTCGACTCTTCAGCCACTGGCAGTGGCATGCAGCATCTCTCCATTCTTCGCCCCGCCCGCCTGGCCTCAGGCAGTGGCGCGCAGCATCTCTCCACTTTTCAGCCCCGCCTGCTTGGCCTCCGGTGGCGGCACACAGTTCTCTCCACTCTTTAGCCCCACCCCTGGAGAGAAGGGAAGCACAAGCGGGGCAGTGGGACACCGGGAGCCGCAACCAGGGGTGGATTGAGGGAAAATAGTGGCCCGGGGGATTTTTCTCCATACTGGCCCATGGGTACCCAATTACATATACAATATAATTTACATATTTAATTTACATATATATGTACACACCCCTATATTTCGGCATGGTCCTCTCGTATCAACACAGTACTATTTGCCAAAACTCAAAGAATAACAACTCCACCTATGAAAAAGAATACCACAAATATTACACCAGAATCTAAAATATCAATACACCTCCTATCAGGAAAACAGAACAGGCCAAGCTACTATAGATCCCTACAGAGAAACCACATGCTAAAAGAATGCTTCATCTCAGTCTTTGCATGCAGAACACAAACTCTCACCAAATACAGAATAAAGCCACATAAAGTATAAATAGAAATGTGCAGACAAAAACTAAACTGTAAAACGTATCATGCCAGACTCTATACAGTGCTACAATGGAAAAACAAAAATGTCACCATTCCTCATGAAACAATCAATAAAATCAAGATATATAAATCATGACTCATAATTATAAAATCATACTAATAACAGTTGATGAATAGAATATCCAATAATTAAAGACTCAAGCAAATGTTGAAACCTTTACCAAACACCAATAAAATATTTCAAACAGCAGACACATTACATACTATCCAATAATTAAAATGGTAATCAAGAAAAATGAACTTAAAAAGCCACCTTTACTTACCCTCTCAGCAGTTCTCCTACTCCTTTCCCTTGCAGGCGACACCAGAAGCAGCAGTAGCTGCTGAAGCTGTCCTCATGGTCCTCTTCTTTAGGGACCACAACCAATCTCTTCTCTCTCTCACTCACACACACACCAGTCATACCCACAAGACCAGTTTCTGTCTCTCACACACCAGTCATCTCCCCAACCAGTCTCTCTCTCTCTCACTCACACACGAGCACACACATACCAGTCATCTCCCTGATCAGTCTCATACATACACATGTCACCTCTCTGGCCAGTCTCTCTCAATCACACAATGCTCTCGCTCTCTCTTACTTACACAAAGGCTTTCAATCACATACATGCTCTCTCTATTTCACTTACACACAAGCTGTCAATCACACACATGTTCTATCTCACTTACAAACAGGCTCAATCACACACATGCCCTCTCTCACAGCCACAAGCCAGCCAAAAACATGCACCATCTCTCTTGCACACACACATTGACACACAGAAGCACCCTCCCTGTCTCACATACACATTACACTCACAGAAGCACCTTGCTTTCAGACTTGCAGCATTTTTCACTTTTACTAAAAATGAAAGTGATGATCCCAACCATTAAATAAGAAAACCACATTCCTATCAGAAGGCGAAATGACACCCTTCCTTCAGGTTCTGTCCTCCCAAGGGATAGCCACCCACACCGTACAGCTTCTCTTGTTTTGCGCTTTCAGGCAATAAAGCAAGTGTCTTTCTTCAAACTATCAGTCATATGATTATTCATGTGAGAGATATGGAACCGAAAGACATCCTTAGTCAACTTCCCTTTTAAATGGGAAGTGAAGTCTTAGTCATTTAAAAATATACATTTTCTAAAGGCTTAAAAAAAATAGCAAAACCATTTCAGATTGGAACTATTCTAGTCTTCATGCTTAAATTATGCTAAAAAAAACAAAAAACCAACCCCACCTGGCATCAGTATCTTAAATTTGTGATTTTGCTGAGATGAACATTTTAAATAGTTTAATTTTTTTTTTTGCTTTAGTATGGTGGGAAGTGGAATAGATGAAAATCCTTTTACAGTAGAAAATGTGTGGGAAGAGCTAAAGAACCTGAAAGTGGACAAAGCCATGGGGCCTGATGGGATTCATCCAAGGATATTGAGGGAGCTCAGAGATGTTCTAGCAGCTCCGCTGTGTGACCTGTTCAATAGATCCCTAGAAACGGGAGTGGTGCCGAGTGATTGGAGAAGAGCGGTGGTGGTCCCGCTTCACAAGAGTGGGAACAGGGAGGAGGCTGGCAACTACAGACCGGTCAGCCTCACTTCGGTGGTGGGAAAAGTAATGGAGTCACTGCTGAAAGAGAGAATAGTGAACTATCTACAGTCCGGAGAATTTATGGACCAGAGGCAACATGGATTCACCAGGGGAAGATCCTGTCAGACAAATCTGATTGACTTTTTTGACTGGGTAACCAAGGAATTGGATCGAGGAAGAGCGCTCGATATCATATACTTGGATTTCAGCAAAGCTTTTGACACGGTTCCGCACAGGAGACTGGTGAATAAAACGAGAAGCTTGGGAGTGAGTGCCGAGGTGGTGACCTGGATTGCAAATTGGTTGACGGACAGAAGACAACGTGTGATGGTAAATGGAACCTTCTCTGAAGAGAGAGCGGTTTTAAGTGGTGTACCGCAAGGATCGGTGTTGGGACCGGTCCTGTTCAATATCTTTGTGAGCGACATTGCGGACGGGATAGAAGGCAAGGTTTGTCTTTTCGCGGATGACACTAAGATCTGCAACAGAGTGGACACGCCAGAAGGAGTGGAGAGAATGAGACGGGATTTAAGGAAACTGGAAGAGTGGTCGAAGATATGGCAGCTGAGATTCAATGCCAAGAAGTGCAAAGTCATGCATATGGGGAGTGGAAACCCGAATGAACTGTATTCGATGGGGGGGGAAAGGCTGATGTGCACGGAGCAGGAGAGGGACCTTGGGGTGATAGTGTCTAATGATATGAAGTCTGCGAAACAATGCGACAAGGCTATAGCAAAAGCCAGAAGAATGCTGGGCTGCATAGAGAGAGGAATATCAAGTAAGAAAAGGGAAGTGATTAATCCCTTGTACAGGTCCTTGGTGAGGCCTCACCTGGAGTACTGTGTTCAGTTCTGGAGACCATATCTACAAAAAGACAAAGACAAGATGGAAGCGGTACAGAGAAGGGCGACCAGGAAGGTGGAGGATCTTCATCGGATGACGTACGAGGAGAGATTGAAGAATCTAAATATGTACACCCTGGAGGAAAGGAGGAGCAGAGGCGATATGATACAGACTTTCAGATACTTGAAAGGTTTTAATGATCCAAAGACAATGACAAACCTTTTCCGTAGGAAAAAAATCAGCAGAACCAGGGGTCACGATTTGAAGCTCCAGGGAGGAAGATTCAGAACCAATGTTAGGAAGTATTTCTTCACGGAGAGGGTGGTGGATGCCTGGAATGCCCTTCCGGAGGATGTGGTGAAGACCAGAACTGTGAAGGACTTCAAAGGGGCGTGGGATAAACACTGTGGATCCATAAAGTCAAGAGGCCGCCAATGAAGAGTGGGTGACTCGCCAGAATGATGGCTACTGCCTGGAGACAATACCCTTATTCAATAAACGTACATATGCTTACTGTGACTCCAACATCGTTCTAGCTTCAACAGCAAGAGGAAATGTGGAATAAAGGATCTGCACTCACAAAAGGGGGAGTAGCTGGCTTGTTACGGCGGTTACTACCCCAAACCAAATAAGCCTGTTACTTCAATTTCTATGCATATACAGCATAGTTCTCTGCTTCAACGGCAGGGGAGAAGAAAAAACTGATACTTCACACATCCAGCAGAGCTCTCTGCTTCAACGGCAGGGGAGAAGAAAAAAGGGTTCGCACTCACAAAGCGGGGAGTAGCTGGCTTGTTACGGCGGTTACTACCCCAAACCAAATGTGCCTGATACTTCACTTTCGATGCATATCCAGCATGGCTCTCTGCTTCAACAGCATGGGAGAAGAATATACTGATACTTCAAGCATATCCAGCATAGCTCCCTGCTTCAACGGCAGGGGAGAAGAAAAACAACAAATAAGGGCTGTATAACATAGTCTGAGTAAAACAAATAAGCATGGGTGTAGCTTGCTTATTGCGGCGGTTACTACCCCTACTACCCCTAACTAATCAAGCTAGATATTTCACTTGGATGCAGCTCCATCACTGCTTTCTACATTAATGGTGGGGGTGGAAGGGAAATAGAACCAAGAGCTAAGAGAAACAGATAAGTATGAGAGAAAGTGTGTGAAGCTTGCTGGGCAGACTGGATGGGCCGTTTGGTCTTCTTCTGCCGTCATTTCTATGTTTCTATGTTTCTATATTTGTCTCTACCCACTTTGCTAAATTTTATATTCTAGAAGAGGGATGCTTAACATTCAGTAATTTAATCTTTCATCCAACTTTTCAAAAGTTGCACTACCAGCACAAAAGTTTTTTTTTAAACTGGCAGATTCCTTTCTCACATACATACCGTATATACACACACAGAAGCACCCTTCCGATCCAAGGCTGAACAGCTGGTCTCCCGCGGTGGTTAGCAGCACCGGTATTCACTTCTTCGGCCCCCGCCGGCCTCGATTTTAATTTCTTTGGCCCCCGCCGGCCTCAGTTTTAATTTCTTCGGCCCTCTTGGTCTCCGGCGGGGGCCAAAGAAATTAAAATCGAGGCCGGCGGGGGCTGAAGAAGTGAACACCGGTGCTGCTAATTAAAATGGAGGCTGGCGGGGGCCGAAGAAATTAAAATCGAGGCCGCCAGAAGCCGAAGCAAAGAAGATAGGCGCTGCCCAGCCAGCCCCCGCTTGAACCTGGCTGGGAGGTGCCCATCTTCTTTGCTTTGGCCTCCGCCGCCGCTGGCCTCGATTTTAATTTATTCGGCCTTCGGGGGCCGGCTGTCTCCGGCAGGGGCCGAAGAAATTAAAATCAAGGCCGGCGGAGGCCGAAGAAAAGAAGATGGGCGCTGCCCAGCCAGCCCCGCTTGAGGCTGGCTGGGCGGCGCCCATCTTTTTTTCTTCGGCCGCCGGCCTCGATTTTAATTTCTCCAGCGGGCGCTGGCTGGGAGGTTCCCATCTTCATTTCTTCGGCCCGTGCTGGCTGATCTTCTTTTCTTCGGCCTCCGCCGGCCTCGATTTGTATTTCTTCGGCCCCTGCCGGCTTGGCCTCCGGCAGGGGCTGACTGGGAGGTGCTGAGGCTGGGCTGAGGAAGAGCCACGCGGTCAAGACCACGTGACCAGGTAGACTGGCCCACCGGGGGATGCCCGATCCCCCGATAGGTCAATCCGCCCCTGGCCGCAACACACACCTGCCGGTGCTTGGTGACACACTGGTGTGTTGCGACACACCGGTTGAGAACCGCTGCTCTAGACTACCGATACCACTGAAAGGATTTTAACTATCATAACATAACTTGTCCAGGGATAATAGAAATAAAGGTAGAAATGGGGGGAGGTGTGACAGGAGGACAGTGAAAATGACAGCAGAGATAGGAAAAGGCAGGCCAAAATAGGCCAACAGCTAGAAGGATAGCAGCAGCAAAGGTACAGGCCATCAGAGGGGCCAATATAATATGTAAACATGTGGTCGGATGCGCTAGACTAACATCCAATGCAAAAAGGGGATTAGCATGTCCAAAGGCGTAACTAATAGTGCTCATCACATGTAAATGTCATGCAGACGAGGCTATTAGCTATTACCCCCCACCCCCATGAAGAAAAACACCAGTTGCTCAACACATCCTTTTTTAATGTGTCAAATTTAATGCTAGCCCCAGAGTTGGCGTTGTCAAACCGTGAGCCAAGGGCGCATGAAAAAACCAAAAATGCTGCTCTCTTTGGTTCCTCCTACTTAGTATCGTTGCAATACTAACATCTACTGCTTTCGGCGATGAAAATGAAAGGAAAATGTAATGAGTTGATAACCCAAAAAAGATTTCTGGGCGAACAATGCATATGCACAGTATACACACTCCAGGGCGATGCTATTGAGCCTGTAAATCAACCGCTGAGCGAGAAAATGGATGCTCGAATTGAGCGCCTGTTTTCCTGACACGCACACATCCACAGCTCCTGGGCGCTCAATGCTTTTGAGTGCTAGGGATGCACAATTTCTACCTAGCGCATCCTTTCTAATGCAGCTACTCATTTAAATACAGCATCAGGCGCCCAGGAGATGTGGATGTGCACGCATTAGAAAAACAGGCATTCAATACAAGTGCCCATTTTACTGAACATAATGTTGCATCGGCCCCAGAGAAAGGAGACCAAAACAGTAGGTTAGGATGAAATAGAGAAAACAGATATTTAGATAAAGAAAAGGATAGAAAAGTCAAGGAGTGTTGATGACATAGCAAAACGCAGGAGACTATGAAAGTTGTGATACACAGTAGAAAGAGTGAAAAAAAGAAGAGTCAAATGAAATAAACAAGAAAGGGGAAAATGATACAGTAAAAAAGTAATATAAATACTAGAAGAATTTGAATGTTTTTTTTTTTAATACAACGTTAACATGACTAATACAAAATAAAGCTTACTACTGTTACTGCATCAAAATGTTGCTTTTTTTTATCTGAATGAAGCGCATATTACCGTGCAACTTTCACAAAGTAGTATGAAAGATGTGCGGACACGCAAAATCGACGCCACAAACTACGTTAAAAATAGATGAAAGTAAATGAACAGATATTACAAGTCTACAACCTAAAATTTAAATAAAAGAAATATAAAACGCTTAACATAATTTTCTCAGGGGCAGTTAGTTAATGGAGCTCCCATTAAAGACCTGAGGTCTGACATCATGCCAGACATTACATCCTTCCCCCGAGACAACCCCCCCCCCCCCCCCCAACAGGTTCCGTATCGCATCGACCTGCATATCGCCTCTGATGCGGAGCAACCAACCACACACACACACACACACACACACACAAACAAAGGGGGGAGGCGAAGCCGCGAGTGCGCGCTCCCTCCTCATCCGCCCAATCATCTTCGAGACTGGTGAGGGAGGTCGACTCGGGCAATCAAAAACTCTACGTCGTGTTCTCCCCGCGGCTCCGCCCCTTTTTCCATCCAGCGATGGTATCACGCAACGGGGCTTTGCCTCCCGCTAACTTTCTCTACTTGACGTCGCGGGTGCGCCGTGGCGCCCGACGTGTAGAACGCGGAGAGAAGCGGGTGAGTACGGATGCGCGAACATTCAGCCTGCTGAGAGGGACGGTATGCGGGCTGGCGGCGGAGGAGGAGGAGGGGAGGGAAGGTTTCGCCCTCGCCCGGCTCCGTCAGTAGGAAGGAAACGTGCCAGGCAAGTGCGTGCAACGAAGCAAAGACGTCTCTCGCCTGCTTCTCAGGTGTGCGCGGGGGGGGGGAGCGTGGCAGCGGCGGCGGCCGTGGACAGGCCGCCGAGGTTTCTGTACCCCCCCCATTCTCTCGGGGGCTGTATGGTTTTTGTCTGTCTCTCCGTCCTGGACTCATTGGTGCTTCTCGGCCTTCTGCCGCTTTGCCGGCTCTGGAGAATACAGACCCCCTGCACCCACCTCTGTCACAGTCTGGAAAAGCCGTGAAAGGCTACGCCGACTGGAAAACTCGTATTCTGTGCAGTATTATTGGACCCTACGAATTCCTTTCCAGTGGCGACAGATGTTTATAGCCGTGATGGATGTGGTTTGGTCTAAAGACTGCGTCCACAAGTGTAAATCATTTTTTTCCCGTAGGCACATGAGGAAAACTCTCTTTAGTGAAGTCTATTTACTAAAAACTATATTTTATTTCTGATAACACGGTGATGGAATTTAAGAGGGCATGGAATAAGTACAAACTATTCTTAATTGTAAAAAATGCAGAGAGCAGAAAGCTTAACTAGCACCCTGCTCGCCTGATTAAACAGGTGCTAGGGCAGCTAGAACACATGGCAAAGAGGTTAATATAAAGTGTTACTACTAGAAATAGTAACACATGTGGCCAGGTTAGCTGATGTACTGTGATGGTAGGCTGGACTGGCAGGTAGTTCTGTCTGGCAGGCTGCGATTTCTATTATTACTAGAGGTCAGGCCATAACAGAAACACAGTTGCTCCTGAAAAAGGTTTGCCTGGCAGGCTACCAGGAGACAAAGGAGGTAAAATGTTTGGCAACAGCCACTTAATTATTGCTGACTATTATTACTGAGCTTTTTTGTTTGGTTTGGTTTGGTGGGAGTGCTGGAGGGAATTTTGTTTTCCCTTTTCCCTAAAATGAGGAAGACCATATGGACTGGCCTAAAATAAAGAAGTCTTTAGGTGGCCACAGCCTGTGGCTGGCAGCTGGAATAAGAAAAAGACCATAAGGCCTGCCATCATTTGTCATCTAGTTTGCCTGTCCATCCAACTAATTCCTATCACTCCTTATTCCATGCTTTCTTAAATCTAGATATTTTTGTCCATCACCTCCATGGGGTGGCTATTCTATGCATCCACTACTCTCTGTAAAGAAGTGTTTCTTAAGATTATTCCAGAGTCTACCCCATTTCACTCTCATCCCATTAACTTCTCCTTTTAGAGCCTGCTTTCCTTTGAAAGAGGCTTGTCTCCTGTGCATGGAAACCTTGGAGGTATTTACATCTATCCGATTTCCCCTTTCTTGCCTTTCCTCTACCAGTGTATGTTTGTTTTTAAATCTGTCTGTTCCCATATGCTTTGATCCTCGAGAGCCATAAACTGGCCATGTTTTCAGGTTATTGGCAACAGATATGCATGAGGTAGATTTGCATACAGTAGAGGCAGTGCATGCGATTTACCTCATGCATATTCATTGTAGATATCTGGAAAATTTGACTGGCTAGGTGTGCCCCCAGGACTGGGGTCGAGAAGCACAGATTTACATGCACTGCCTCCATTGTATGCAGATTTATCTCGTGCTTATTCATGTGGATATCCTGAAAATCTGACCTGTTTGTGGCTGTCAAGGACTGGCATTGGCCACCCTTGCTTTTAGTAGCAGCCCTTTGGACAGACTCCAACCAGTTAATTTCCTTTTGAAGGTGGGATCTCCAGAACTATACATGTTCAGGCCAATGTAATAAAGGCTCACGTAAAACAGGCACTCATGACTGCATACCCAGCTACCTTTCCTAGGCATGCAATGCATTATTTAAATGAGGGGTTGTGCAAAAAAGGATGTGTAGGGATAAATTGTACGGCCCTAGTGTGTCCGTGGCATTGGGTGCCCAGGAAAAGTGGCTGTACACCGGTTAGGAAAACAGATGATCGGTTAATGAGTGTGTTTTCCTAACCTGACTGCCTGCAATTCTTTTTTTTTTTTTTTTTTCTCATGCTGCTTCCCGTGGTTCCTTCTATTTAGTATTGATACTAAGAAGAAAAGCAGTATTTTGGGCTTTTTTTGTGGCTTGGGTATTTTTTTTTGTGTGTGCGTTTAAAATGTGCGCACTGATGTTTTTGCATTGGATGCTAATAGCCTCATTTACATGTGATGAACACAATTAGCTACATGCTGGTTTGGATACACATTTTGAATGCGCTAATTCCCTTATTCCATCAGGTGTTAGCCTATCGCGTCCAAATCACGTGTCCAAGAGCTTGTTAGCCTGTGTACTAGGCTCAATGTGCTAGCCTCAATATAATATCAGGCTCAATATAATATCAGCCAGGTTTTATACAGGGACAATATCCCCTCCTTCCTGCTGACCATTCCTCTTTCTAAACAGCCAAGTATCTTTTTTTTAATATTTTGCTGTCACTTTATCCACCTGTTTGACCATCAGATAAGATGACCCCCACAGATCCTGCTCTTTCATGCTTTAAAGAATTTCACCCCTATACTGTACTACCATTGGGTTTTTGTATCCTAAATATATCTCTGCATTAAATCTTAACTACCAGAGCCTAGATCATTGCTGAAGCTTCGGTAGAGCCCTTGTATTTTCACACCACCCTGGCTGTCTACCCTGTTGCTTATTTTGATATCATTAGGAAACAACAAACCTTTCCTGTCGGTTCTTCTGTAATATTGCTCACAAAAATGTTGAAAAGAACTGGGCCAAGGACCAATTTCTAAACACACTGCTGAAAACTCCCCCCCCCCCCCCCCCCCTCCTCCATGAACTCCATTTACCATTATCATTTGTTAACCTCCCACTCAACCAATTTCTCACTAAGTCAGTTGCTCTAGGGCCTATATGAATGGTGTTCAATTTATAAATCACTTGTGCAGAACCCTTTCAAAGGCCGTATTAAAGTTAAATACTCTACATTTATTGCTCTGCCTTGATTCAACACACTGGTCAGACAATCAAAGCGTGATCAGATTTCACTGACATGACCTACTTCAGGTAAAGCCATGCTGCCTCTGAGGTTGCAATCTGTTGGATTCTAGAAACTGCACTAGCCTCTGTTTTAGCAGTAATTCCCTTAATTTCTTCACTGCAGAAGTCGAGCTAACTCGGCCATATAGTTCCCAGCTCCTTCCACTTTTGTGAGCAGGATCCACATCCACCTGTCTCTAGTCTTCAAACTACTTCTGACTCTAAAGAAGCATTGACATGGTCCTCCAGCAGAGCTGCCAGCACTTTCCTAAGTTCCCTTAGTACCCTTGGATGTATCCCATCTGACCCCATTGTTTGTTAGCTCCTCATGAACACACTTTTCTGAAAATCATTTGAGGTTTTCCTCACTTCTACTCTTACCCTTCTAGGGTAAACACCAAACAGAAATATTTAAGCAATTTTTGTTTTTTTTCTCATCCTCTACACATTCCTTGCCTTCATCTGCAAGTCTCACAATGCCACGTTTGCACTTCCTTCTATCATATATCTAAAAAAAAAAAAAAGTCTTGTTATTCCTGTTACTATATTTGCTATTTTTCCTTCCATTTGAATTTTCATTTGACTGCTTTTCCAGATATTGTTGCCTGTCTTCCTTATTCAGTGATTTCTTGCAATTTATGAACATTAAATCTTTTTTTTTAACCCTTACCTTTTCAGATATTTCTGTAGAAAATCATAGTGGCCTTCTTTTCCTCTTTCCTTTTTTTGTTAGGAAAGTATATAAAGGAAATTGTCCTTATTTATCCGTTTTTTAGTTTTGCCTGCTGCTTTTCTGCTTCCCCTAGTTTTTTTCTATCCAGCTAATGACTCCTTTAGTTGTCCTGAAGTCAAGAACTCTCACCTTTTGAATGAACCTTCATTGCCTACTCTAATAATGAACCACATCATCCGATGATCACTGGAACCCAGATTATTGTCCACTACATCAAGCACTCTGTTCCTTTTGGTTAGCCCCAGGACCAATATCCCTCCCTTCCACGTGGATTCCATTACCAGTTGGTAGACCAGTTCTTCCTGTGGAGAATCCAGGATTTCTGTGCTTCTAGAAGACACTGCAGTTTGGATGTTCCAGTCAACATCCAGCGGACTGAAATCCCCTGGCAATAGTGCATCCCCATTTGTAGCAATTTTTAAAATATTCTCAATTAAATCTCTATCAATTTCTTCTGTCTTTGATCGTCTGTATATTACATCAGTATAGATATTCCATACCTTTTTTCCAGATTTACCACAGTGCTGCCCCCTTAACTCGTAAGCCCTGCAATTGCTTTGCTTTTATATTTTTGTATATGGTACCACACCTCCCTCCCTCCTTGAATTGATTGTAGAAATTAGATTTCACAGGCTACCTAATTTTACTTGCAGGGCAGTTGAGGAAAAGGCAAGGACTTTGGTAGGTCTTTCTAATTTCTTTCCACAGGTACCAGAAGATCCCAACAGATGAAGGATAGCTGAAAAGCATTCACTTTTGCTACCATTTCTATTTCTATCGAGAATGATGTCCTGATCCACAATGAGAAACTAGTTCAGTGTGAACGTCTGTCTGATTTGACTCCCTCAAGAAACAGGTGGTGGAACTCTGAGATTAATCTGGGAGATTGAGGACTACTTTGCTGACGTGTTAAGCATTTTATCAAAGATGAGAAAATTCAAGCAAAGGGAAAAGTAAAACTGGACCAAGGTGACAGTTGGACCCAGATTACTATAGCCACTAGACCCTATACCTTGAATCTGATTTCCCTTGAGCTGAAGAACCAGTATGCAGCCCTGGAAGTGGAGGAGGAGAAACCATCCCAGGATGAGGATGAACCAAAACATGTAAACTCCAAAGCTGCATGCTCAACAACCATTGTACTTAGGAGGCAGAGGGTAGTGGTGGTTGGTGACTTGCTTCTGAGAGGCACAGAGGGTTTTAAATTAGGAGTCTGTGGGATGAGTAAACAAAATCCTAAGGTAAGTAAACAAATACTTGAATAGAAATGGGAACAAAGGGCAACATCTGGAAAGCTATGTATGGGAAATAGTCTCATACCTAGAGCTAGTCATGGAGGAAGCTGACTTATGTGGCTGTCATATAGACTTAGTATATGGTGAATAGAGATGTGATTCGGCCGAACCTTTTGGTTCAGCCTTCGTTATCGACCCGCTGTGAGAAACTTTGTTTCCTGTGGTTTAGGCTGATTTTTTTGGGCCAGAAAAAAAACCCAAAACCCAAACCTACCCCAACCCTTCAAATTCAATTAAATACAAGCCCACCATCCCCTCCCTCCCCCCCAGAACTTGCCAAAAGTCCCTGGTGGTCCTGGGAGCAATCTCCTGCTCTCGGGCTGTCAGCTGCCAGTAATCAAAATGGCGCCAGTGGCCCTTAGCCCCATCACATGGTAAGGGCAATCAGTGCCATTGGCCAGCCTCTGTCACATGGTAGGAGCAGGGACTTTCAACAAGTCTTGGGGGGTCGGGATGGTGGGGGTTTGCAATTAATTAAATTTGAAGGGTTGTGGTGGGTCTGGGGTGGGTTGTTTTTTTTAATGTGCCCTTCCCCCCCCCCCCCCCCAAAAAAAGATAAGAAAACCACATGAAATTGTGGGTTTTCCTCTTTTTTTCATCAGTCCCCAAAATGCAACGGAATAGGAAATATCGTCTTTATTTCCTATTTCGTTGCAAACAAATGCACATCCCTAATGGAGAATAATGGCTGGGATATTGTTACATCAGAGGAGTGGTGCTATATATATAAAAAATATCAAAGCAATGGAACTGCAGGGCTTACACGGTGAGTAGGAAGCTTTGTGCATTAATCTAGAAAGAGGGGAGATTTAATGGAAGATTTTCTCAAAATTGCTATTGGATTTCAATCTCCCATAAGTTGATTGAAACATCCCAGCTGCAGTGTCTAAAGCAGAGATCTTTGATTCTCTGCAGGGAAAACTGTTCTATCAACTGGTAATGGAACCCATTCAGGAAGGAGTGATACAGGACCTATTACTTTTCAATGAGGCCAGTGTTTCTGATGTAGTGAATGATCTGGGATCCAGCAATCACCAGACGGTATGGTTCAATATTAGAATGCAGGTAGTGGTGACAATTCATTCTAGTGCAAGACCACTAGACTTCAGGAAAATTAACTTTGTTAAATTTGGGAAGTACCTCAAGGGGTTGTTAGCTAAATAGTAAAATCTAGAGGAATTTATTTTATTTATTTAAAATCTTTTCTACACCATCGTTAAGCAATGGTTCACGATAATGCACAAAAACTATATGTTGTATAAAGTGTCTGGAATTATAACTCTTAAACAGATGCCATTAAAATACTGTAACATAATTTCCCAATAAATATTATTTGGTGGCAAAACCAAAAGGCTGGGAACTACAAGCCAGTTAAACTGACCTCTAAGGTGAGGAAATTAATGGAATCGCTGCTAAAACTGAGGATAGTACAATTTCTGGAATCCAATGGTTTGCAAGGTTCAAGGCAGCATGGCTTTACCAGAAGTAGGTCTTGCCAGACGAATGTGATCAACTTCTTTAGTTGGGTGACTAGTTGAATCAAAGGAGAGTGCTGGATGTATTGCACTTGGTGAAATCCAAGGCCTTTGACACAGTTCTGCATAGGTGATTTACAAATAGAGCACCCTTGGTATGAGCCCTAAGGTTAGAAACTGGTTGAGTGAGAAATGACAAAGGTAGTAGTAAATAGAATTGATGTGTTGAGCTGTAGGAACCAGTCCTTGGACTGGCTCTTTTCAACAGTTTAAGAAGCAGCATTGCAGAGGGATTGTCTGGAAAGGTTTGTCTTTTTGCCATTGATACCAAAATCTGCAAGAGGGTAGACATCTAGTAAAATGTGGAAACCATGAGAAGGTATGTCTTGAAGCTCAACGTAGTCCAGAGTATGGCAGCTAAGATTTTGTAAAAAAAAAAATTCAGTGTCACAAACTTTGACTCCAAAATCCCAAGGGAGCAGTACACTATAGGGTATGAAATTGCTCTGAGCAGAAAAGAGCGGGATCTTGGGGTGACTGTATCTGATGATCTGAAGGTAGTTAAACAGATTGATAAGCTGATGGCAAAAGCCAGAAAGATGTTTGGTTACAAAGGAAGAATTATCAGCAGAAAAAAGGAAGTGACACTACCTCTGTTTAAGTCTCTGGTGAAACCTTATTTGGAATACTGTGTATAGCTCTGGAGGCTTCGCCTTGGAATGGATACAAACCGATGGAGTTGGTTGAAAAGGTAGCTACTAAAATGATTAGTGGTCTTCATTCTAAAGCACAGGGAGACAGACTTAAAGATCTAAATATATATACCCTAGAGCAGCGGTTCTCAACCAGTATGTCGCGGCTCCCGGTGTCCCACTGGTCACGGAGGTGACTGTGTGTGTGAGGAAGAGATACTAATTAGGGAGGTTACTGGTCTGTGTGAGACAGAGACTGGTTGTGGCCCTAAGGAAGAAGACTGTGAGGGCAGAGCTTCAGCCACTGCTGCTTCTGGTGAGTGCTGTTGCCCTGCAAGAGAAAGGAGTAGGTGAGTTGCTGGAGAGGGTAAGTAAAAGGCAGCTTTTTAAGTTTATTTTTCTTGACTGACTGCCATTTTAATTATTGGGTATTATGTGATGTCTGCTGTTTTGATATATTTTATTGATATTTGGACAATTTTTAATAACTTTTTAGTTTAATTGTTGGACGTTCTGTTCATCAGCTTGTTTTGTAACATTTATTAGTATAGTTTTACAATTATTTCTGAGTGGGGATCTATTTATAGCAGCTTGGCTTGCTCTGTTTTCCTAATAGGAGGTGTTTAGGGCCTGGTTAAATATTTGTAGTGGTAAATTACTGTATTTTCATAAGGAGGGGTATTGTGCTTGCCAGTAAAGAGTTTGTTTTGCTTTTACTGAGATGTCATCAGATCCAGAATATCTTTTTTTTTTGTATGGTGAGCTGTACGGGTAATGCCCTAGTTCCGCTCTGCACCCATTTTTGGGGGTCGAGGGGATTCCTGAGGATGCAGAATGTATATCTACATTTTTGCCCCATGACGGTCACATGTTCAGTGTGTCACGCATGTGAGAACTATCTGTCATGTGTGTCCCGGCTGAAAAAAGGTTGAGAACCACTGCCCTAGAGGAAAGGTGGGATAGAGAGGCAATTATGGTATTTAAATGCTTCCAAGGTTGCCATGCATAGGAAGTGGGCCTCTCAACAGAAAGAAGGCTCTAAAATGAAGGATCATGGGATGACTAGTTTGTGTTGTTGGATAGGCTGCATGTCTTTTTCTGTTGTCATGAGTCTGTTTTTTATTTTCTTTTGGTCCCACCAAAAATTATCCCTGAGCTACCTTAATTGAACATGAAGTACAATAACATTCTCTTATGGGACATAAACGTGACAATTTTCTCTGCATTTCATGCAGTTAAAAAGCTTTTCTCCATCAACAAGCAGGGCTGAATTAGCCATGATTTGTGGATGTCATCTGCCAGCATTCAACAGACGTATCTCTCTAGTTCAGTAAAGGTTATTTTTTCTGTACTAGTTGGCATTTGCTGGAGTTCTGCACCTGCTATCTACTGTCGTCTTTATTTTTTTAATCCCAGCTCCTGCATGGATATGTACTCTTAAGTTTTGTTCTTTTCTGCTTCCAGGGATGGCTCTTCTGTCAGTTTCAGTGATACTGCAGCATGACAGGCATTGTGCAATAATAGCTTCTAGCCCATGGACCCCGTCGTGAGAGATATCATCCTAGGATAGAAACATAGAAATGACGGCAGAAGAAGACCAATCAGCCCATCCAGTCTGCCCAGCAAGCTTCACACTTCTTTTTTTCTCATACTTATCTGTTTCTCTTGGCTCTTAGTAACCTTTGGTTCTATTTCCCTTTCACCCCCACCATTAATGTAGAGCAGTGATGGAGCTGCATCCAAGTGAAATATCAAGCTTGATTAGTTAGGGGTAGTAACCGCTGCAATAAGCAAGCTACATCCATACTTATTTGTTTACCCAGACTATGTTGTTCGCCCTTATTGGTTGTTTTTCTTCTCCCCTGCCGTTGAAGCAGAGAGCTATGCTGGATATGCGTGAAGTATTAGTTTTACTTCTCCCCTGCCGTTGAAGCAGAGAGCTATGCTGGATATGCATTGAAAGTGAAGTATGCATTGAAAGCCACATTAACTAACTATCAACAAATATTGAATAAGCCTAATTGGTAATACCTATAGCCTTTGAACTCTCCGTTAATTTTACATACTCTTATCCTCCCCTGGGTTTTTTTTTTTTTTTTTATTTGGAGATGGCAGCCCTCCATCCTTCCGCTCCGTAAAGGTGGAACACTGGCCACTGGCATCCCGCTCCGTGAATGTCTCTGTGGCTACTGCCGCTCCGTGCAGTGTTTTGCTGCCTCCTCTTTATACACGTCCTCTAGACATGATGGACTTTATCTGTTACTCTTGGCTCTTAGTAACCTTTTGATTCTATTTTCCTTCTACCCCCACCATTAATGTAGAGAGCAGTATTGGAACTGCCTCTAAGTGAAATATCTAGCTTAATTAGTTAGGGGTAGTAACCGCCGCAATAAGCAAGCTATACCCATGTTTGTTTATTTACCAAGACTAAATAATTCAAACCTTGTTGGTTTTTTTCTGTATATAGATCTACTTTTCTTCATTCCCCCTGCCGTTGAAGCAGAGAGTTATGCTGAATATGCATTGAATGTGAAGTACCAGGCTTATTTGGTTTGGGGTAGTAACCGCCATAACAAGCAAGCTACCCCCCGCTTTTTTTGTGAATGCAAATCTTTTTCCACATTTCCTCTTGCCGTTGAAGCTTAGAGCAATGTTGGAGTCGCATTAACCGTATGTATGTTTATTGAATAAGGGTATTATCTCCAGGCAGTAGCTGTCATTCCCGCGAGCCACCCACTCTTCATTCACGTCCTCTAGACTTTATGGATCCACAGTGTTTATCCCACGCCCCTTTGAAGTCCTTCACAGATCTGGTCTTCACCACTTCTTCCGGAAGGGCATTCTAGGCATCCACCACCCTCTCCATGAAGAAATACTTCCTTACATTGGTTCTGAGTCTTCCTCCCAGGAGCTTCAAATCGTGACCCCTGGTTCTGCTGATTTTTTTTCCGACAGAAAAGGTTTGTCGCTGTCTTTGGATCATTAAAACCTTTCAAGTATCTCAAAGTCTGTATCATGTCACCTCTGCTCCTCCTTTCCTCCAGGGTGTACATATTTAGATTCTTCAATCTCTCATAAGTCATTTGAAGAACCATTCACCCTTTTGGTCGCCCTTCTCTGGACCACCTCTATCTTGTCTCTGTCTCTTCGGAGATAACGGTCTCCAGAACTGAACACAGTACTCCAGGTGAGGCCTCACCAAGGACCTGTACAAGGGGATAATCACTTCCCTTTTCTTACTCTATATCCCTCTCTCTATGCAGCCCAGCATTCTACCGTTTACGGTAAGCAAACTTGCTTTTACCTTATCTTTTGCTACCACAGTTCTGCTTTGTGTTTATAAAATGCATAAGTGCACACAGCACTGCAGTCATATAACATAAAGATTGAAGTGATCTTGACCCCAAAGGGTTTGCCTTGAAGAAAGTACATGTAGTGAAGTTGAGCAAATGTAGCATGAGTGTGACAGAGGTGGTATGATAATCTCAGATTTTCTATATTTGACATATGTGCTCTAGTATACATTGCCACCTCATGTATGGAAAAAGCAGGAGCTTTCTGGTATTAGTAAACTTTTTTTTTTCTTTCCCCCCACAAACCATGCAATGAGGAACTGTGCTGTCCCAAATAAGCTTACAGAGAGACTGCTTGACATTTGTCATGGAAAAATCATATAAGCTACTCCTGGGGGAATTCTGCACACAAAAACTTAAAATTCTGCAAACTTTATATTGGTCAAAATTAACACAATTTACATTTATTTATTTAATTCTTTTTTATACAGACATTCATGACAGGTCATATCACATCGGTTTACATCAAAACTTAGAGAATTGGAAAATTACATCTAACAAGGGGTAATAACTTGGAAGAGAGGGGTAATGAACCTGATGGAAGCAGCTAGAGGAACCACAGGGGCGGGTCCCAAGGGAAAAGATGAGGGTAGAATAGCATTAAGGGAAATTTAACCAGAGTAATAGCCAGGATTACAACCATACAGATCAATACAGTAAAGTGCGGCCACGGTTACCCTATTTCTAACCCGCCTTTTACTCACAATTTGGCCACGTTAGCCCAACCCACGATTCACTATCCCCTTTAACCCATTCTTACAGCCTCTTTAAATCAATGCGTAACCCCTTCCGCCCGCGGCATGTATATTAGATGTAAACGATCGGATTAGCTATTCCCCCCCCCCCCCCCCCCCCAATTCAGTAACGCGTGCCCCGACTATCGCCTTTTTATTTTTTCTTTTTTTTTTTAATTTATTAAGTTCCTTAGACATTTTTCAATGAATAAAGAAAAGGAAAATTTGATTACAATCAAAGTAACACAACCATTCCTGCATATATCTCAAAAGAAAATATTCATGTGTAATCTTAAATATAGTCCACATTAATGGGAGGCTATAGCAAAACTAAAAAAGAAATTTTTCATTTAAACATGAATAAATGCGGAGTATTTTATCTAAATAACCAAGGTTTTTCCAATCAAGTTGTAAAAAAAATCTCATCCTTCTTTATCATTTAGGAAAACTAAGTGTGTTGGTTCAAGGAAAACAAATTTGTTTTTGTTAAACATAATTATACAGTGACAAGGAAACTTAAGGAAGAATGTAGCTCCTAAGGCTAAGACTCTCTCTTTTAAAGCAAGAAACAATTTCCTTCTCATCTGGGTATTCTTAGAAACGTCAGGAAATATCTGAATAGTCTGCCCACAAAATTTAAATACCTTATTTCTAAAATATTTTTGTAGGACTAAGTTTTTATCGTGCTCCAAACTGAAAACAGCAATTAATGTTCTAGTTTGTATGTCGTCGACTGACGCCTCTAAGAAAGATGTTAAATTAGGACTTTGTTCAGATAACATATCTATACCCCCCTCTGGTGCCAATACGGCTCTTTTTCTGTATTGAAAGATAATATATCTTAGAAATTAACAGTTCTTTAGTTATTCCTAATATCTCTCTAATATATTTCTTAAATAGTTCCTCCGCAGACAAAAGTCTTGTAATTGGAAAATTCAAGAAGCGTAAATTCTTACTACTTAGACTGTTTTCTAAATTTTCTATTTGCTTATAGATAATCAGTGAGTCCTTCATAAATGTGGCCCCAGTAGTTTGAAGAGATGAAATTTGAGATACTGAGGTAACACTTGTAGCTTCCAAAACTTCCGTTCGTTTTCCTTGTTCTTCCAACACCTCCTTAATATTCGTAAGATTAATAGTGGATTGAGCTATGGATTGGAATAGTTTCCTTTCCATGTTTTTAACAACCCTCCAAACATCTAGCAGAGTGATGTTTTCGGGTTCTGATGTTATTCCCTGATCCCTTTCCCCTGGGATCTCTCCTTCTTCCACCTTATTTCCTTCCGTATCTACTGCTGATGCACCTGATATTATCTCTCTCAAGCTCGGGTTAGCTTGAATCCTGCTATACCCTTCACTTCCCAGAGATTCATTAGGAGCTTGGTCGTGGGCAGGACTAGCAGATGCACCCGAAGATGTTGATAAATCAAACATTGTCTCCTTAGAGACTGGACTCACCCTTCTCACATGCGAGTCCATCGGTCCCCTCACCTCTTTCGGTACCGGTGTGGAGGCTATGATCTTCAATTTTCGTGTGTTCCCCATCTAACAGGTTCGGGAACTGAAGAGAAAAAAAATCTCCCAGGGGCGCGCCCCTTTGGCGCGCCGGTGGCTGCGCGCCGCTGCTCGCAGGTTTTTATCGAGCAGCACTTCACTTCCGGTTTCCCGAAAACGAAGGGGTAGTCCTCTGCCAGCTGTACACTCGGACCTCTCACCCGAACGGCGCGATGTCTCCGCGGGGAAGCCTCCCGACTATCACCTTCTTAACCTGGAGTTTAGCCGCACGTTTAACCTGCTCATTTACCGCCTACCCCTGCGTTAGAGGCAGGGGTAAGGGTAGACGGCAAACTTTCCCCCAAAAGGAAACCTAAAAACCTAAAATCCCCTCCTCCCGAAGCTACTCGACATGTTATCAACTTACTTTTTTGTTGCTTTCAGCCCCTTCAACCTTCTCTGCCGTCCTCTGGAGGGGCAGCCGGCGGCGAAAACGACTTGCAGCGGTCGTCGTCTCTCCCCCCCCCCCCCCCCCCCTGCGCAGGTCCCGGTTCTCCTGGGAGCCAGCTCGACTTCTGGCTGACAGCTAACCCCCCCCCCCCCCCCAAAAAAAAAAGACTGCTGAGTTACGGCCTGCGAAGCGGGCCTGTGCTTTCATTGGCTTGAGCGACCGTCAATTTGGGCGCTCAAGACAATGAAAGGATGCTTCGCTTCCAAGGCCTTAACTCAGTCTTTTTTTTTTTTTTGGGGGGGTGGGGAGTTGGCTGTCAGCCAGAAGTCGAGCTGGCTCCCAGGATTACCGGGACTTGCGCGGGGGGGGGAACCGCTGCAAGCCACTTTCGAGCTGGCTCCCAGGAGAACGGGGACCTGCGCGGGGGGGGTGGGGAACGCTGCAAGCTGCTTTCGCCACCGGCTGCCCCCTCCGGAGGGCGGCAGAGAAGGCTGAAAGGGCTGAAAAACAACAAAAGGTAAGTTGGTACATGTCGAGCCACTTCGGGAGGAAGGGATTTTAGGTTTTCATGGGTTAAAGTTGGGATCCACTTCCTGGTGCCTGTCATTTCAAATGTCATTTGAAATGACAGGTACCAGCGCACCCAGGATACTGTATAGGCGCTGTATTAAGCGCCTATACAGTAAAATGGGTTGGGCGGGCCTAACGCTTCACAGACGCTTCTTGGACGCGGCTTGCATTTGCAAGCTATTTAAATACAGTATCGAGCGGTAGGTGAGCAGGACTATGCGTGCGGCAAACGCGGGTGCGCCCGGCACTAACGCAGCTCTTCCTACTGCTCCTTACTGTGTCGGCCCGATAGTTAACTTATATCGAAACAATAGAATGCTGAGATCCAGGGTAGGGAAATCTGGGAGGGAGGGGGAGGGGTGCAGGGTGGGGGAGGAGGGTTCGGCAAGTTGAGAGGGTAGCTTGAGCTAACAGCACTGGGAGCTGGAGTATCTAGGGAAAGCAGTACAGTGAACTAGACAAAATACAAAATGTGACTTTTAGGGAAACGCTTGTATAAAAAGCCATGTCTTTTTTTTTTTTTTTTCTTGAAAGTCAGTGGACATTGTTCATGACGTAGATCCATGGGTAGAGCATTCCATTGCATAGGGCCAGCTATGGAGAAAGCACGTTTCCTGATGGAGGTGTGGAGGGAGGACTTGGTGGGAGGCACGTGCAGGGTGTCTTTGTATGCTGCTCTGACCGGTCTAGAGGAGGAGTGGAGGCAAAAAGGGAAAGTTAGTTCAAGAGAAGATTGCTTGTGGGTGGTCTTATGTATGATGGTGAGGGCTTTGTGAAGGATTCTGAAGTTGATGGTGTACATAATTTTGTGTACACAGGGACAGGGCAAATCAGAACACTTCGATTCAGAAAAAGATTTTAAAATATAATTTATTCAGCTGTTCCAAGACAAGTGTTCTGGGAGATGCAATATGCCCTCTATCTGTAATAACTAGCATCTCATCCAACACAGGAAGAGAGCCTTCTTTTATAATTAAAACATACAGTATTGCCGAAACTTCCAGAAAGGTGTAACCGCCCACAAACACATGATGCTGTTGTCATGACAATCTATCCTGTATAGGAAATGCTTGTGAGGACCTCCCTCAACTAAGAATTCTTCTAACCCTGTTCCTCCTCCCACCATAAAAAAGTTCCTTTATCAATGACTTTGCTGGCTTTGTTCTTCTGTTCTTCTCTTGATATTCTTTGTTGTATAAACAGGTAACAAGTCTGGTGTTTGAATAGAAGCTCAGCATGAATTCCATTTCTTGGCACCAGGGTTTACTTGAAAACTGTAACCTCACAGGATCTTCTTTTCAACTGATTTCTGTTCTTTGAAAGAGGCATCTGCAAGACAAAAGCTTGCATCCTGATTTCCTGCAAAATAAGTTTCCATGTATTGTGGTGCAGATATTGTCATTGATGCCTTCCTGGCCTGTAATTATAGGCTTTGCAGAGCCTGCCAGTAGGTCGATCTCAGGGATATTCTGCAAGTCATGCTCAGAAAAACACTCAAAGTTCATTCACCTTTGACAGGCTACAATACCGCAAAGGCATCTGGGAATTCTTGGTTATCTGCTCGGCCTATTCTTCAATGGGGAGCCAGTGCAGATTTTTTAGAATAGGTGTCACGTGGTCTCCTCCGTTTAGTATTGGTGAGTATCCTTGCAGCGGCATTCTGGATCAACTGTAGAGGTCTGGTGGACGTGGAAGGGAGGCCTAGGAGGAGGGAGTTGCAGTAGTCTATTTTGGAGAATAGTGTAGCTTGTAGGACCCTGCGGAAGTCGTGTAGGTGGAGAAGTGGTTTGAGCTTTTTGAGTACTTTAGTTTGTAAAAGCATTCTTTGGTTGTGTTATTGATGAATTTTTTAAAGTTTAGACGGTTGTCCAGTATAACACCCAGGTCTCTCACTTGGGCCGTGATCGAAGAAGAGATGGGGAGGCAGTTTGTAGAAGTGTGTTTTGTTTTGTTTTTTTCTTTCAGCGAGATGAGAATGAGTTCCGTTTTGGCTGTGTTGAGGACAAGGTTGAGGCTGGAGAGAGGAGTAGGTTGATAGTGTAGGCAACTGTTCCAGAAAATGAGGGCTTTGGAAATGGAATCTCTGATAGGAATGAGGATCTGTACATCTGCTTATATGAAGTGGGTTAGTTTAAGATTGGCTAGGAGTTGGCATGAGGGAAGGAGATAAATGTTGAATAGCGTCAGGGATAGGAATGATCCTTGAGGCACTCAAAGTGCTGACCTAATGGGGGGGGGGGGGGATTCTTTGTTGCTTATTCTAACCTTGTAGTTTCTGTTATTGAGGAATGACTTAAACCAAGAGAGGGCAGTTCCTGAAATGCCAATGTCTGAAAGAAGGTTGAGGATGTAATGGTTCACGGTGTCGAATGCTGCGGAGATGTTGAAGTGCCAGAATAAATGGTAGACCTTTGTCTAAGCCCATAAGTATGCTGTCCGAGAGTGAAATTAATAGGGATTCAGTGTTTAGAGCTTTCCTGAATCCAAACTAAGCCGGGAAGAGAATCTTGTGATCATCTAGGTATTCTGAGAGGTGGGTGTTGATGAGTTTCTCCATGAGTTTAGTAATCAATGGGAGGTTTGCGATGGGACGAAAGTTATCTAGATTGGTAGGATCCAGGTTCGGTTTCTTTAATAGAGGTTTGAGTGTGGCAAGTTTGAGAGTCTGGAACTGATCCCTGTGAAAGGGAGCAGTTTATAATTTCAGTCAGTGCTTTGGAGATGGTTTTAGGAATTGTGAGCATTAGTTTAGTGGGGTTGGGGTCAGACAGGTGGGTGGAGGGTTTCATGCTCTTGAGGATAGATTTGATTTCAAGAGTATGTTGGTTGAAAAGATTCCAGTTTTCGATTCTCATTGCTGGGGGTGGAGTACGGGGTGGGGGGCTGGATGTTGGAGGAGATAAGTCGGGCTATGAGGTTGGAGATTTTGTTTTCAAAGAAATAGGTCAATTCAGTGGCTTTTTTTTGGGCTTGGTCGTCGGGAATGGAGGGAGGGGAGGGACTCGTGAAGTCTGACACATAAGAGAACAAAGCCTTCGCATCAAAGAGGAAATCGTGTATTTTGCGGGCGTAGAAATCTTTGTGCGGAGGATGGATGCTCTGTAGATGTGCATGGAGGTTTTGTATGCAGCTTGGGTGGGCTCCTTGCACCATTTGAGTTCTTTGTATCTAAGCTCTTGTTTCAAGTTTTTCAGTTCAGGCATGAACCAGGGTTTTTTGTTCTTTAGGGCTGGGTTTAGCTCTTTAGATGTCAGCGGGCATAGTTTATTCGCCGCTGAGTTGGTAATTTCCAGCCATGAAGCGATGGCAGAGTCTGCGTCTAAGAGGTTTAGGTTTTGTAGATCTGTAGATAGGTGGGCTTGAGGTCATCCATGGAGCAGGGTTTTCTGAAACGGATAGTGGTTTTGGGGATAGGGACAAAGTGGTTTTCCTTTATTGAGGGCTGTGGTGATCATCGAATGGTCTGACCACGGGACTAGGGTGCAGGTACATGACAGTCTTTAACATTTTTCTGTATTAATTTAAAATGTATTTCCTAGCGTGTAGCAGATGGACTCAGAACAAATGGGTATAGTGTGCTCATGCTAGCAGTTGGAGATGGATCTGATGTCAGCACGGGGTACATATACCCCCACAGGAAGTGCAGCAACTCAGTAATTTCCGTCTCCAAAGCAGTTTGGAGCTACTTCACGCTCGCTGAGCGTTTTCTTTACCATGGCCTCAGGGGATCCTGCTATGTGCCTTTCCCCCATGGCCCCTGCTGGGGGCCATTATACACAAGATTCAGCGGCACAGAGGCCTAGTTCTTCTGGTGGCCCCGGACTGGCCAAGAAGACCCTGGTACGCAGACATGAGAAGGCTACTGGCAGGGGATCCTCTACCCCTGCCTCCTCACAGGGGCCTGCTGCGGCAAGGTCCCATTCTCCACGAGGATCCAGCTCAATTCTCTCTTACGGTCTGGCCATTGAGAGGGCTAGACTGAAGAAAAGGGGATACTCGGGGTCGGTAATAGATACACTCCTCTGCGCACGCAAGTTCTCCACATAACTAACACTGGAGAGTATTTGAAGCCTGGTGCAAAACTCGCGGCACCAATCCACATCTGCTAAAATCCCCATCATTTTGGATTTCCTGCAAGATGGGCTCCAGAAGGGTCTGTCCCTCAATTCAATCAAGGTTCAGGTAGCTGCACTATCCTGCTACGGCCCCAGGAGTGACGGCAACAGCATTGCCACATACCCAGATGTTTCACGTTTCCTGAAAGGAGTCAAACACATTCGCCCACCACTGAAGTGGCCAGTGCCCCTGTGGAACCTCAACCTAGTTTTGGAATTCCTAGCGGGACCCGCTTTCAGACCCCTCCGAGGCCTGTCCCTCCGTTTATTAACCTTGAAGATGGTTTTCTTGCTGGCCGTATGCTCAGCACGCCGCATCTCAGAGCTACAGGCACTGTCCTGTCGCGATCCGTTTCTCAGAATCACCCCTGGGGCTATCCATCTTCGCACGGTTCCTTCCTTCTTACCCAAAGTAGTCTCACACTTCCACCTCAACCAAACCATATCCTTGCCAACCACGGAAGGTTTGAAGAAGTTGGAAGAAGGTCGAATACTGTGCCATCTCGACATCGGCAGGCTGCTGTCCAGATACCTGGAAATGTCGGAAGCAGTACGAAAGATGGACCACCTGTTCGTCCTTCACAGCGGGAAGAACCAAGGGGAAGCGGCCTCACGGGCAACCATTGCCCGCTGGATCAAAGAAGTTATCAAGGCGGCCTACGTAGAGGCGGGAAAACCACCATCTCTATGGGTCAAGGCTCATTCTACCAGAGCGCAGGTGGCCTCCTGGGCAGAAACTAGGATGCTGTCACCGGCAGAGATATGTAAAGCAGCAACGTGGTCCTCCCTCCATACCTTCTCCAGTTTCTACTGTCTGGACGTCCAGGCAGGGGAAGACACAGCATTTGCGAGGGCAATCCTAAACGGACCTCGGGCAGCCTCCCACCCAGTCCGAGAATAGCTTTTGTACATCCCATTTGTTCTGAGTCCATCTGCGACAGGCTAGGAAATGGAGAGATTACTTACCTGATAATCTCATTTTCCTTAGTGTATGCAGATGGACTCAGCATCCCGCCCGGCTGCCGGTATACATGGGGATTCACCGACTCACGGTAAGCCATGTTTCCTTATATAGGGCATCCAACCTGCCAGGTGTCCGCCTTCCGGTTGAGAACACTGGCGGTCTCCAGCTACTATCAATCGGTCAAGTTAATCATGTTCATTTAATCGATCGGTCAGTCACATATATATCCATAAAGCTTTTGCAAGGAAGATTACTGAGTTGCTGCACTTCCTGCGGGGGTATATGTACCCCGTGCTGACGTCAGATCCGTCTCCATTTGCTAGCACGAGCACACTATACCCATTTGTTCTGAGTCCATCTGCATACACTAAGGAAAATGAGATTATCAGGTAAGTAATCTCTCCATTACTTAGATACAAAACTTGAAATATTTTGAGCAGAATTTCCCTAGAAATTCACTGTGTCCCTTCCACGCACTCTCCCTACTCCCCTGGCTACTTTGCCCTCTCAGGCCCCAACTTCTCCACCTGCCAGTATCTCTCCCCTCCACCTCTAGGCTCAACCCCTTCCACTCTATCGCCAGTCCCAGAGTTTGATCCCGTTCTCAGTACTGCCCCTCACATAGGCTCCCTCTGTCCCGCCCTCTCTCACACTCACACCCCCTCATACAGGGTCCCTCTCTCTTGCATACACACCCACACAAGCTCCCTTTCTCTCTCGCGCATATATCCTCACTCAGACCACCTGTCTCTCCCTCATATGCACCCCTTCGCACAGGCTGTCTCACACACACAATCCCTTCTCACAGGCTAGCACCCTCATATACACACGATCCCTTTTTCATACACATGAGCTCCCGATCTCTCACACACATATACACACTCCTTCACAATCTCCTCATATAGGCTCCCTCTCTCTCTGGCACCCACACTCAAACATCCCCCCCCCTGCTCTCTCACCTCCCATGCTGTCTCACACCCTCCTGCTCACCTCCCTCCTTTCTCCTCTCTCACACACAGACTCACTGGGACCTTTATCTTTGCCGTGAGCGGAGCATGTCCTGTGGCACGAGGGGGCCTTCATCTTCACTGCAAATGGCACACACTCCATGGCACATGGGGGCCTTCATCCTCACCACAAGCGGAGCGCGTCCTGTGGCATGCCCAGGGCCTTCATCTTCGCCGTGAGCGGAGCGAATCCTGCTGCATGCCGGGGCCTTCATCTTTGAACCCTCCCTTCGCAGCATGCTGGGGTCTCCTCTGCCATTTTCTGCACAGAATTTGGCAATTTTCACATAGATAAGCATCTCAATTAGCAATGCTGTCTGGATACGTCTTCCGTGCCACTAGGTGGTGGATCTCTCTAAGTCTAGTAAAGTCTTTCAGCTAGGGACTCCCTCTTGTACTCTCCCTGGTTTGCCTGAGGCTCCTCAGTCCATATCTAAGCAAGTTAGTATGCCATGTCGGAACTGTCCAGGGAGGCGGGAGGGTCAGCATGGCTAATTCATCTGCTATCTACGGAAAACCCAGTTTACAGTAAGCAAACTTACTTTTTTTCACGTAGATAAGCATCTGAATTAGCCATGCTGTCTGGGAGTCCCCAGCTGATGTATTTAGCCGAGGTTGAATTGTATTGTGTTTATTATTGTGCTCAATATGGGAATTATAGGCGGACAGTTCTTATAAGTCTAGGTCAACGAGGCCGTTTCAAAAGCCTCAGCCTCGCCAACCTCGAAAGCAAAAGCCCACAACAGCTCCGCAACCAGGCCCTGCGTCGGGGTTTTGACTTTCACTTAGAGAGCAGATGCCTAATCCCTCTACCAAACATACCAGTAGGAGGTCGACTAAGCCACTTTACAGAAAAATGGCATCGCATCACCACAGATCAATGGGTGCTAGCGATAATTGCACAAGGTTACCATCTAAACTTCCTAACTCTTCCTTCGGACTCTCCACCTCTGCAAGCTTGGAGACTTACCGACCACTCTGTTCTTCTAGAGCAGGAAGTTTCCCTTCTCCTCCAGTCCAACGCTATAGAACCCGTTCCTCTCTCACAACACAGACTAGGGTTCTATTCCAGGTACTTTCTGATCCCAAAAAAGTCAGGAGGACTTCGACCAATCCTGGATCTACGGGCCCTCAACAAGTACCTTCACAGAGAAAAGTTCAAGATGGTAACCCTGGGCTCACTTCTCCCTCTGCTGCAAAGAGAGGACTGGCTCTGCTCTCTAGATCTCAAAGACGCTTATACCCACATTGCGATAACTCAATCTCATCGCAAATACCTCCGATTTCTAGTAGGCCAAAACCACTATCAATACAGAGTGCTCCCATTTGGCCTAGCATCCGCACCGCAAGTTTTCACCAAATGTCTCGTAGTGGTTGCAGCATTCCTCAGGAAGTAAGGTGTCCATGTCTACCCCTACTTGGACGATTGGTTGATCAGGGCCACAACCCAGCAAATCGCTCGTTCTTCCCTGACCCTGACAATTCGAACTCTAATTTCTCTAGGATTTCTTGTCAACTACGAGAAATCCTATTTACTCCCATCTCAAACCTTATCCTTCATTGGAGCAGACTTGGACACCTTACAGGCAAAAGCCTTCCTTCCTCATCAACGTGTTCAAACCCTTGTGTCCCTAGCTTGCCAGTTGCAGTCTCAACCCACAGCAACAGCTCGCCAATTCCTCATTCTGCTGGGACACATAGCCTCCTCAGTTTATGTGACTCCAATGGCCCGTCTGGCCATGAGAGTCATGCAATGGACTCTGAAATCACAATGGATCCAAGCCACTCAGCCTCTGTCGACCATTGTCCGCATCACCGATGCACTCCGTCTGTCTCTTGCCTGGTGGACAAATCAATCCAACCTCCTCCAAGGTTTGCCCTTTCATCCACCAGATCCTCAAATAATTCTCACCACCGACGCTTCCAATGTCGGCTGGGGAGCCCATGTAAACAGTTTACAAACCCAAGGATTCTGGTCTCTAGAGGAAACCAAACACCAGATAAATTTCCTGGAGCTTCGAACAACCCGATACGCTCTCCGGGCTTTTCAAGATTGCCTATCAAATCACATAATCTTGATTCAGACGGACAACCAGGTGGCCATGTGGTACATCAACAAGCAGGGAGGCATAGGCTCCTTCCTTCTCTGTCAGGAAACTGCGCAGATTTGGGCAGAAGCCCTCTCCCGTTCCATGTACCTCAGGGCCACCTACTTGCCGGGAGTAGAAAATGTCTTGGCAGACCGGCTGAGCCGTGTCTTCCAACCACACGAGTGGTCACTCAATCCCTTGGTAGTGACCTCTCTTTTCCAGAAATGGGGTTATCCCCACATGGACCTCTTTGCGTCCCCTCAGAACCACAAAGTGGCCAATTACTGCTCTCTCATTCGGACTCAGCACTCTCGGCCCAGGGATGCATTCTCCCTCCCGTGGACAACCGGTCTGCTTTATGCATTCCCTCCACTTCCTCTTCTGTCGAAGACTCTTGTGAAGCTACATCAGGACAAGGGAACCATCATCCTGAGAGCACCGCACTGGCCACGCTAAGTGTGGTTTCCCATACTCCAGGATCTCTCCATCCGCAGACCCATTCCCTTGGGAAAGGACCCGCATCTGATCACTCAAAACGACGGATGCCTCCTCCATCCCAATCTCCAAGCCTTGTCCCTGACGGCATGGATGTTGAAAGGTTAGTCCTTCAACCACTTAACCTATCGGATTCAGTTTCTCGTGTTCTCATCGCTTCACGAAAGCCTTCCACAAGAAAATCTTACTCCTATAAATGGAAAAGGTACACATCATGGTGCACTTCTCAGTCCCTTGATCCCTTTTCCTGTCCAATTCCTAAATTTTTGGACTATCTTTGGCATTTGTCAGAATCAGGTCTGAAGACCTCTTCCATTAGAATGCATGTCAGTGCGGTAGCCGCCTTCCATAAAGGTATTGGGGGTGTCCCTATTTCAGTACAACCCCTTGTAACACGCTTTCTTAAAGGCTTGCTCCATTTGAAGCCACCTTTACGTCCTCCAGCCCCATCTTGGGACCTTAATCTGGTTCTTGGTCGCCTTATGAAACCACCTTTCAAACCTCTTCACTCCTGTGACTTTAAATATCTCACATGGAAAGTGATTTTCCTTTTGGCTATCACTTCAGCTCGCAGGGTTAGTGAATTACAGGCCCTAGTTACCTACCCGCCTTACACTAAACTCCTGCAGGACCGGGCGGTACGCACTCACCCAAAATTCTTGCCTAAGGTAGTTTCGGAGTTTCATATTAATCAATCCATCATACTACCTATTTTCTTTCCCAGGCTCCACTCCAACTCCAGGGAACAGACTCTGCATACCCTCGACTGTAAACGAGCTCTAGCTTTCTATCTAGACCGTACAGTTGCCCACAGGAAGAGCACTCAATTATTTGTCTCTTTCCATCCTAACAAGTTAGGGCAACCTGTGGGTAAGCAGGCTCTTTCCTCCTGGTTGGCGGACTGCATCTCTTTCTGCTATCAGCAGGCTGGCATTCCCTTTCAAGACCGTGTTAAGGCACACTCTGTGAGGGCCATGGCAACTTCAGTAGCACACCTTCGATCGGTGCCACTTCCTGACATCTGCAGGGCTGCTACCTGGAGTTCTCTTCATACATTTGCAGCCCACTACTGTTTGGACAAAGCTGGAAGACAGGATTCCATCTTCGGCCAATCTGTCTTGCGTAACCTTTTTCTAACATGACGTACCAACACCCTTCTGCCTACCCGGTGGGGTGCGGATGTCCTCTACCAAATTCCACCCCAGTTGTTGTGCCTGTTGCACGCCGTTGAGTACTTTTGGTGCATGTCTGGACATCCTCAGCTCGGTACTCACCCATTTGTGAGGACAACCATCCTGCTTGTCCTGTGAGAAAGCAAATGTTGCTTACCTGATGTAACAGGTGTTCTCACAGGACAGCAGGATGTTAGTCCTCACGAAACCCGCCCGCCACCCCGCGGCATTGGGTTCTTTTTTCTTATTTTATTTTTCAGCACTGCCTGTAGCTTTGAAACAAGACTGAAGGGGGACCCCTGCTGGCTGCAGGGTTGGTGCCGTGCTGGGCATGCCCAGTAGGGGCCAGTCAAAGTTCCAGAAACTTTGACAGAAGTTTTCCGTGGTTGGGCTCCATCCTCGGTCACCCATTTGTGAGGACAACCATCCTGCTGTCCTGTGAGAACACCTGTTACATCAGGTAAGCAACATTTGCTTTAGGTGTGGGGTTTCTTAATTATGTCTATTGTTTGTTTTTGCATCTGTGTCGGCTTAATTTTCCTTTGAGACTGTGTGTCGAATGCATCTGTGCCATTTTGATGCACTGTGCTTGGTGCGTCAATGCGCCAGAGCTTCGATGGTCTTTTGGTGCGTCGTATTCCCGAGGCGCATTGGAGCATCGATGCTTTGTACCATACTCTGTCTTTTTGCTCCGGGAAGCCATTGGCGTCTAAGACGTGATGCCATCGCATCCCCCAATACCTGCCCTTGTTTTGGAAGGGGCTTCGGGTCTGGGTGTTTTTCCCTGGGTGTTCCATCGAAGAAGCCCTTCTTTGGGACGCTGCCTTCTTTTTTTTTTCTCTCTGGCCCCAGAGATCTTATAGAAGCCTCTGAAGGGGCATAGGAGCCGGATGGTGTTGCCTTAAGTTGCTCTATTCGCGCTGCATGTTGACGCTGCGCTCCTAGGAGACATATGTCCACAGTCTCTGCAACTTTCCTGATCAGGTCCCAGGCATATGTGACAGAACTGATGGCCATCAGTCACTGACGTTATTTTGCCACAATCACAGAACTTGAATCCTAGTCGAGGTATGATAGTTAAACCAGCCTTTTTTGTGGAAAACTTTTTGTTTTATATCTGTGTTTACCTCACAACCGTAACTGAGTCTGGAGAGACAGAGCTCCGCGTGCTTTCAGTCGCATGGAAAAAAACAGATTTAGAAAGCTCTTCCACCTAGTGGCACGGAAGACTTACCCAGACAGCATGGCTAATTCATCTACTATCTACGGAAAACATAGTTTTCCGTAGATAGTACAAGCTGTGGTCAAACCCATTCTAAAAAAACCCTCCCTTGATCCCTCCAACCTATCCAACCTCCGTCCTATCTCCAATCTCCCTTTCCTCTCCAAAGTCATGGAGAAATTAGTAAACCACCGTCTCTCTGACCACCTAGAACAATCCAACATTCTCCCACCTACACAATATGGATTCCGAAAACACCTCAGTACTGAATCCCTACTTCTTTCCCTTACTGATACCCTCATCAAAGGAATGGATGCCGGCAACTCCTATCTCATTGCCATGCTGGACATCTCCGCTGCCTTTGACACCGTAAATCATAACATCCTCATCAACACCCTCATTAGTATAGGAATCTCAGGTACTGCTCTTTCTTGGATTAAGTCCTTCCTCCAAAACCGTACCTACACAGTCCTCACTGACAACTTTACATCCCCCCCTGTCAATCTCGACTGTGGCGTTCCTCAAGGTTCCTCCCTTTCCTCCACCTTATTTAACATTTACATGCTCCCCCTTACAAACCTCCTCTCCAACCTTGGTATTACACACTTCATCTACGCGGATGATGTGCAAATCCTCATCCCCTTCACAAACTCTGTACTCATCGCAATCCAAAAATGGAACACTATTCTCACCTCCATAAACCAGCTCCTCACTGACATGCACCTAGCCCTCAACCCACAAAAAACTGAACTCCTCCTCATCTCCTCTAAACATGCATCCATACCCATTCCCTCCACTCTCCATTCCCCCAATTTGCTTTCTAACACAAGAAACCTTGGTATCATACTTGATAACCAACTTACCTTCAAACCATACATCAAATCCATCCTTAGCAGTTGCTATTTCAAACTTCAAACCCTCAAAAAACTCAAACCCCTTCTCTACTTCTCTGACTTCCGTACTGTACTCCAATCCTTAATTTTCTCTAAAATTGACTACTGTAACTCTCTCCTTCTTGGACTCCCTGCCACCCACATCAAACCTCTCCAACTCCTTCAAAACGCTACCGCTCGTATCCTCACTAATGTAAAAAAAAAAAGACCCACATTACCCCCACCCTCATTGATCTCCACTGGCTTCCCATTCACTCACGAATTATTTACAAGACGCTTACCCTCATCCACAAAAGTATCACCAACGAGCATTACAACTGGCTAAACCCACCTTTCCTTCCTCGTACCTCCACTAGACCTACCCGTTCATCACTCCAAGCAACCCTTATTCCTCCTCCCATAAAATCCACAAGACTTATTTCCACCACCAATAGAGCCCTTTCCCTTGCAGGCCCCTCCCTTTGGAATTCAATGCCTCTTCACCTACGCACAGAAACCTCCCCCCCCACTTTCAAAAAGAATCTCAAAACCTGGCTCTTCCTCCAAGCATACCCCCATTCCTTTTCACCACCTACTAACACTCTCACCCAACCCTCATCTCTCACCAATACCCCCCTAAAATCCTTTAATCCCCTCCAGGATCCACACCCTACACTTAACCCCCTTTCCCTCTAAGAACTTCAAACACTTCATTCAACCCTTACTTTAAAATAATGTGTCTGTTTTTATCTGCACTTATATAACTCCATATATAACCAGTGTACATACCATCTGCTCCTCAAATCCATGTATATATCTTATCCTTATGTATCTGTTCTCTCCCTCCCCCACCCCCCCTTGTTGTATCTATCCCTCCTTCCCCAAGTTATTTAGTTATCTGCTTTGTTACTGTGTTACATATTGTTCTTTGTAAAGGCCTCGCCTATATATTCCTTGTTATAAGTTACTTGTAAACAGGCACGATGTGCAAACGGTTGCCGGTATATAAAATAAAATAAATAAATAAAATAAAAATAGTTTACGGTAAGCAAACTTGCTTTTCTGTGCAGGGGGTGAATTCTGCACAAATTCTGTGCTCCGCAGTAGCAAGAATTCCTCCAGGACTAATAAGCACAGTGCACATCTCTTTACTTACCCTTAGGAAACCTGGTTTAGGATATGGACAACTTACAATAAAAATTCTGTAAAGTTAGGAACTTTATAAAACTGAGACTTTGGTGCATAAATCTGTTCTCTTCTCTTTTGTGCTTGGTGTTCTTGCTATGCTGGTTTACGGTTTTTTGGGGGGGGGGGGGTTTATTGCTTTCTCTATATATGGAAGAAAATCAAAATGTAATTTTTATTCATCATGTCACCACTAGTCATCTATAATAAACAGTTTCACTTTTGGAGTATCTGTGCAATGAACCTAGAACAATTCTTTGTGGGGCTGTGCAGTATTAAAGGACAGATTGACTACTAGTAAATTTAGTGGTGAGAATGTGTGCAAATGAGTGATACACTCCTTTAATGATTTTACTTGCTGTATAGTTTCAAAACTGGGTTCCTGGGTGTTTTTTTTTTTTTTTTTTTTCAGCCTGGCAGTTTTCCTCTTGTTCTACTTAAATTGGAATAACAGCTGGGATCTAGCACTATGACTTATTTGCAGCTAGCCATTGATCTTCCACTACTGTTGTTTTTTTCCCAGCTTGCTTAGCTCGGTTGTCTGTGTGGGTTCTTGGCTAGGGACTATGCACCAGGTCTTCTTCCAGAACCCTACAGTCTGCTCTGAATCTGGCGTCGCCATTGTGCAATGACTGTGACACTCTCCCTCCAGAAGTTATGAATTCACTGCAGCATCTGAGAAATAGAAACTATTGTAGCCAAGCATTCATTTGTCTATTCCTCTAATTTTATCTTGATCCGAAAACCTTCCAGTTTTCTTCACAAGAAGCTATCGGTGGACTGCTTAGGATCCTTTGAGCAATCAGTCATGTATTAGTGTTTTCCACCATATGAGGAGACATAGCTCTGCAGTTTTTCTCTTCCATGGTACTTGGCAATGTCTGTCATTGCTATTTGCAAAAATGTATCAAGAGCAATAGATACAATTATCTTCTGATCATTATCCTCTCTGAGGATCCAAAAGGTTTGATGCCAGATCAATTGAACCAGAACAAAATTCAGATTTTAGTAAAAATCTGTTTTACTACTACTTTTTAAAATAAAAGTGAAGAAGTCAAAAGTACAAATAGATTTGTATTCATTTGTCTACATATCTCTGGATTATTTGAAAGGCTTGAGTTTTCTTAAAGTTCTTGATTAGAAACTGAGAACACATTAAGAAAGGTGGAAAAAAGGCAAAACGATTACTGGCATGGTTAAAAGGGGAGGTGAAAGAAGCTATTTTAGCCAAAAGATCTTCATTCAAAAATTGGAAGAAGGATCCAACAGAAGAAAATAGGATAAAGCATAAACATTGGCAAGTTAAATGTAAGACATTGATAAGACAGGCTAAGAGAGAATTTGAAAAAATGTTGGCTGTAGAGGCAAAAACTCACGGTAAAAACTTTTTAAAATATATCCGAAGCAGAAAGCCTGTGAGGGAGTCAGTTGGACCGTTGGATGATCGAGGGGTTAAAGGGGCACTTAGAGAAGATAAGGCCATCGCGGAAAGATTAAATGATTTCTTTGCTTCGGTGTTTACTAAAGAGGATGTTGGGGAGGTACCCGTAATGGAGAAGGTTTTCATGGGTAATGATTCAGATGGACTGAATCAAATCATGGTGAACCTAGAAGATGGTGGTAGACCTGATTGACAAACTGAAGAGTAGTAAATCACCTGGACCGGATGGTATACACCCCAGAGTTCTGAAGGAACTAAAAAATGAAATTTCAGACCTATTAGTAAAAATTTGTAACTTATCATTAAAATCATCCATTGTACCTGAAGACTGGAGGATAGCAAATGTAACCCCAATATTTAAAAAGGGCTCCAGGGGCGATCCGGGAAACTACAGACCGGTTATCCTGACTTCAGTGCCAGGAAAAATAGTGGAAAGTGTACTAAACATCAAAATCACAGAACATATAGAAAGAAATGGTTTAATGGAACAAAGTCAGCATGACTTTACCCAGGGCAAGTCTTGCCTCACAAATCTGCTTCACTTTTTTGAAGGAGTTAATAAACATGTGGATAAAGGTGAACCGGTAGATATAGTATACTTGGATTTTCAGAAGGCGTTTGACAAAGTTCCTCATGAGAGGCTTCTAGGAAAAGTAAAAAGTCATGGGATAGGTGGCGATGTCCTTTCGTGGATTGCAAACTGGCTAAAAGACAAGAAACAGAGAGTAGGATTAAATGGGCAATTTTCTCAGTGGAAGGGAGTGGACAATGGAGTGCCTCAGGGATCTGTATTGGGACCCTTACTGTTCAATATATTTATAAATGATCTGGAAAGAAATACGATGAGTGAGATAATCAAATTTGCATAACTACTACCCTGCACTAACGCATAACCCCCCCCTCCCTATCCTCCCATTTCCCTGTCCCCCATTCTACTCGTAACCAAGTCATATTGTACATATTGTATATAGGCTATATGCCACATCTCTATACCCACTTTTTAATTTTATTCATCTGTTACAATGTTTCATATGTTAATTGTTTAATCAACTGTTATCTTGTTACAATGTAAAATAGGGCAGTTCCCGCTCTATTCAACCTGTTATCTGGAAACCGATGTGATATCTCGATCGAATGTCGGTATACAAAAGAAATAAGTAAATAAAATAAATGACACAAAATTGTTCAGAGTAGTTAAATCACAAGCAGATTGTGATAAATTGCAGGAAGACATTGGGCATCCAAATGGCAGATGAAATTTAATGTGGATAAGTGCAAGGTTATGCATATAGGGAAAAATAACCCATGCTATAATTACACAATGTTGGGTTCCATATTAGGTGCTACAACCCAAGAAAGAGATCTAGGTGTCATAGTGGATAACACATTGAAATCGTCAGTACAGTGTGTTGCGGCAGTCAAAAAAGCAAACAGAATGTTGGGAATTATTAGAAAGGGAATGGTGAATAAAACGGAAAATGTCATAATGCCTCTGTATCGCTCCATGGTGAGACCGCACCTTGAATACTGTATACAATTCTGGTCGCCGCATCTCAAAAAAGATATAATTGCAATGGAGAAGGTACAGAAAAGGGCTACCAAAATGATAAGGGGAATGGAACAACTCCCCTATGAGGAAAGACTAAAGAGGTTAGGACTTTTCAGCTTGGAGAAGAGACGACTGAGGGGGGATATGATAGAGGTGTTTAAAATCATGAGAGGTCTAGAATGGGTAGATGTGAATGTTGTTTAGTCTTTCGGATAGTAGAAAGACTAGGGGGCACTCCATGAAGTTAGCATGGGGCACATTTAAAACTAATCGGAGAAAGTTCTTTTTTACTCAACGCACAATTAAACTCTGGAATTTGTTGCCAGAGAATGTGGTTAGTGCAGTTAGTATAGCTGTGTTTAAAAAAGAATTGGATAAGTTCTTGGAGGAGAAGTCCATTACCTGCTATTAAGTTCACTTAGAGAATAGCCACTGCCATTAGCAATGGTTACATGGAATAGACTTAGTTTTTGGGTACTTGCCAGGTTCTTATGGCCTGGATTGGCCACTGTTGGAAACAGGATGCTGGGCTTGATGGACCCTTGGTCTGACCCAGTATGGCATTTTCTTATGTTCTTATGTTCTTAACATGATAAAGACCATATGGCCCATTCATTCCACCCATGATCACCAACTGCACAGCTATAGTCTTGCCTTCTGAGATGCTTTCTTGAATTCTTACACTGTCCTTACCACCATCTCCACTGTGAGGTTGTTCCATGTCTCCACCACCCTTTTCGTATAGAAATATCTTTTTATTCTATAGATTATTCCTGAGCCTATCCCTTTCCACTCTCATTTCATGCTAAAGATTCATTTCTGTTGAACTAGGGTTACTTCCTGTGCATTTATTCCTTGGAGATATTTGTCTCTTATCATATCTCCCCTTTCCCTAATATTCATAAATGATCTGAAAAAGGGAACAACAAATGAGGTGACTAAATTTGCCAATGACTCACAAAATTATTCAAAGTTGTTAAAACAGCAGCAGATTGTGAAGAACTGCAGAAACGTCTTGCAAGACTAAGACTAGGCATCTAAATGATGGATAAAATGTAATGTTGAAAATTGCAGTGTGATGCGCATAAGAAAAATAATTCCAACTACAGGTATGCAATGCTGAGTTCCATATTAGGAGTCATCACCCAGGAAAAGAACCTTGGACTCTTTGTGGACAGTGCATCGAAATCCTCTGCTCAATGTGTGGTTACAGTAAAAAAAAAAAAAAAAAATCATATGTTTGGAATGATCCAAAACGGAATGGAGAGTAAAATGGAGAATGTTAAGTATTAGGGATGTAAAATAAGAGGATATCATAAAGCCTCTTTCAATCCATGGTGTGACTGCAACTTGCATATTATCTGCAGTTTTGATCATCAAATCTCAAAGGTATAATAGAACTAGGAAAGGCACAGAGAAGGGCAACAAATGATAAAGGAAGTCATGTAATTTGTTAATCCCAAACTGACGTGTGTCTCAGATCTGGGTGCCAACCCCCGAAAATCATCCTAAAATTGCTAACCCTTGCAGAAGATATCATAGAAACATAGAAATGATGGCAGAAGACCAAATGGCCCATCCAGTCTGCCCAACAAGCTTCGCACTTTTTTTTTTCTCATACTTATCTGTTTCTCTTGGCTCTTAGTAACCTTTTGGTTCTATTTCCCTTCCACCCCCACCATTAATGTAGAGAGCAGTGTTGGAACTGCATCTAAGTGAAATATCTAGCTTAATTAGCTAGGGGTAGTAACCTTAGCAATAAGCAAGCTACACCCATGCTTATTTGTTTACCCAGACTATGTAATTCAGTCCTTGTTGATGTCTGTATATAGATCCACTTTTCTTCATTCCCCCTGCCGTTGAAGCAGAGTTGTGCTGGATATGCGTGAAGTCTCGGGCTTATTTGGTTTGGGGTAGTAACCACCGTAACTAGCAAGCTACTCCCCACTTTTTTGTGAATGCAAATCCTTTTTTCCACATTTCCTCTTGCCGTTGAAGCTTAGAGCAATGTTGGACACTTAGAGCAATGTTGGAGTCGCATTAACCATGTGTATGTTTATTGAATAAGGGTATTATCTCCAGGTAGTAGCCGTCATTCCGATGAGCCACCATCACACATTGTCTTCTGTCCGTCAACCAGTTTGCAATCCAGGCCACCACCTCGGCACTCACTCCTAAGCTTCTCATTTTATTCACCAGTCTCCTATGCAGGACCGTATCAAAAGCTTTGCTGAAATCCAAATAGATGACATAGAGTGCTCTTCCTTGATCCAATTCCTTGGTTACCCAGTCAGTCAGTCAGGTTTGTCTGATAGGATCTTTCTCTGGTGAATCCATGCTGCCTCTGGTCCAGCAATTCTCCCAACTGTAGATAGTTCACTATTCTCTCTTTCTTTCAACAGTGACTCCATTACTTTTCCCACCACCGAAGTGAGACTAACTGGTCTGTAGTTACCAGCCTCTTCTCTGTTCCCACTCTTGTGAAGCGGGACCACCACCGCTCTTCTCCAATCATTTGGCACCACTCCCGTTTCTAGGGATCTTTTGAACAAGTCACACAGCGGACCCGCAAGCACATCTCTGAGCTCCCTCAGTATCCTGGGATGAACTTCATCAGGCCCCATGGCTTTGTCCACTTTCAGTTTCCCCAGCTTTTCCCATACATTCTCTACTGTAAATGGAGTTACATTTACTCCACTCCCCTCCAGTTTCTTAACTAGTGACGGTCCTTCTCCAGGGTCCTCTTTAGTGAACACAGAACTGAAGTATTCATTTAATATTTCTGCCATTTCTTCATCTCTCCACACATTGATCCTTTCTACCTTTCAGTCTCACTATACCACTTTGAACTTTCCTCTTTTCACTGATATATCTGAAAAATGTTTTGTCACCTCTCTTTACGTCCTTGGCAATCCTCTCTTCCACTTGACAGTTTGCTGTCTTGATTAATTTCTTCGTCTCCCTCAGTTCTACCAGATATTCTTCTTTGTGCTCTTCCCTTTGGGATCTTTTATATTTCTTGAACGCTGTTCTTTTGGCCTTTATTTTGTCAGCCACCTCCTTTGAGAACCAGATAAGTTTCATTTTTCTTTTGCTGCTCTTTACTTTTCTAACATAGATTAGTAGCCTTGGTAACTGCTCCTTTTAGATTGGTCCTTGTTGATCCACATCTCTCTCGTTCTCCCAGCCTTTTAGTTCTTCTTCCAGGTACTTCCCCATTTCATCAAAGTCCGTGTTTTTGAACTGCAAAACTCAGGTCTTTGTGCTTCTTTTCCGTATCCTTTTTGTGATATTAAACCATACCGTTTTATCACTGCTGCTGAGGTGGGAGCCCACCTGGACATCAGAGACATTATCTCCATTTAGTGAGCACTAAGTCGAGTATAGCTCCTTCTCTCATGGGTTCCATTACCATTTGTTTGAACAGAGCTACTTGCAGGGCATCCACTATTTCTCTACTATTATTAGATTCTGCAGATGAGATTATCCAGTCTACATCTGGCATATTAAAGTCAGAAAAAGATTTGGTGTGCAGAGTATATTTGATTGATAAATACACGAATAAATCAAGTAGTATGCCCTTAAAAGTCGGGAAAAGAGACAAGGAGAAATTGCGGGTGACTGTGTATTAAAAATATCCGCAATCAAAAATACACCCGGACCATCATGTACAAATGACACAATAGCCAAGCTAACAGCAGCAGTAGTCGCTGCTCTGGAGGTTAAATTTAACTTGCTATCTGAACAAATAGCAGATGTTAAAAATGCCTTCTCTGAATTTGGGCCCTGACTAGATAACACTGAAGAGAAACTTTCTATACTGTAAGATTTGAGTTAGCATTTTCAGGAAAGATGGCATCCCTGGAAAAATAGGTTATAATACAAGAGGATAAAATTGACCTGGAAAATTGGACAAGAAAAAGTAATATGAGATTACAAGAAAGTATAAAGTTGAAATTTAGCAAGCTTTTGGAATCATGGCTGCTAGAGGCTTTAAACCTGACAGAGCTGCTAGGAAGGTTGGAGTTAGAGAGCACATGGTCTGGGTAACAGAAAAGAAGCCTGTCCTCATAGCTATTGCTAAAATTTTGAGCTTTGCCCATAAATAGTTAGTTGAACTTAGTTATGCAACATAGGGTGCATTATCAAGAGCAACCAGTACAATTATTTCAAGATTACTCTTCTAAAGTATCAGCAAGAAGAAAATAATTCAATCCTATGTGTGCTGCCCTACTACAAAGGCAAATAAAACTTATACTGCAGTTTTCTGTGCATTTACGTATTTGACATGCAGGAACAGAATAAGTATTTGCCAAAGTAGGTGTGACCACAAAGTTTGACTTCCTCCCTTTTATTACTATATTGGATTCTGCTTAATTTAAAGCAGTAATGTTTGAATTCAACAGGGAATAAGACTTATCTGAGTGAAAGTTAGTTATCTTGCAATGATTAAAGTTTGTTCAAAATAAAATGGCAAATGATTAAAGGCACTAAGGAATATTTGCAGCTCTGTCAAACCTGTTTTTTGTTTGAGTTCCCAAGAGGGGTTGATAGATTTCAGATGGGCAAAGTAGGATTACACACCAGATTCAAGTGAATATTAACTATAGCAACCATAATACATTATGGGAGGGGAATATCTATGTATTTATTTTATTTAAATGTTTTGTATACCATCATTCCTTGTGAAGTTCACAAGATCATAATGGTTTACATAAAAATATTCATAGCTAAAAATAATATACAAGGTAATTGCATATATATAATAAAGGATTATTAACATAATTATAACAATTTATAAATATAAATAATACAGCATTGGAAATATTTTAACACTGTTCTATAAACAATTGGAATGCATGGCAGCAGGAATACAAAGAGATGCCCAAAGTGATTGGGTATTTTTCATCATAACTTAGATTAGACAAGAACATAAATGCCATACTGGGTCAGACCAAGGTTCCATCAAGCCCAGTAACCTGTTTCCAACAGTGGCCAATCCAAGTCACATGTACCCAGACATTAGAGAGATCACAAGCTACTGTTGCTTATTAATTACCATAATAGCAGTTTATGGATTTAACTTCTAGGAACTTATCCAAACCTTTTTTAAACCCAGTAACACTAACTGCGGAAACCACATCCTCCTGGCAATGAATTCCAGAGTTTAACTATGTGCTGAGTGAAAACATTTGTTTGATTTGTTTTAAATGAGCTACTTGCTAACTTCATGGAGTGCCCCCCTGGTCCTTCTATTATCTGAGAGAGTAAATAGCCGATTTACATTAACTTGTTCAAGTCCTTTCATGATTTTGTAGACTTATATCATATCCTCCCTGAGTCGTCTCTTCTCCAAAATGAACAGCCCTAACTTCTTTAGTCTTTCCTCATAGCATAATCATTCCATGCCCCATATCATTTGGTCGCCCTTTTCTGCACTTTCTTCAGTGCAGCTATATCTTTGTGAGATGCGGTGACTAGAATTGCACACAGTACTCAAAGTGCTGTCTCATCATGGAGCAATACAGAGGCATTATGACATCCTCCATTTTATTTGCCATTCCCTTCCTAATAATTCCTAACATTCTGTTGCTTTTTTAATCGCCACAGCAAACTGGGCTGATGATTTCAATGTTTTATCCACTGTGATGCCTAGATCTTTCCTGGGTGGTAACTCCTAAGACAGAACCTAACATTGTGTAACTATAGCAAGGGTTAATTTTTCCCTATATGCATCACTTTCACTTGTCCACGTTAAACATCATCTGCCGTTTGAAGCCCAATCTTCCAGTCTCACAAGGTCCTCCTGCAATTCATCCCAATCTGCTTGAGACTTAACTATTCTGCATAACTTTGTGTCGTCGTCAAATTTGATCACCTGACTCATTGTACCGCTTTCCAGATCATTTATAAATATATTAAAAAGCACCGGTCCAAGTACAGATCCTTGAGACACTCCACTGTTTACCTTTTTCCACTGTGAAAACTGACCATTTAATCCTACTGTTTCCTTTCTTTTAACCAACTTCCAATCCACAAAAGGACATCTCCTATCCCATGACTTTTTAGTTTCTTAAAGCCTCCTCATGTGGGACTTTGTCGAATGCCTTCTGGAAATCCAGATATACCACATCTACTTGTTCACCTTTGTTCACGTTTATTCACCCCTTCAAAAAGTGTAAGAGATTTGTGAGGCAAGACTTCCCTTGGCTAAATCCATGTTGACTGTGTCCCATCAAACCATGTCTATCTAAAATTTTTGTGATTTTTATTCCTTATAACAGTTCCCACGACTTTTCCTGGCACTGAAGACAGGCTCACCAGTCTATAGTTTCCCGGATCACTTCTGGATCCCTTTTTAAAGATAGGGGTTACATTGGCCATCTTCCAATCTTCAGGTATATCAGATGATTTTAATGATAAGTTACAAATTTTTACTAATAGTTCTGAAATTTCATTTTTTAGTTCTTTCAGAGCCCTGGGGTGTATACCATCCGATTCAGGTAATTTACTACTCTTCAGTTTGCCAATCAGGCCTACCACATCTTCCAGGTTCACTGTGATTTGGTTCAATTGATCAGAATCATCCATGAAAACCTTCTCCGGAACGGGTATCTCTCCAACATCCTTTTCAGCAAACACTGAAGCAAAGAAATTGTTTAATCTTTCCATGATGGCCTTATCTTCTCTAAGTGCCCCTTTAACTCCTTGATCATCCAACTGTCCAACCAACTCCCTTGCAGGCTTCCTGCTTTGGATATATTTTAAAAGGTTTTGTGAGTTTTTGCCTCTGGCCAACTTCTCTTCAAATTTTCTCTTAGCCTGTCTCATCAATTTCTTACATTTAACTTGCCATGCTTATGCTTATCCCATTTTCTTCTGAAGGATCCTTCTCCAATTGTTGAAGATCTTTTGGCTAAAATAGCCTCTTTCACCTCACCTTTTAACCTTGCTGGTAATCGTTTTGCCTTCCTTCCATCTTTCTTAATATATGGAATTCATCTGATCTGTGCTGCTAGGATGTTTTGGTTTTTTTTTAACAATGTCCATACCTGTTGCACACTTTTTTACCTTTGTAGCTGCACCTTTCAGTTTATTTTCTATTTTCTCGTTTTATCAAAGTTTCGCTTTTGAAAGTTTAGTGCTAGAGCTGTAGATTTACATACTGTCCCTCTTCCAGTCATTAATTCAAATTTGATCATATTATGATTACTATTGCCAAGCGGCCCTACCGCTGTTATCTCTCTCACCAAATCCTGTGCTGAACTAAGACTTAGATATAAAAATGTTTTCTCTCTCCCTCATCTGTCCCTTAACATATTGCTCCATAAAACTCTTTATTCCATGCAGGAACTTTCTCTCTAGCATGCCCTGCTATTTCACTTACCCAGTCGTTATTGGCGTAATTGAAATCTCCCATTATTACTACACTTCCGGTTTGGGTTAGCTTCCCTAATTTCTCTTAGTGTTTCACTACTATGACGAGAGATTCAAGTGTCATGTTTCATTTTTATTAGCTGAAATCTTATAATAAATAGTAACTGGTGGGAAAACGTAGTTCTTTGCATTTGAAAAAACATTGGGGAAACCTTCCAGTGCTAGAATGAAGCTACTACCAGGTTTGTCTCATTAGTGCATTACTAAGTTATCATTCTCACCTAAGGAAACCAATACAATTTGTGTTTATTATCCAAATTTGAAAACTCAATGAAGTTAATCTTCTACCAATTTGGTTTTAAGAGTATTGTGTAGCAAGATCTAACTAAAATCTGTACATGAAAAGCATTGATTAAGAAAAAAAATGGGTGTGACCTGGGGATGGTACCTATAGAAACATATGTCAAACAGCAAAGGAATGCAAAGAATTTTAAGCTCCAAACATTGGGATTAATACAAGAAAACGATTTGGTTTATTTAACACGGCAATTCCATTGCTCAAATACCAAACTGAATTAGTTCTCTTTAGGGTCCCCCGACATGGACCCCGTGTTTCGCCCGAAGGCTGCGTCAGGAGGGGCAAGTTAAATTCTTAAGAAACTGAAACGTAAAAACAAAAAAATTACACATTTATAAAAAAAAATTGGACCGAAGAGGCAGGGTACACAGTGTAAACATTTGCACGGATAAAGCATACCTTTATCGTACCTCTGACAAGGCAAGGAGAGCGGGAAGGATTGACAGAACTCTGCATTTAAAGCAGACAGTTTGGCGTGAGATTTGCACCAATCAGAGAGAAGTAAACCTTTACCAGTCGAAAGACTGACAATTAATACAGTAATGAAAACGTAGGCAGTATTGATACAGGAGAGACAGTGTACCTTTAACTGCATAGTGTTGTTCTACAGCTGACAAGGGAAGGAATGACAGAACTCAGCATTTAAAGCAGACAGTTTTGGCGTGAGAAAAAATGTACCAATCAGAGAAGAGTAAAACCTAACCATCAGAAAACTGACAATACAGTATGAAACACAACAGTATCGATACAAGAGAGACATATGTGACTAGTTATATGAAATGATTCCACTCTTTTCATTATTTAATCCCTTAGGATGGAGACAATTAATTTAAAAATCCACTTGCTCTTTTCAAATCAACATCTAAGAAAATTGCCACCCCGGGGAGGTGGAAGTAACATGTCAATGATGAAAAAATGTTAAATCATTTTCTGAATGCCCTGCCAATTGCCAATGTGTGACCAAGGCGGCCGTTTTCACTGCCAGTGCGAATATTAGAACAATGTTCTACAGTTCTTGTTCTGACTTGTCTGGTAGTTTTTGCCCAGATACAGTTTAGAAATTACGGTTACCTTATTTACAATGTAATTCAATGCTATATATGTAAACCGTTGTGACCTACCTCCTGAAAAGACTGTGTATAAAAAAGCATAAATATAATAGTGTCTGCCAGGAAACAATCCTACTTATGAACTTAAATGGAAAAATACTATTATCCTGGTGTCAACAGATTTCCTGTGACTAGTTTGCATGCAAACCAAAAGAGCTACTTAAATACTTATTCTCTTAGGCCGATGCAATAAAACGTGCGGGAGAGTGGGGGCTCCGAGTTGAGCGCCCGCTCTCCCGACGCATGCCCAGGCACCTCTCCTGGGTGCACGATTTTGTATCCAAATTAGGCCCCGCACTAATGAGGTGCTAGGGACACTAGTGCATCCCTAGCACCTACTTATTAGCAGACGTGGCGGCTGTCAGTGGGTTCAACAACTGACGCTTACTTTTACCGGTGTCTGTTTTCGAACCCGCTGATAGCCACCAGTTTGAAAAATGGACGCCAGCAAAATTGAGCATCGGTTTTCGAACCCACAGACCAGCGGGGCAGTTGATTTATTAATATTTTTGGTGTCTCCAACTTAATCACTATGATATTAAGTTGAAGGGTGTACAGAAAAGCAGTTGGCCACACGTTTTCCATGCGCTATTACCCCTTACGGTATAAGGGGTAATAATAGCGCATCTAAAACGCGCAGCCAAACGGGGGCTAAATGGTGTGCTCAGCCGAGCGCACCATTCTGTTTCGGCCTGTTTGTTCCTTAGGTCTCAGTACCTATATTAGTGAGAAAATATCAATGCCATAGCTTACTATTTTCAGATTGAGGGTAGACTTCATCTGTTGGTATCCAAGTTCATGTAAAAGTCTTATGGCATACTAAACCTCAGTTGTGAAACCATCTGCTCCATGGGACCTGAATTGAGGTTCTGGCACAACTAATGAAGCCACTAATCAAGCTACTGGAGTCTGTTTCTCTCGAATTTCTCAGATGGAAGGTATTATTTATAGTTGCAATCATATCAGCCAGAAGAATCTGTGAGCTCCAGACTTTAGTTTGTTACTCTCCTTTTATACAAATCTTTCACAATAGGATGTTGCTCCGCATACATCCAAACTTTTTTTTTTTAATTTATTTTTACCAAAGGTGGTATCTGGTTTTCATAGTAATCAAGCCATCATATCAGGTACATTCTTCCCAAGGGTCACATGCACTTCAAGGTGAAAAAGCCTTTCATTCATTAGACCAAGGTTCCCAAACTTTTTCGGGCATATAGACATCTTTTTTTCAACCTCCAAAAATGTCACTGACCTCCCCCCCCCCCCCCCCCTCCACCCACTCGCATACATCTCTTTAATTATAAGCAGTTAAATGCCATATAGAAAACGAATATATGTAATAGCAAATATGCACTCCAGAATCATTTCTAATGTATACAATTTATTAAGAAAAAAATCTGATATAAATTGTTCTCCCTCCTGTCCTCCTTCCTTCCATTTTCAGACCCTTCCAAAGTACTCTATTGCTCTTTCTTTCTTGCAGCCCCTTCTCTGATTCTGTCCCTCCCTCTTCCTCTTGTGACTCTCCTGAGTGTTCTGCCTCCTGCTCTGTCCCCTCACCAAATGCTTTCCTTCCTGATCTGCTTGCCTGCACCCATGGCCCCTTTCTGTCCTTTCCTTCCTCTGTGACCTTTTGGTCTCTCTCCTCCTCCACCCCCCCCCCCCCCCCCCCCCCCCCCGGTCTCTGAAATGCTTTTCCTCCTGTGCGCCACCTTCCTTCCTACTTTCTGTCCATGGCCCCTTTTTGAGTGCTGCACTTCCCTCCCATGGCTGATTCCAAAGTGCCTTCTCCTGAGTGCCTTGCCTCCTGTCCTCTTGCCCTTGCATGTAAACTTCATACCTCTCCTTTACTACTTGGTCAAATGCCAAATGACAATCAAGAATTGATCATATAGGGACTTTGAACTGAAAATAATGTATATAGTCGTGATTTGTTCCTTGATTAAATCTCAGCTAAGTGTGAGCATTTGCAATTTCACAATGCAGGGCCAGAGCTACATACTGTTTTATTTATTTTTTTTGTTTTATTGCAGCACACTTTTTGAAAGGGTGAAGATATGTTGAACTGGTTATCAAAAAAGCCCAGGTTTGAGGAAGGTATCAACACCAGGAAAAAGTCAATGGCTTTAATGTAAGCTTTGACAAAACCAATGTGTTTTATTCTGGCTTTCATATAATCAAAAACAGTTTAATACAATTTATAAGAATATTGTAAATACGGCACGAAACTAATAGCACATATTGAAATTAGATAGCAGGTAATGTCTGGGGCGAGTGTCAGAGAAAAGTATACAATTTTTCAGCCATGAAATCTGACACTTGTGTTTCCAACTGAAGTGTTTCAACCACCTTGGTTTTTTTAGACATGTTTACTTTCATATATTAATTATTGTTTCAGTCGTTGTGGTCTATCTCTTCATAATCATATTTTTGCCACACTGTGGCAGTGAAATTGTACCATTTTGTAAGGAAATACATTGAAGTAGGAAACCAAAATGAGAATCATGTTCAAAAGTATCTCAAATGATTTTTATTTATTTTTTTTAATATACACAGAACAGCGATTCTCACTCAGTTGTGTTGCCAAGCCACTGACAGTGTGTGTCGCATACTAACCGGTCTCTCCTTGCTTTTCTCTCCCCTTCTTCTATCGAGTGAGAGGCAGACATTCTTCCACTGTTGCCGTTGCTGCCCAGACTATCAAAATGTTCAAACCTGGCCAGACAGGAATGGCAGCAGTGTTTCGTTGAAGCTGCAACTGCACTATGGCCTTTTCTTCATCCTGCCCCCATGGCTCGGAAAAGGAGTGATGATGTGTAGCGGGGCACATGGGAAGAAAGCAAATTTGCTTGCCGTAAACAGTATTTCCATAGATAGCATGGCTGATTCATCCTGCTATCTTGGAGCTGTCTGTCAGGCCCGGGAAGGCAAAGCTTCTCAAAGCGTTCTACAGAGCTTTGCTCTGTGCGGCTGCGCATGACCTCCCGCACAGGAAAAGCAGACTCTCCTCAGTCTGTGATATAGAAGTAGATGAACGTACCATAAGTACGAGGTTGGCTGTCCAGGGAGGTGGGTGGGTACGCATGGCTGATTCATCCTGCTATCTACGGAAACACCGTTTACACAAGCAAACTTGCTTTTCCTGTCGACAGCAGGGCTGAATCAGCCATGCTGTCTTGGGAGTCTCAAACAGAAGGTTATGCCTGGTACTGCTATTCCATTTCCAAAGGGTGTGATCTTGGTATGTGGACAGCCAACTCTGATTGTTCTTGGAATCAGGTCATTGAGCACTGCCTTGCCCACCTTTGCATCCTCTGCGGTTTGCTGGTCAAGGCAATAATGGGATGTGAAGGTATGAAGAGATGACCAGGTGGCCATCTTGCATATATCGATGGGCAGAACCTGATGTAGATGGGCAATAGACGTAGATAATGCCCTCACCTGATGGGCATGTGGTTGTGAAGAAAGGTGAAGTCCTCTTTTATAACAAAACTTTATGAACTGTACAATCCAGCTGGATATAGTCCTCTTTGCTACTGGCAACCCTGAAAGTTTGGGTTAAAGGTGAGAAAAGTTGCGATGGTCTGGTGTTTGTACTGGTTCTGTTTTTATAATAGGCCATGGCCTGTTTACAATCCAAAGTGTGTAATAACTTCTCCCAGTCATTATGATAGGTTTTGGAAAGAACATGGGTAATTCGATCGATTGAATAGAAAGCAGAAGCCACTTTCGGTAGGAGGGACTGATGTGTGCGGAGAACTACTTTGTCATGGTAGAACTGTAGGTAAGGGCTGTAATGCACTAAGAGGCTTGAATTTCACTTTCACGTTGTGCTGAAGTGACTGCTATTTAAAAAGACTACTTTCCACGTAAGGTACTTTGTGTGCCGTGTCCATAGGCTCAAAGAGGTAACATAAGCTCTTCTAACACTGTGTTCAAATCCCACAGTATGGGAGGTTTGAGACTGGGGGCTTTTGAAATGGATTGACCATTATGTTGCGTATGCAAAACAGCAATGGCACTTAAGTGAACTCTTATTGATGCTGTCGCAAGGCCTGCTGCATGCAGCGTGTGGCAGGTACTACCTCCAATAAGTGCTTCTGGTGGACAATTACGTGGGTCGAAGTTGTGTGATGAACACCAAGCAGCATATCTCTTCCATTGGAAATGGTAGTTACGTGTGTGGAAGGTTTCCTGGCCACCAGTATGACTTCTTGGACTGAAGAAGACGCCCATATTTCTTAGTGACGCTCAATTCTCCACGCTGTCAAGGTGTAATGACCTGTGCATCGGTGTAGTAGAGTTCCTTGGTCTTGTGATAGGAGATCGCTGCAGTCTTCCAGTGGAATTGGATCGTGTACCAAGGCTGTCTGGGCCATGCTGGAGCTATTAAGATCAGGTTCGCTCTGTCTTGTATGCACTTCTGAATTGTTCGAGTGAGAAGAGGAATTGGTGGGAAAGCATATAGTAGTTTCCCCGTCCAAGGAAGTAGGAAGGCATCTTACGCTATCCTGTATGGGCTGGGCATTAGTGAGCAGAAGTGGAACACCCTTCTGTTGCAGTGTGTGGCAAACAGGTCTATGGCTGGAGTGCCCCAATATTTAGAAATCTTGTCTGCGATCTGTTTGATGTATGACCACTCATGGGGATGAAATACACGACTTAAAGCAGTCTGCCCGAAAATTGGCCACACCCGGCAGATATGTGGCTTGCAGGTGAATGGAATGTTGTGCTGCCCATTCTAGAATGAGGATTGTTTCCTTGCAAAGGGTCCATGAACCTGACCCTCCTTGCTTGTTTATGTAAAACATGGCTACTTGATTGTCCGTGTATACCATGACTAGTCTGCCCTGCAAGTGGAGGCAGAATGTTTGTAAAGCATTTCAAATTACCCTGAGTTTTACTAGGTTTATCTGGTATGAGCTTTCCTTCTTGGACCATAACCCTTGCATCTCAAGATGATTCAGGTGAGCTTCCCAACCCTTGTGGGAAGCATCCGTTGTCAATACCGCGTTGTGCGACAGGGTTCTGAAAAGTGCTCCCTTGGTAAGTGTGTTCTGAATTTAGCCACCAGTCTATATCTATAATCAATTCCTGAGTTAAGGAAATGCTCATTGATAAAGGTTGGTGGTGCTAATGACCAATTGCCTCTTTAATCCCCATTGTATTCTGTGAATATGCAGTCGAGTATTTTGGACTGTGTATTTAGCCACTGACATATGTCCTATGTCAATATTTGTCGAGCGAGTTGGTTTTCACTGTATGTTTGGTGCGTAGTAGATACGCAGGGTGAAAGCTCTGTCCCATGGTAGGAAGGCTCTGATTTGGTATGTAACTAGATGTGCTCCAATGAATTGAAGGGACTGCATTGGGGTGAGGTTGGATTTCTTGAAATTGACCATGAGGTCCAATTCCTGAATACAATGTTATTGTCTGACACTTCTGAGAACGAAGTGTGTCTGGATCTGATGCAACTATGAGCCAATCGTCCAGATATGGAAACATTTGGATTTTTGTTTCCTTAGGTGGGCCACCACCACTGCCATGCATTTTGTGAAAACTCTGGGTGTGGCAGCTAGACCGAACAGCAAAACCTTGTACTGGTAGTGTTGACCCTTGAACTGGAAGCATAGGTATCACTATGAAGTGGGATGTATTGTATGTGTGTATAGGCATCCTTTAGATCTAGTGAACACATCCAATTGTTGGGTTGTAGTAGAGGAAGAAATGAATTTCAAAGATACCATCTTGAATTTTTCTTTCACTAAATGCTTGTTGAGTTCGCGCAAATCCAAGATGGTATATAGACCTTCCATCTTCTTGGGAATGAGGAAATATGGGGAATAGAAACCTGTGTCCCATAATGATTTGAGAATCCTCTGTATTGCATGTTGCTTGAGTAGTTGAGTGATCTCTTGCTCTAACTGCCGGTGGATTGCCCTGCCCTTTCTGGCACAAGATAGGAAGGGTAGGGGTGGATTGGAGGAAAAATGAAGATGGTATCCTTGATGCACTATATCCAGAACCCAGTTGTCTGTTTGTGATCTGTGCCCATGCATGGCCAAAGGATTGAATCCTGCCTGCTATGGTGGTAGGAGATGGTATGTGGGTCCCCATAGCACTCAAAAAGATGACTGAGTCTTTGGACGTAGTCGCAGCAGATTGTCCTGCGAATGTTGGGTCCTGGGTCTTCCTCGTCTTGGTGTTAGTGTTCGTGGTAGTTGTAGGTGGACCCTTGGGCCGGTGGCAGATGACCACGCCCCCGGGGGAAGATCCCGGAGAGGGACCACTGGTTAGGCTCAGAGTATGGAGACAGACACACACTAGTTATTTTATTAAATAGTATATTGTACCACCAGAGTTGGCAGTAGTGAGCTGGTAGTGCCCGGCTGGGCTGTAGTACCTCAGATACTGGAACAGCGATCCCGGATAACTGAGCTGTAGAGAAACTGAAAATAGTGAGTAGGCAGGGTATGCAGAGTTCTGGAACAGAACGTTGATGGTAACACTCACACAATAGTCTCTTAGAAGCAGCCCAGGAGCTGGAATGAAGTAGGCCCTCAAGGAGCGAGTACCTGGTTCCAGGGAAAGCTCTGAGAGAAATGGTAACTCATTAGTGTTGTAGGCAGCAATGACTTCCTGCAGAAGTGGTATTCAGGAACAAGTCAGGGAATGAGGCCCCCGAAGAGCGGGTACCCCTGGTAAGTCAGAGGAGGCAGAGTAGCTAGGAGAGTAACCCCGTCCTCGCTAACTCAATGTTGGTGATTTCAGAGACCTTAAATATCCAGTGAAGATGACGTCACCTCAGGGGGACGCCCTGAGGTTCGCCGCCATTGCTGGTACTTGAGTTGGGGGCCGTGCCATGCCGCGCGCACGCCCTTAGGCTGCTGGGAAACATGGCGGATTGCAGCGTCTAGCCAGTCCGGGACGCTGGAGGGGAATGGCATGATGACACCCGCGGCAGCCAAACTTCCAACAGGCAAAGAAGGAGTCTCCAAAGAGGTAAGGTAGGCATAGTGGAGACTCGGGCAGTGACTATCTCAACACTTGGTGGTAGTTGTGTGGTGGTTGGTAGGAGGACATCCTGTATGGCGGGTATGGCCAGAATTCTCATCTCTGAAAAGGCTGTCTACGCGCTTGCGTATAATGTCTAGGAAAGGATGAAAAAAAGCTGGTGGATCTACAAAGGACTGTACTGCCACAGACTGTTCTCTTAACTGGGATACTGTCTCCTGTAGACGAGTTCCGAATAAATTGTCTCCACGACATGGAAGGTTTGCCAGTTTGTCATGGACGTCCTCCCATATGGCACTTGCCCCAAGTCATGCAATTCTATGGAGTCTATCGCAGATGCCAAATTCCTGGAAGCAGTCCTCGAAAGACTCATATATCGTACGTAAAAGGTGGTGCAAGCCTTCCTCCATGATCTGAATTGGCGGAGGAAATCCTGAGGCTGACTCTGAATCTGGGAGTAATGTCTTACCTCATGGAGACAAATCATACAAATATTGGATGATATAGAATTGGTGTTGTCCAATTAGAGTACCGAGCATTGATGATTGGTAAGACTTCTTTGCAAAATCGTCTAAATCCTTGTGGTCCTTTCCTGGAGGAGCATTGGCATGCATCCTTGTCGTCTTAGTCCTTTGCATCGCAGACTCTACAACCATTGATAGATGTGGTAACTGTGGAGATGTAAAAAATTGAGACTGGTTCATTTTATACTTAAGGTCAATTTTTCTAGATACCAGTCCAATGTTGAAGGGTGTTTCTCAGGATTTTTCCCAACAATGCATCAAGCACCTTGTGCGATGGGAGGCTAGTTGGTTCAGTAGGCACATCGAAAATTTTTAAAAGGCCTAGGGTCAGGAATCTTTTGTACTTCCAGATGTAGAGCCAAACCCACCTTATCAATAAATCTTGGGTAGGTCAGGTCTTCTGGTGGTGAGCATGGTTCCTGAGGTTCCTCCGCAAGGTCTGATGGGTATCCCGTGGAGGAGGTAGGAGAGGATGGAATTGAGATTGGTTGTTGCGGCATTATAGGAGGGCTTGATTGTCTCGGTTGCTCCAGTTCTGGCAAGGCTGGTCCAGGAGACAGAGGCAAAGGTGTGTTAGGTCTCATGGACTATGAGATGGAAGTTGAGATAGCTGATATGAAGCCTGTATGGATATGAAAAGTCCCGTCAGCACTTTTGAAATCTGTGCTATTGCCTGTTGAGCTTTATCTAGTATTTGTGGAGCCTGTCCACTAGGTGTTGGTAAATGTGGATGGGGAGCCAGTTGAACATCTGGATCTGGTAGCTGCGGACGTATTTCATATTCCAACTTCTGTTTTTTTTTCCATACGGGTCACTCCTTGTGACGTGAATGTGTCACTGATGAAATGCCGGATAAGACTTGAAGAGAAGAAGATGAATAATGGGATGAGTGGGGTGAAGTTGCATCCCCTCATCTCCCAAAGTAATGGGCAACTCTTGTGTCGTAGCATGAGTCACTGTGGACCGAACGGTGAATGTGTTTTGACAAATCATTCTTTGTCTGAGCCCTTTCAGCGCTCGTTCTCACAGTTCTTGATGGAGCTTTAGTAGCGCTTGGATGCTTATGAGCTTTTAGTGGTGTATGCCTCTATCTTATAGCTTCCTGTGTCGAAATGCTTTCCTTGATGCTCTTGCATCGAGCTATGAGCAGTCTTTTTAGGCTGCGTCTGTGTTTGTGCCGGCGTCGGGTGGTGAGTCTGCATCGATGAATCTCCAGACCTCGAAAGGTGTGCAGACATCGTATGGTGTGTCTGTTTGGATCGATGTGTTGAACTCTATGCCTGTATAGAGTTTTTCCCTGTAACACTGACTTTTTGGATGCATTCTTTTTTCTGTTTTTCCTCACTCGAGGCCGAGGAGGTAGGGCCTATGGAGGCTGCCCTCTTAACAATTAGGTGGTGTTTTGCTGGTCCCGGTGAAGAATGCGCCTTCGAGGAGGGGGGGGGGGGGAGGCATAAGAGCCCCTAGGCAGCTTCAATTTCTCTATTTTGTCAGCCCATTGGCATTGAGCTCTGGGCGACATTCTCTCGCAATGTCTGCAGTATTCCTGTTTGTGGTCTGGGCCCAGACACACATAACAGGCAGAGTGCCCATCGGTAATCGACATAATCTTCCCACAGGGGAAAGGTTTGAACCCTATGGCCTGAGCTTTCTCTGAACTTCCTTCCTCTCCATTTTCTAAATCTGTTTTTAAACCAAATAAAGATGATGCTGAGGAGATGCGAAGCTCTGCGTGCGTTCCCGCGCACGGAAAAAACAAGAGATTTTTCTTTTCCTGCACGGGAACTCGTGCGCAGCCGCACAGAGCAAAGCTCTGTAAAAAGCTTTGAGAAGGTCCGCCTTCCCGGGCCTGATGGACACCCCAAGACAGCACGGCTGATTCAGCCCTGCTATCGATGGGGGAAAAAGGCTATGATACGTTGAAAAGTAGTGATTAGTAGTGGCAACATCGGCCCCAAGCAGCAGTGCAGTTCTGGAGTAAAATCAGAAACAGCCGGCAATCAGCAAGGGAGACAGCAGTATTAGCCCCCATGGTCAATGGGATTCTTATTTCTTGGGCTGTGGGGGTTTGAAGAGGCTGCTGTAGCTACTATATGTGCTCTGAGGGGGAGGGAGTGAGAGAGAGCCTGTGTGAGATTGAAAGCCTGTGTATAAGTAAGAAAGAGAGGGCATTATGTAATTGAGAGAGACTGGTCAGAGAGGTGAGGGGTGTGAGAGAGAGAGAGACTGGTTGGGGAGATTGATGTAAGAGACAGAAACTGGTCCTGAGGGTATGATGTGTGTGTGTATGTGAGCGAGAGACAGACTGGTTGTGGTCCGTAAGGAAGAGGACTAAGAGGACAGCTTCAGCTACTGCTGCTTCTGGTGTGTGCTACTGGTCTACAAGGGAAAGGGAGTAGGAAAGCTGCTGGAGAGGGTAAGTAAAGTTGGCTTTTTAAGTTCATTTTTCTTGATTGACTATCCTTTTAATTGAGTATTATGTGATGTCTGCTGTTTTGAAATACATTATTGGTAAGTTTTTAATTTAGATGTTCTGTTTTCCTGATTGGAGATATATTGGTGTTTAGGGCCTAGTTTAATATTTCTAGTGTTGCCTTTTTATAGCTAGGGTTGTTACCATTTGGGTGCATGTTTGTGCAGATCCTGGTACTATGTTAGGTGCTATATTTGTTTTAATGACTCCAGTTTTGTACTGCATGCGGAGTGGCTTTTTTGGGTTTCCATTCCAGTTTCTGACTATTTGTAGTTTGTGGTCTTTCTGTACTTGATGAAGGTCAGTTCTGTGTGTGTGTGTGTGACAGAGGTGAGATATTTAACTAGCATGGCTAGTAAAATACCTCACCTTTATTTGTTGTGTTTTCTCAATAGAGCATGCATTGGTGGTGAAATACTGTCTTTTAGAAGTAGGGCTATTGCGCTTGGTAGTAGGAGAGTTTGTGTTGCTGATATTGAGATTACACCAGAATATCTCTCTTGTATGGTGAGTTGTATGGGGAATATCCTAGTTCAGCTTTCTACCCATTGCTGAGGGATAGGGGGAGAGAGGGTTCCTGTAGATGCAAAGTGTACATTTACATTTAGCCTTGTGAATTTCATGTGTTCAGTGTGTCATGCATGTGAAAACTATCACATGTGTCCCAACAGAAAAAAAAAATTGAGAACCACTGCAGTAGAACATAAAAAATTCATTGCTGTTAGTCTGCTTACAACCTGCTGGTGTTAGTGCTAGCCTCTCTTCCTTGGGCAGAAACCCCTTGCATACTGAGTACTGCACTGTTTATGTTTAGTGGAGGATCAGTAACAGTACTGGAAAAACAAGATTATGAAATGTGCCTTTGTTAAACTGGGAGGGTATACTTCTCTAACTTGTTTAAATTTAGTTTAATTCAGAATTGTATGGATGTTTGTATTTATATATTTTATTGTTTTGAAATTGTACACTACTTAGGGCCATTGTGATTGATTAAGTGATCTAGAAGTGTTTTAAATTATACAAAAATATGAAAACATCTAAATCTAGCATATGTGGGGCTTTTTTATAATCGCTAAATTAGCTGACTTTTCTGCTAGCATATTGACTTCTGTGAGTTGTAAGCGCACACAGTATATTTGGCTTAAAGTACACAGATTTAACTAAAAGGTGATCTGTACCTATGTGTTCAAAACATACTTAAAAACAAGTTGTGGTTATACTGGTCAAATCTCCAACATTTAATAACATTTCTCGGAGGATAGACAATCAATAGGTTATGATTGTGATTCAAATTGAACAGACTCGCGGGTTTGTTAATATGCAATCAGCCCAGCCCTGGCAGAGCAGTTTTTTTCAATATGTTTTCTAATATGCAAAAGGTACAGGGTGTTTAATTGTTTAGTGGAAACATGAACTGTATAGTTCTGATCATCCTACACCAGGCTTCTCACACATACAGTTGGGAATAAAACCTGAGTACCAGTTTGTCCAGGTACCTGAAATCCAGCATCTGGGCATGAGTGAAGAAACAGATGCTAGAGTGCAGAATAAAAAGTGGGGCAGAGAGAAAGTCAAAACAAACTGAAAGTTTAAAAAAACAAAAAAAAAAAACTTGCCCTCCCCCTACTGGTCTCTAAGAATTTTCCTGATGCTTAGGTTTTTTCTAAAAGAAAGTCTCTCCTGCTCAAATATCTTCTAAATTGTTGTTTTCAGCAGGGAGGGTAAATGAACATATGAGAAGTATGTAACACAAGTCTCATGATTATACCATTTACTTGAAAAACTATCATGTAAGTTTCAGAATTGCTACAATTTGTTTTTACTAAGCATAGGCAATATTTGATATTAGGCAAAATATTTCATAGACACTACCATTACCAATCTCAACTGTCTGGAAAAAATTGTCAGCTGGCAATGCCAGGACAAACTAAGCCTAAACCCTGAAAAGACAGATGCTATGGATCAAAAAAACTTTGGAACTCTGTCACCCTCACCCAAAAATGACCCTTGATTGGAACAGCCCTAACCCATAGCTCCCAAGCTCAGATACTAGGCTTCTTTTTAGACTCCCAACTTACCATCAAACCCCTAGACCAAACAGTGACTGGAATGGCAGCCTTCAATCTCTGCATGCTGTACCACCTCCCCTCTACTGAATGACACTGCCTTCATAACTGCTGTTTGAGTCATTGTAATCTGCTGCCTGGTCTACTTCAGCTTGTATGCTGAAATCCCTAATACCCTCAACCACTTCATACAGTTTATACACAATGCAGCTAGCATGATGACAAATGTAACATTTTATCACATAATTCTGGTCTTAAAAATCCTACATTGGTTGTCAACATTCTACCACACCAATTTCAAACCCTTGATCCTAACCCTCAAAGGCCTAGCACCTACCTACCTACATGGGTCTCTAACCGTATACATGCCCACTCGCTCTGTACATTCATTGGCACAGGCTTGCCTAGTAGTGCCACCCACAGACCAATGTGTCTCATCAACTCTAGGAAGAGAACCATAGAGTGCTAACCTTATGGAATGCTGTACAACTATTGTGCTAACCATCTCAAACTTATTGCATTGCACTATACAAAATGTTTTATCTGGAATATGCTTAACTATCCAGCCGGAAAAATGTCATAAATGATTTTCCTTTGATAAGTAGGCTGAATTAGCCATCACATGTGGGTGACATTAACTGTAGCACAAACAAATTTATCTCTCCAAGCTGTAGAGCTTTGAGTTCTTGTAAAGGAAAAAAAGTTAACATAGCAATATGCGAAGACTGGAAGTTCCTTTGTTAACCCTTTGATTCATGCAGGTGTAGGAAATCGGTACGACACTGGTTTCTAATTGATATGGCATATGCAAACTTTAAATAAACTCTTACAAAGGTAAACTACAGAGTTAAGCAGTTTTGATTGAAGATAAGAGCAGGTTTGCTTACCATAAACAGTGTTTTCCATAGATAGCAGATGAATTAGCCATGCTGTCTGGGACGACCATCCCATCCTGTAGGTGGCGGAGCTCTCAAAGTAAAGTCTTAAGTCTTGCTGTAGTGTGTGCCAGCTTGGCACCTCCCCCTCCCATGTGTTAAGTCTCCTCAGTCCGTGATAAAGCAAGATAAGTAGTAGCAAGACTGTCCGGGGGAGGTGGGAGGGTCAGCATGGCTAATTCATCTGCTAACTATGGAAAACACAGTTTACAGTAAGCAAACCTGCTCTTTTCACGTACATAAGCAGCTGAATTAGCCATGCTGTCTGGGAGTCTCCAGCTAGCAACTTGAGCTGTGTGGTTTAAGGGTCTTATTGCTTATGCGCTCAAGTTGCAAAATCAGTTGCAGACAGTCCTTGGTGACATGAAAAATATATAGGAAGTGCCCGCTGTTAAAATCTGTTTGCCCATGGATGCATCTGATTAAGCAAGCTTGTCCAAACAGTAGTGAGTAGTAAAAGTATGAAGTGATGACCAAGCTGCAGCTTTGCAAATGTCCAATATGGATACATCACATAGATGGGCAAAAGAGGCTGCTAATACTCGGATTGGGTGAGCCTTAGGTGAAGATGATGATCGTTCTGAGCATTGTTGGTAGCAAAATTGGATGCAGTTTGTCATCCTGGATTACAAAGTCCTTTTTGAAACTGGCAAGCCTGATGCATTCAGATTAAGAGAGGAATAATTGAGAAGGTCTGGAAGGAGCCGCAGTGTGTTATTTATAGTACGCTAGCGCTCGCTTGCAATCTAAAGTGTGTAGACTGCGTTGAGCTTCATCTGTATGAGGGTGAGGATGAAAGGTTGGCAGAGTAATGGATTGATTTAGGTGGAAAGACAAGGCCACTTTGGTAAGAAAGTTGGATGTGGACGTAGGACAACTTTATTGTGGTAGAAAACTAGGTAGGGAGAGTAGTGAACTAAAGCTTGTAGTTCACTGATCCGTCTAGCTGAAGTGAGTGCTACTAGGAAAAGTATCTTCCACGCCAGGTACGTGGGGTGACAGGTTTCAAGTGATTCAAAAGGAAGGTAGCATGAGTTGCTCTAGAACAAGGTTCAAATCCCACGGTACAGGTGGTTTTTGTACCGGTGGGCGTAGTCGCAAGACTCCTTTCATGAATCTCGAGATGAGCGGATGAGTAGATTGGTGCGTCGTTCTGCAAAGAATGATAAGCTGAGGTGAACTCTTGAGTGAAGCTATTGCTAGCCCTCTTTGGTAAAGACTGTGAAGATATGTTAGCAAGTTACGTACTGGGCATGTGAATGGATCTATGTTAATGGTGAAGCACCAAGCTGTATAGTTCAGTCATTTCCTTTTGTAGTTTTAATCTGGTGAAAGGCTTTCGAGAGGAAATTAGGATGTCTTCCAGTTGAGGGGAGAGATTTAGGTTTTGAAATAGTCCTTTCAATCTCCACGCTGTGAGGTTCAGAGAGGAGTGGAGTGGGTGCAGAAGAGTGCCCTTGTCCTGAGTTAGGAGGCAAGGGTTGCTTCCTAGTGGGATCAGAGTCTCTACTGAGAGGCGGAGGAGGTATGCGTACTATGGTTATCTTGACCACGCTGGAGCTATGAGTATGAGATCTGCCATCTCTTATGCATTTCTGCACTGTGCGTGAGATTAGAGGTATCTGTGGAAAGGCATATAGAAGGCCCTCCGACCAACTGATGAGGAAAGCGTCTTGTATTATTCGATGAGGAAATGGGAACAGAGAGCAGAATGTTTGAAGTTTTGCGATTCTGCTCCGTGGTGAAAAGATCGATACGAGGCCAACACCAAGTTCGGAATAGTTGTAGGGCTACCTTCTGTTGCAGTTCCCATTTGTGGGGATGAAAGATTCTGCTTAGTTTGTCCGCCTTGTCGTTGTCTATGCCTGGGAAGTAAGTGGCTTGAAATATAATGGCATTACTGCTTGCCCATGCTAGGATGGATACTACTTGCATAGAATCCAAGAACCAGACCCTCCTTCCTTGTTATGTAGAACATTATCACTTAGTCGTGATCCACAGAGACAACCATCTTTCCCCTGAGATTGAGTTGAAAAGCTCGGAGAGCGTTCCGAATTGCTCTGAGTTCCAAGAGGATTATATGTTGCATACTCTCCCAGGTAGATCAGAGGCCTTGTTTGAAGGTGAGACAGATGGGCTCCCCATCCTTTCGTGGAGGCATCTGTGGATCAGTATGATTTGATGCATCAGTGGATGTAAGGGAGCCCCTACTGTAAGGGGTGTTTCTGATAGCCACCAGTCTGTCTCGCTTCATGCTGTTGGTAATGGAAACAGGGGCAGAGAGATGGGCAGATAATTGTTTCCATTGAGCTTTCAGTCCCCACTGAAGGCACCTCATGTGTAGCTGCGTGTGGGGAACTACATAGATCGTTGCAGCTATGTGTCCAAGAAGTTTCAACACTTGACGAGCCGGAGCTGTGGTTAAATGCTTTAGCATGTGAGTTAGTCCTGAGTGCTAAAGCTCTTGGCTCGGGAAGGAATGCTCTGTCTTTTAGGGTGTCTATGTGGGCACCAATGAACTGCAACGCCTGTGTGGAGTGGAAATTCGACTTTTCGTAATTAATTAGTAGACCCAATGTGTCCAGATATTGAATAGATGTGATGAGATTCATCTGGAGGATAGAGGGGCTGGGTGCTGCTAGAAGCCAATCATCCAGATAGGGAAAAATCTGAATACTCTGACGCAGGTGAGCCACCGCTACCACTAGACATTTCGTGAATACCCTGGGAGCCGAGGAAAGGCCAAAGGGAAGTACCTTGTATTGAAAATGACAATTCATTGCTGTGAAGCAAAGGTACTGCCAAGAAGCCTTGTGCATCGGTTGTGGGAATAGGCATCCTTGAGATCTATGGAGCACATCAATCTCTGTGTAGTATGGTTTTGAGTGATGTCATCTTGAATTTCTCTGTCATAAGGTGTTTGAGTTCCCGGAGATCCAAGATAGGACAGAATCCTCCTGATTTCTTTGGAATGAGGAAGTATTGGGAATAATAACCTGTGTGATGATGAGACACTGGTAGTTCGACAATGCAGTGTTGCTTTAGGAGGAGGTTGATTTCCAGGTGCATTTGATGGGCATGGATGTGATGTTCCCTGATGGGCACTGGATGCGGAATGACAGGAAGGGTGGTGAAATTTAAATAACCCTCCTTTATGATGTTTAGAACCCAGATGTTGGTGGTGATATTCTCCCATGCAGGTAGGAAATGTAGAAGTCTGCCTCCAACTGTTGCTGGTAGCGGTGGTGAGTAATGCCTTAAAAACCTTGTGCGGGTTTAGGAGGATTCTGCTCCTGCGGAGGTTTAGGTCTTGGTGCTATCTGACACTGCCTGGCAGCTGGAGCTTGAGAGATCTGGGGGCGAGGTGAGGAGGAGTACGCCAGTCTGGAAGGAGGATAAGGCTGGAACGGTCAGCGTTGAAATTGAGATTTCCTATACCCCAAATAGTAGCCTCTTCCGTAGGCCAGTTTCTGCTCTTTTAGTTGAGCAACTGTGTCCTTAAAATGGTCTCCAAACAAGTTGTCAGGATGGCAAGGAAGGTTAGCTAATTCTTCATGCACATCCTCCTATTGTGCTGGCCCTGTGCCATTCATCTGGCTGCAATGGCATTTACTGTTGATTTTGCAGAGGTCTCGAACCCTTCGTAAATCGTGCATATTAAATGGTGCAGACCCTCTTCTATGTGATGAAACTCAGTAGGGAGGGGTTGATCCGTTGAGCTGTCTTGGATCTTGGGCTTTAAGTCCTGCAGACATTGAAATAAATATTGCATGATCGCAAACTGATGTTGCTGGATCTTTGCGTTCATCATGCCTGATTGATAGGCCCGTTTTGCAAAGTCATCTAGGTATTTGGAATCACAGTCAGGTGTTGGAATACAGCCTGGACTTGCGCCCTTTCTGCATAGCAGATTCAACCACAACAGATGCATGAGGTAGTTGAACATGCAAATAGAATGGTGATTGTCTCATCCGGTATTTAAGTTCTGACTTCCTGGATGTTGAGGGTCCAAACAGTGGAGTCCCCCATGCCCTTTTCATCAATATGTCTAGTACGTCATGAGATGGAAGAGTCACAGTTTCCGCCGGAGTGTCTAACACCTTTAGCAGGCCTAGAACATCCGCTCTAGGGTCTGGCAATTTTCTTGTCTCAATATTAAGATCTTGACCTACCCTTTCTAAGAACTTTGAATAGGTCAAATCCTCAGGCGGTGATACTGTTTCTGGATGGTTCTCAGGAGGGTCGGATGGATATCCAGTGGAAGACCCAGAAGAGGCAGAGATTGGAGAGCCGACTTGTGAAGATTGAGCTGGTGATGTTGGAGCAGGAGCATGTATGGAACTTCGAGCAGGGGTACTTGAGGAAGAGGTTCTGTTGCCAGTGGATCTTGATCAGCAACTGAGGACAAGAATTTTGCCAGAACTAGTGATATCTGGGACATCGCCTGTAATGCTAAAACACCTTGGGATGGTGCAGACGGTGGAACTGTTGAGGGTGGAGGATGTCTGTGTTGCAGATTTGTCTGAATGGAGGATCTCTGCGTGATTTTTTTAGACAAGGGTTCCTCCAGTTCTGATGTAGATGACGCAGCAGAAGGGGAAGAAAGTGGCTCCTCATCTACATTGATTGGTGGGGAAGGTTCCCTACAGTTTTTATGTCCAGAAATGTGCTTTTTTGGATGTTTATGCCTCTGAGTTGATGGCTGATTAGAAGAGTCAGAAACGTGTCTGTTCGGAATGGGAATGCTTCACTCCTGAAGTATGGGCCTTCTTCCTAGCGCCGGATGCACCAGATGCTTTGGGTGCGTTGGTGATGTCTCTGTGCCAACGCAGGCTGACTCCGTGGGTTTCCTCGAAGCTGCATCGCCCGCTCTGTGCTCCGATTTGTCTTTTTTGATGCTTTCGACACTAACGCACCTACCAAAGCCACTCGTGGTCGGCCCGACTCCCACGACTCAGGAGGGGGTGCGGGACAAGATCTTGTGGACTCATCCGAGGGGGCGTAAGACCCCAATGCAGCCCTCCTTAAACTTTCAATTTTTGCGGCTCTTTGATGCTGTGCCCTGGGGGACATCTGTCCACAGGCAGCACAGGTTGATTGGTTGTGCTGTGGCCCCAAGCACAAGTAACAAGAAACATGTCTGTCTGTTAGACATGATCTTTCTGCAGTGGCAGAATTTAAAACCTGGATGAGGCATAACTACTTTACCAGGCTGTTTTTACACTTTCTAAGCAAATTAATTTTCCTATGAGGAAATCACTCTGCGGTTGTTAGGCTCGCAGAAAAAACGAACTGAGGAGACTTTACACAGGGGAGGGGGAGGTGCCAAGCAGGCGCACACTACAGAAAGACTTAAGACTTTACTTTGAGAGCTCTGCCACCTACAGGATGGGAGGGACGTCCCAAACAGCGTGGCTAATTCAGCTGCTTATCTACGTGAAAAAAGGGTGAAGACATCTAAATTCCTAACTACTCTGGGAAAGCTAATTTAACCTTGAAAACATCCTGAGGGGAGATTAGGTTTACAAGCCTCCCTTTTAATCGCAAGCAATGAAATATTTGTTCATCTTTATCTTGTACCAGACAATTCACATTGCTTCTGAGGCTTCACAGTTGCAGAAGTTTAAACCAATAGTACATTTTACTCTCTTCTTTATTGAAAAGGATCTACACCATTTTAATTTTCACTCTACTGAACATGTGCAGGAGTTTCCACACAAGTATTGCCTCGTGAGCCTCTGTCACTTTATTAGAGCTAAAGCATGGACATGTACTTCTTCTCTCCTGTTTTTTGTTTCTTATAAAAGAAAAAAACTTATTTACTTCAGAAAACTCTTCTGCATTGCCTTACTGCTTCTACAGCCACACAAACAGCATTCTTAAGTGCTACCTAAAAAAAAAAAAAAAAAAAAAAAAGAGAGAGGATCTTCCCTCACAGAAAATGTCTGGCCAGAAGAAATTCTACAGCAGTGAGTGGATTTAAAAACTGCCCATGCAGAAGAATCATGTGTCTCACAGACTGCCATGAGTTTTGTTACTTCTGTCAGGGAGCAGACCACAACTAGAAAAACTGAGGCTTACGGATGAATGTCTCCATGCTCACAGGGCTTTAGAACTGGAAGAGTTGCATAAATTTCTGAGTAGCAGGGCAGGTGCAAGGGGATTGGGCGCCCTAGGCAATTTCAGCCTTGCGCAGCCCTGACTCCTCCCCCCCTCCAAAAGAAAACTCACCTGGTGGTCCAGTGGGGGCCTGGGAGCAATCTGCTGCTCCTGGGGCCTCGGCTGCCACTAATATGACGCCGGTGACCTTCAGCCCCTACCATGTGACGGGGGCTACCAGTGCCATTGGTTGGCCCCTGTCACATGGTAGGGGCTAAAGGGCACCTGCGCCATTTTGGTTAGTGGCAGCCGAGGGCTCGGGAGCAGCAGATCACTCCCATGCCCTCCACTGGACCAGGGGGTGTTGGGAGGGTGCCATGGGGGGGGGGGGGGGGGAGGCAGGGCGCCACGGTAGGTGGCAGAATTTTGAAAGGGCACTTTGTCCTTTCAAAATTCTGCTGCCTACCACGGCGCCCTAGGCACAGGCCTAGCTCGCCTAGTGGTTCCTCCAGCCCTGAGGAGTAGCAGTAGGTCTTCCTCCCACAGGGCAGCATCATCTGCCTCCTTGGGAAAGCATTTGAGTCAGTCATTCAAAAACGTCCCCTGTCTGTGAAGGTTGAAGCCACAGGGTCGAGTTCAGCTGCCTGGATGCTATTGAAGAACAAGTGTCATCACTGACTGGAGCTGGTCCCATCTGCATCAAAGAAACAATTCTCACAAGGTGCTTCTGTCTACGCCATTGGAGCATCCCTCTTCGGCACCACTGATGGCAGGCAATGACCCAACATGGTGCATCGAGGCACACTGCATTGACACGCTCAAAGTAGTTGATAGTAGTCTATGGGTACACTGTCAACCAAAAGTGATGTCAACCAATCGGCGTTCACTTCCGGTCTGTAAATAATACTCTGTGCTTAGGGCCAGGGACACAAGAACACTTAGACTCAGTAAAAGGTATAAAGTATTTTTATTAGGCAATATAAGTGTTCTTGGGAGATGCTGGATAATGGGTGCCCTTAGTCTTACAAACTGACCAGCATCTCGTTGGATACAAGAAGTGACCCTTCTTTTATAGATAAACATACAGTATTGTGGAAGCTTCTAGACTTACATGACTGCCCAAAGAATCATTTACAGAGTTACATCATGCTGTTGACATGACAACCTATCTCTGAACTGCCCTGAGTAGTTTTCCCAGGTGTAGCCCATTTGCCCTCACTCTCCAAATAATCCTTTGTCCTTTGTCCAGTGAGATTTTAACAGAATAGTGCCTGAAGCTCCTGCCGTTGGTTTCTTCTTTGTGACCCAATGAATAGGCCTCACCTTTCTGGTGCCAGCTTGTCTGCCTGTTCAGGGACATTCTGCAATGTCATGCTCAGAAAGTCACTCAGAGTTCATTCAGCCCAGGCAGGCTAAAGAATAGCAGAGGCTTCTGGGGATTTTCCTTCTCCATGTTGGTTTTCTGTTCAGGCATACTTCTCAGGTCTAAGTGCCACCCACTCTCATAGAAGTGAATAGGTGTAGCCCTGCCCATGCCCCTAGCTCCACCCCCGACCCTGCCCATGCTCCTCCCCCCAATAGAAGCAAATGGAGTGTCCCCTCCCATGCCCTGACCCCAAACCAAATCCCCTATGATGTGATCCTGAAAATAAAATAATGGATTTGTATGAGACGCCTAAACGGCTGAAAATAAAAAGCTGGTGTGGATTTGATGTTGGTTTTGAAAAAGAAAAGCGAGCAGCAGCCAAAACTAAAGGGCCATAAGCAAAGAGTTCTTCTGGAGGATGCTTAAACAGAAGTTGATACAACAGTGCACAAACTACTTGCAAACGATTGCAGGAAGAGGAGTGCAGATGAAATGACAGAAACAGAATTTGATGAACTTTTGATTCGCAGGATCCAGCCTTTGTGAACGAAAATGCTATGGACTCTATAGCTATAGAGCTGCACCAAAGTTGCATTAGATGCTGAAGCAGATTATTTGCTGGAAAATCTTAAGTACAAGGTAACATCTTTTTCATTGTAATTAAGCATTTTATATGGGGGGGGGAGGGGTTGGGAGCTATCTATAATAAGGACCTTGTTTAGAAGATGTTTTTCATTTAATGTTAACTCTTTTTTTTTTTTTTTTTTTTTTTTTATAGAAAAATGAAGGATCTTTACAAACAGAAGCATTTGGGGGCACACCAGATATCAACATGACCTGTTTGTGCTGTTTTTGCCCAAATATCAAAGAACCATCAGACTCAAAAAAAAAAAAAAGTTGTTTAAAAAAAGAGTGCAAGCGGGCCCCTGAGGAGCGGGTACCAGAGCCAGAATCGCAGGTAGATCGGATACAGGAGACAGGAGCAAGCACCAGTAGCAAAGGTACTCATTGCCAAGTCAGCTAGCAAGGGGCGCAGGCGGTGCTTAAGAACCCCGATCTAGTGATGTCATCAGTCGGGGACGCCCCTGAGGTTCCCGCCATAGAGTCTTCAAAGGAGGGCCTGGTGGCACGCGCGTGTGCCTAGGAAGGCCCAGAATCGGCGTGAGTGGCGGTGGCATCCTGGCTGTCATGAGGAGCCTTGAGGAAGCAGAGGTATGCGGTGGTACCGGCTAGCCCTAGCCGCTAGCATGCCCAGAAAGGAGAGAAGGGCAGCACATGAGTTAAATTGGTCACAGCCGTCTGCGACTGATGGTCATAACAGCATGTAGCACATTTAAAATTAATCAGAGAAAATTCTTTTTCACTTAACGCACCATTAAATTCTGGAATTTGTTGCCAGAGGATGTGGTTAGTGCAGTTAGTGCAACTGGGTTTAATAAAGGTTTGGATAAGTTCTTGGATGAGAAGTCCATTATGTGCTATTAATAAAGTTGACTTAAATAGCCACTGCTATTACTAGCATCAGTTGTTGGGTACTTTCCAGGTACTTGTAGGCTGGATTGGCCACTGTTGGAAACAGGATGCTGGGCTTGATGGACCCTTGGTCTGACCCAGTATGGCAATTTCTTATGTTCTTATAAAAAAAAAAAAATAAAACCTGAAGATGCGCATGATTTCAGCTGGTGGGGATGTATAGGATTTCCAAAATCCCCACTGGTATATGGCGTTTTTTCGAAAAATGACACACAGATCAATCATAAGGGTGGCCGTGTACAGCATTCTTACCAAGTGTTTGGCTGGTATTTGCCACTATGACTGCGAAGGCTGTCTCATTGATGAACTGAGTCAAGTGGATCATAGTTGGATTGCCTTTGACATCCAAGAAAAATTAAGGACCATTTGAACCAGGTAGTGCCTAGAATGTGTTTTGAATCTTATTGTATTAGCAGCATATGAAAGAGGTGTGTTGTCTAAAGAATGACTATTTGAATCTTATTTACATTATACGTAGTGTGAAAAGTGCTCTAAATCCTGTAGAAAAACTAAACAATATGCTTAGACCTATCGATGAGGTTTTAATGATGAAAGATATAAATGCCATCTCTGGGAGAAAGCACCAGTCCTTTCTTAAAAATGCATAATAAAACAACCAATGTTTGCTAGCAATGTTTTTTTGTCTATATTTTCAGACATGTGTATTGAACATGAAATACCTTGTGAAGAGGGAAAAATGTATATTGATATTTAATAATTTTGCCATGTATATAAATTAATTAAAAAAAACATATCAAAACAACTAATAAATATATATCTGAATTAACAAAATGTGTCGATTGTGATTTAAGGATCTATGGAAGGGTTTTGGGGGCTAAAAAGGGGGTTATCCCATCCCGCCCACAAACACACATGTATAGCAAGTGTTGCTTATGGTTTTATTAAGTCTTGTTGATAACAATGCACAGACTGCAAAGTGGCTGATACAGCAACCATTTCATTAACTAAGGAATGAACATTGCAATGACCTGGGGGGGGGAGTTGTCTGGATGTAAGATCTGTAAATGGTTAATCTAATCAGGTTGAGACAATATGTAATCTTCTGGAGGAAAACAAGGGGCCTGGATGACAAGCCATTCAAGAGAGAGACCTTCACCATAAGGGGTGGTGAGGCTGCTGTAGACAATACAGTTGTTAAACACATGACAGTTTGGCGAGTCAGTTTTGTGTGACAATACATAGGGGTAGATTTTCAAACCAGCGCCCGGGCTTACATGTGCACACAAGTTATAAAATCGTGGGTCGGTGCACTCTAGTGCACCTTGCGCGCCAACACCCACAGGCTTCCTCCATTCCCTTCCCCCTAACCTACCCCCCCCCCCCCAAATTGATGTCAAACCTATTGCACCTGCCTCTGTGATAGTTGAGGGTGACAGTGACCCCCCCCCCCCTTTGGGGAATTATTTAGGTGAGCTGACTAACATGATACCCGCAGATGAGCATATCACAACAGTTTATATCGGCTGGGCCCAAAACATACAGCTACAAACCGTCAAGCGGAAAGACCTGTGTGAAAGGGATTACACTAAAAGTTGAAAATTGTAAAAATATCAATTTCACTAATTTGAAAGATCTTGTCTTTTGTCTATAAATTATAAAACTGAGGCTGTGGACAGGAGTCCTAAAAAGATACAGGTAAACAATCCGGGATCATAAGAAACAAAAAGACCTGGTCGATAGAAACGGTCCTACATAGCAGAGATTGTATATTTTATTTAAAATTTTTTCTATACAGTCGTTAAGATATTGTTAACTGTTGTGACTGTGCCTAAGGCACATAAATTGTTACTAAATATATTAAATTATATCCATTAAACAAGTGCCATAAAAGTTCAGTAACATAGTTTTATAAAAATTATAATTTGGTAAATGAGATGAATTATGATAAGAATGATAAGAGGGATTTAACATGCTGTCCTATGGATATTGATTTTGTGGATATGCACTGGAGGCACTTATTTTCGTGTGTTTTAGCTGCACCGTCAAATAGCGACAAAAGCTTCTTTGTTAAAAAGCTATTAGAGCATGTGGGATGTGTGTTGACTGACGTGCCTAACAATATTGTATGGTGTTATAGTTGCTCGCAACCTTTGTATAAAGAAATGTGTAAATATCATGTTATTAACTTTATGGATTCTTTGCCTGATACTTTTAATGATGATCAGTTTCTAACCAATAAAATAAACATGGTTATTGTAGATGACTTGATGGTGTCTGCTTGTAAAAGTGATGAAATTGAAAAATTTGAGTATTATAGATATTGTACAAAATGTTTTCTGTCAAGGCAAAACAAGCAGAACTATAGCTTTAAATACCAAATATATGGTGCTCTTTAAGAATCCTAGTTGCAAATTGCTGTTATAGACAGACCGATGTACCCTGATAAGTCGTGCTTCATTTTTAGAAGCCTTTGAGGATGCCTCCAGCAAGCCATATGGATATCATTGTGGATTTAAATGTTATGACCCCTGAGTGTTACAGACTGAGGACAAACATCTTCTACCAGACTGAACTATGGTATACTGTGAAAAAACACAGCCCCCACCATGTAAAGAAGTGAATATATATTCTCCCCCCACATATTGTTTTGTGTGTCTCAGAGACCGTCTGCTCGCTTAAAGCGGAAGCTGGCCCTTTTAAAACTTTTAGTTCGAGCCTCTTCACAGCGGAGAAAATCTATCCTAAATTCATAGCAGAGATTGCACTAAACACATTAAAAGATAATATTCCTTTATCACAACAGCAGATAAACATCTTGAAAAGGAAATGTCAAACCATAAAAAGAAAAAAAACGCTGGTGAAGCAGTTGAGGGGAAGAGGGATTTATCAGGCCTCTCCTAAGTTTTGCATTGCCAGTCATCATGGGCCTTTTGAGCTATGACCTAATGCAGTAGACAGAAAAAAATATATCTAGTGCCTAGTCACCAACTTGATTGTTTGAGAAGTCCTTCAGTTCTAGAGGAAAATTTAGAACCATCGTGGCTCAAAGATTCAATGAAGAAATGAAAGGTATACTTCAAAGTTCTGGTATGTCTGAATATGAGAGAGCCAAACATTATTCGGAAGTGCTACAGCACTATCTGGTGCTTAACAGACATGGAGAAATGGAAAAATAAAAATAAATCTGTATCCACCCTGCAGGATGATACAGCAACCCCTCTGCATTAGCCCTGCAGGAAGTGTTAAATGGCATCAGCATGCGCTATAGAAAAAAATGCAGAAGGTACTGCTCAATAAACTGTCAAAGGAATGAGGACATTCTGTCCTGGGAGAGTAATGGTTCTTTTGTATACAAGGGGAAAGCCTGTAAGTGGCTCTAACCTATTAGACCTGGTCGGTGGAGCTACACACACCCAAGCTCTTTCACAGAGGAGGATACCCAAAGGCTGGGGAGAGTTCATGCAAACCCTGGCAGAACTAAACATGCCCTCCACAGGCATGGGTAACCCGGCCAACAGGGATCTGTTGGTACGACTCAAGGAAAATTCTTCTGCGACAACTGCTGAAAATGTCCACAGTCTGTAAAGTGCAAAGACCCCCTTCCCTGTAAAAGGCATAAAATGCTTGACACATACAAATGGCTGAATGTGAAATGATAACTTTTCAATAAAAAATACTTAAAAAAAAGACTATGGACATTTGGTTCATTTTTCAAAAACCCTCGAGAGAGGGGTGCTTTTTATTTAGGATTGGTACAATATTCTTGGTATAGTACACACATCTGGGGGTTATGAAACAGCAAAAAGATCTAGACATACAATGTTTGTTGTTTTTTACAAATTGTAAAACCATTTTGTCATTTTGCAATGGCTCTTCAAAATACAATTTTTAAATACTTTCCAAAGACTGCCCTTTACAGTGCTGATGTAGGAAAAGCACAGTGGTAATCGCGGGTTGTAGGTAATGGATGTTGCAATTGTCTGCTGCTGTATAAAATATCCTCAATGTTTATAGAAAAGTTCATAATACTGTTAGGGAAGAATAAGTTCTCACAGGACAAGCAGGATGGTTGTCCTCACAAATGGGTGACATCGAGGATGGAGCCCACCACGGAAAAACTTCTGTCAAAGTTTAACAGAACTTTGACTGGCCCCTACTGGGCATGCCCAGCAAGGCACTGACCCTGCAGCCAGCAGGGGTCTCCCTTCAGTCTTCTTTTTTCCGCGCAGCAGTTGCCATGCGGTGAAAGGAGCTCCCTTACCACGTTCCTGACAGGAATTCGGTACTTTTCTTTCCGAAGAAAATTTGCCCCTCAGGGGTCTCCCTTCGACAAATTTTTGTCACCTTCGCGGAAACCGGTAAGTTTTTTGCCTTTTTTCCTCGACTACTGTCGAATTTGGCCCTCGAGGCCTGTTGGCACTTACCGAGCCCGCAACTAAATTTGGCCTTAAGCCATGGCGACGGGGGTTCCGTCGATGTCCGGATTGTACCCGGACTATGTCAATCACAGACCCCCATAGGGTTTGTGTTTGTGTTTGGGTAGTGAGCATGATGTCCTGACTTGCACCAAATGTGCCCTAATGACACCTAAGGGTCGCAAGGCCAGGATGGAGAAGATGGGGCTCCTCTTCCATGCACCCACCCCAACGCCATCGATAGCATCGACGTCATCGGAACCGGCACCGTCTAAATTGCACCACCATCGTCAACCCTCCGGTGACCGGCCACCATCGATGACTTCTCGGCCGTCGACTCCTGTCCCCTCCCCGGATGGGCGAGGAGACCGGAAGGACAAGCATCGCCATCGACGGCACAAGTCTCGGCCTGTCGAGGATCCACAGTCATCGACCTCTGAACAGGCCCAACCACCGACTAAGAGGCCTCGATCAGACTTGGCACCGTCCACCTCTCGTTCGCAGGCATCGAGGAAACCCTCACCCTCTCGGGGTGTGGGAGCCGTGATCCCACCGGTTACGGTGGTCCCTCCGGCTCTGCCTCAGCCTCCCTCTCCCGTCGAGCCGGGTATTGTTACCCCTGGTCTCCGGGCTGAACTGGACCGGCTGGTCCAGGAGGCCATCGAGAAAGCGATGCAAAGATTCCAACCTCCATTGGCACCGTCTCCGGCACCGATTCCGGCACCGACCCCGGCACCGACTCAGCCACCGAGGAAGGAACCGACCACCGAACCTTTGGTGGAAGCGCTGGCACCGCTACTACAACGTATGGAAGCACTTGTACATGCCCTTCCATCGATGATTCCAGTAGCACCGACAGCGCCATCGTCTCCGACTGGATTTTCATCGGCGGGAGAAACACCGTTCCTGATTCCCCCTTCCGGGGTGGTCCCATCGGTGCCTTCTCGTATATCTCCACCGATTTATCCTTCGGCTCCATCGATTCCAAGACCGGCACCGACTCCATCGGCAGCACCGAAACCCTCGACGCCGTTCCCAGTGCCGATTGTACCACCGGTTCCTCCAAGGTTTCCTTCGATGCCTTCGGATCCTCAACCAGGTCCATCGGGGCTTCAACCCCCAAGTGATCCCTATGATACCTGGGGTGATGATACATCTTCTGACACAGATTTACCATCACCGCCTTCTCCTACAGAGAGTAGAAAAAGATCTCCTCCAGAGGATCTCTCCTTTATTAATTTTGTAAAGGAGATGTCCGAAATTGTACCTTTTCAGCTGCAATCTTAGACCGATGACAGACACCAGATGATGGAACTGCTTCAATTTTTGGACGCTCCAAAAATCATCGCTTCCATCCCCATTCACCAGGTGTTTCTCGATCTCTTAAAGAAAAACTGGGAATCTCCTTCATCTGTATCACCAGTTAACAAGAAGGCTGACTCCACATACCTCGTCCAGTCAGCACCAGGCTTTCAAAAGCCTCAACTGGATCATCGCTCTGTTGTGGTTGAGTCCGCACAAAGAAAGGCCAAGCGTCTAAAGCCACACTCCTCCACTCCGCCTGTCAAGGACAATAAATTCCTGGACAGTGTGGGACGGAAAGTGTACCATGGAGCTATGCTGATTTCTCGCATAGCCTCATATCAACTCTACATGACGCAATATAACAGAGCCATCCTTAAACAGATGCAAGATTTTGCTGACACATTACCTGACCAATACCAGCCACAGCTTCAAGCCCTTCTTAACAAAGGGTTTGAAGCGGGGAAGCACGAGATCAGAACGGCTTATGACATCTTCGATGCCTCCACAAAGGTTTCAGCTACTGCCATCTCGGCCAGACGTTGGGCTTGGTTAAAGTCATCCAACCTTCGCCCAGAGGTCCAGGATCGTTTAGCGGATTTACCCTGCTTAGGGGACAATTTGTTTGGAGAACAAATTCAGCAAATTGTAGCTGAATTAAAAGATCACCACGAGACGTTAAAACAACTTTCTTCTGTTCCGTCTGAGGTTTCCTCCAAACAACCACTTAAGAAGGACTCTAAGAAGTCGTTCTTTCGGCCACGCCGTTACTACCCTCCATCGGCCAGGCCTCGTCCAGCTCGATCCTCTACTAGGCCTCAGCCGCGTCAGCCTAGGAAACAAAGGCCTACTGTAGCCCCTCCTCCTGGGCCTGCGGCTGGCCTTTGACTCCCCTGTAGGGAACACATGCCAAACCCCTCTTCCAGACATTCCTGTAGGAGGTCGACTGTACCATTTTCTACAACCTTGGTTGCAGATCACCTCATATCAGTGGGTGCTAACAATTATCGCACAGGGTTACCACCTCAACTTCATAACTCTTCCGGCAGACTCCCCGCCTCTTCAAGCGTGGAGTCTATCCACCCATTTGGCTCGACTCCCCGCCTCTTCAAGCGTGGAGTCTATCCACCCATTTGGCTCAATTGCAACAGGAAGTATCTCTTCTTCTGCAATCAAATGCTATAGAACCCGTTCCTCCCTCTCAGCGAGGCAAGGGATTCTATTCCAGATACTTCCTAATACCAAAGAAATCAGGGGGACTACGTCCCATTTTGGACCTTCGAGCCCTCAACAAATACCTTCAAAAAGAGAAGTTCAAAATGGTAACCCTAGGCGCGCTGCTCCCTCTGCTACAAAGAGGGGATTGGCTGTGCTCTCTCGACCTCAAGGACGCTTATACCCACATTGCGATCACACAATCCCATCGCAAATATCTGCGGTTTCTAGTAGGCCACGACCATTATCAATACCGTGTCCTACCTTTCGGTCTGGCTTCTGCCCCACGAGTCTTTACCAAATGTCTCGTAGTGGTAGCAGCATTCCTAAGGAAGGAAGGTGTCCACGTCTACCCCTACCTGGACGATTGGCTAATCAGGGCCTCCACCCAACAGATAGCTCAATCCTCCCTAAAATTGACAATTCAAACACTCCTTTCCTTAGGGTTTCTTGTCAATTACGAGAAATCTTGCTTAGTCCCGTCTCAAACCTTATCCTTCATTGGGGCAGACTTGGACACCTTACAGGCAAAGGCTTACCTTCCTCTTCAGAGGGTCCACACCCTAATATCCCTGGCTCGCCAGCTCCAGTCTCAGAACACTGCCACGGCTCGCCAGTTCCTCATTCTCCTAGGACACATGGCATCCTCGGTTCAAGTCACTCCCATGACCCGACTAGCCATGAGAGTAACACAATGGACTCTACGACACCAATGGATTCAAGCTTTTCAGCCTCTGTCCTCCATAGTCACAGTCACACAAGCGCTGCGCCTATCCTTAACCTGGTGGACGAGTCAGGTCAACCTCCTTCAGGGCTTACCTTTTCTTCCACCGGATCCGCAAGTAATCCTAACCACCGACGCTTCTCACATCGGTTGGGGAGCCCATGTGGACGACTTCCAAACCCAAGGGTTATGGTCCAAAGAGGAAGCCGAACACCAGATCAATTTCCTGGAACTTCGAGCAATCCGCTATGCGCTCCGAACTTTCAAAGATCATCTATTTCATCAGATAATCTTAATCCAGACGGACAACCAAGTGGCCATGTGGTACATAAACAAGCAGGGAGGCACAGGCTCCTTCCTTCTGTGTCAGGAAGCTGCGCAGATCTGGGCGGAAGCCCTCTCCCACTCTATGTACCTCAGGGCCACTTACCTGCCGGGAGTAGACAATGTATTGGCAGACCAGCTGAGCCGTGTCTTCCAACCACACGAGTGGTCACTCAACCCTCTCATAGCGACCTCTCTGTTTCGAAAGTGGGGTTTGCCCCGCATAGACCTCTTTGCGTCCCCTCAGAACCACAAAGTGGACAATTACTGCTCTCTCATTCAGAGGCAGCACTCTCGGCCGAGGGATGCATTCTCCCTCAAGTGGACAACCGGTCTGCTCTATGCATTCCCTCCACTTCCTCTTGTGTCAAAGACTCTCGTGAAGCTACGCCAGGACGGAGGAACCATGATCCTGATAGCACCTTACTGGCCACGCCAAGTATGGTTTCCAATACTCCAGGATCTCTCCATCCGCAGGCACATTCCTCTGGGAAAGGACCCGCATCTGCTCACTCAAAACGACGGATGCCTCCTCCATCCCAACCTCCAAGCCTTGTCCCTGACGGCATGGATGTTGAAAGGTTAGTCCTTCAACCATTTAACCTTTCAGATTCCGTTTCTCGGGTCCTGATAGCTTCACGAAAGCCTTCCACAAGAAAGTCTTATTCATACACATGGAAAAGGTACACATCATGGTGCACTTCTCAGTCCCTTGATCCCCTTTCCTGTCCAATCCCCAAATTCTTGGACTATTTATGGCATCTCTCTGAATCCGGTCTTAAAACCTCTTCTATCAGAATGCATGTCAGTGCGGTAGCCGCCTTCCATAAGGGTATTGGGGGTAATCCTATTTCAGTACAACCCCTGGTAACACGCTTTCTTAAAGGCTTGCTCCATTTGAAGCCACCTTTACGCCCTCCGGCCCCATCCTGGGACCTTAACCTGGTTCTTGGTCGTCTAATGAAACCTCCTTTCGAACCTCTCCACTCCTGTGACTTTAAATATCTCACTTGGAAAGTGTTATTCCTTTTGGCTGTTACTTCAGCTCGCAGGATTAGTGAATTAAAGGCCCTAGTTACCTTATCCGCCTTACACTAAGCTCCTGCAGGACCGGGCGGTACTCCGCACTCACCCTAAATTTTTACCTAAGGTAGTTTGAGTTTCATATCAATCAATCTATCGTACTACCTATCTTTTTTCCCAGGCCCCACTCCAACTCTGGAGAGCAGACCCTGCATACCCTAGACTGTAAACGGGCTCTAGCTTTTTACCTAGACCGTACAGTTTCTCACAGGAAGAGCACTCAATTATTCGTCTCTTTCCATCCTAACAAGTTAGGACAACCTGTGGGTAAGCAGGCTCTTTCTTCCTGGTTGGCGGACTGCATTTCCTTTTGCTATGAGCAAGCTGGCATTCCTTTTCAAGACCGTGTTAAAGCACACTCTGTGAGGGCCATGGCGACGTCAGTGGCACACCTTCGATCGGTGCCGCTTCCTGACATCTGCAAAGCTGCAACCTGGAGTTCTCTCCATACCTTTGCAGCCCATTATTGTTTGGACAAGGCTGGAAGACAGGACTCCATCTTCGGCCAATCTGTCTTGCGTAACCTTTTTCCAACCTGATGTACCAACACCCTTCCACCTGCCCGGTGGGGTGCGGATGCCCTTTCCCAAATTCCACCCCAGTTGTTGTGCCTCTTGCACACCGTTGGGTGCATTTGGTGCAAGTCAGGACATCCTCAGCTCGGTACTCACCCATTTGTGAGGACAACCATCCTGCTTGTCCTGTGAGAAAGCAAATGTTGCTTACCTGATGTAACAGGTGTTCTCACAGGACAGCAGGATGTTAGTCCTCACGAAACCCGCCCGCCACTCCGCGGTGTTGGGTTCGTTTCTTTTTACTTTTTAGGCACTGCCTGTAGCTTTGAAAATCAGACTGAAGGGAGACCCCTGCTGGCTGCAGGGTCAGTGCCTTGCTGGGCATGCCCAGTAGGGGCCAGTCAAAGTTCTGTTAAACTTTGACAGAAGTTTTTCCGTGGTGGGCTCCATCCTCGATGTCACCCATTTGTGAGGACTAACATCCTGCTGTCCTGTGAGAACACCTGTTACATCAGGTAAGCAACATTTGCTTTATCAAGCTGTTGCCCATAGGAATCAAAAAATTCTCCTGTGCCATTTTCAATCACATAAATTGCTAAGCAGTGTTCTTGAGGAAGGTCATGGGGGTGGGTATTTACTACCAAGCTTTCAGGTTTCCTTTCTATTTGTACATCAGGTAGCCAGTCACTGGGCAGGATGTCTACAAAAGATTTTGTAGCATACAGATCCTTCTTTAAAATATGGAAGATCTGTACAGTGTTCGTCATAGATCATCAAAAAGGATGTTCCTTTTGTGGTTCATTTCTATCACATTGTCAGACACGATGCACAATCATATTCACTATGTGTGGCAAAGCTTTGGCAAAACAGATTTCAGCCCGCAGATTATCAGTTTTAATCAGAGTAGTGCTCCATGCACTTCTGGTTGGCTGATAGGTCAAAGGCCAGTAAGGTATAACCTTGGTAAAACTCGTTACTATCAATCAAACATTTGAAAGAGCACTGTCTTTCAAATGTTTACCCACATCTGTATTTTAACAAATTTTTCACAGAGCTATTTAAAAACTCTTTACCCCTGTTTGTATTTATTGGGAACACTGCTGCCTTTAAATATATTCTCCCAGGACAAGCAGGATGGTAGTCCTCATAGATGGGTGACATCATCAGATGGAGCCCTGTCACAGAACACTTTTGTCAAAGTTTCTAGAACTTTGACTGGCACACTGAGCATGCCACTAACCATGTGGCCACACGGGGTCCCCCTTCAGTCCCCCCCTCCCCACCCCCCGCGCAGCAGTTGCCTTACGGTTATTGGAGCTCTGTGATTTTTCCCCACAGAAAAATTTTGACGTTTTCTTCATTCTTCACCCCATCACCAGTTTCCCCATCACGCTTCGACTACTCAGACGTTTGAGGTTTTTTTCGTGATCAAACTGTCGGTTCCCGCTTTTCACTTCACGGTGACAGACTACCACAGACCTCACGCTGCCTGTTTTTCACAATGGTGACTGGTTTTAGGAAGTGTCCTGAGTGCCAAGGGACAATGTCCATAATGGACCCACACAGCATGTGCGTCCTGTGCTTCGGTCCTTCCCACAATGTCCGGTGCCAGAGCTGTGCCCAGATGACCCCCAAAGGCCGGTGTGCCTGCCTGGAGAAGATGGAGCATTTGTTTGGGCCCAAACTGCTCCATCTGACCCGGGTTCCTCCATCGCAGCCCCCCACCCCTGGGAGGAATGAGGAGCAGAAGACCGACCTTCGCTGGCATCGACTGAGTCTTCCTGATCATCATCCTCTGTGCCGAAGAAAGACTGTGCTGAGCACCATGGCAAGCACAGACACCGGAACTGCCTCGGCCGAGCCATCTCGGAGAGGAGCCCCCATCCTCCTCTGGACCTGGGTCCCTGAGGCATTCCCCACAGACATCGGGGCCAAGCACCGAGCCTCCACGGACCCTCATGGAAGCTCCAATTACACCTAGCCTGCCTTCGACCCCGGGCGCCATGTTATCCATGCCAGCCTTTAGAGAGGAGTTGGACCGTGTCGTCCAACAGGCATTGCTGAACTCCCTTTGGGCTTCCAGTTGCTACCAGCACCGGCTCCCATACCGGCACCCTCAGTGTTGGCACCGCTCCTCAAGTGCCTGGACACCCATATTGGTGCCCTGCTAATGCAACCTGTTCCATCGGGTCCTTTGGTACCAAGCCAACCACCAATGCCTCCCCCAGTATCAATACCGATTCCGGGTTCCTCGGAGGAAGAAGCTGCCCGCCGATGCCAGAACCATTCCAGGACTGTCGGGACTATTTGTGCCGTGGCGCCTTTCCCTGACCTCTGCACAACTCCCTCCATCAGTGCCGCCTTCCTGTCCCCTTGGGTCTGGTTTTCTCCCTCTTATCTGGAGGTCTGCTGGGTGAAGGTGAAGGAGAGGGCCCCTCCCCCCCCCCCCCCCCCCCCTTTCAATGATCCATGGGACGATGCCTCCTCTGGACATTCCTCACAAGCTTCAGAGGAACTTCTCTCAGAGCCTTCACCCCTGGAAGAGAGGTGATGCTTACCTCCAGAAGACCTCTCCTTTGCCAGTTTTATCAGAGATGTCTGAAACCATTCCATTTAAACTTTTAACTGAGGACGCTAGACACAAAATGTTAAGAGGTCCCTACAGTTTGTGGATTCTCCATAAGACATGGCAATCCTGGTGCATGAGATTCTCCTCAACCTCTTGTGCCGCCTCTGAGAGCACCCAGGTATGGTGCCTCCGGTCAACAAAAAAACAGATGCAACCTACCTCGTACAGCAAGCAATGGGGTTTCAAAAGAGCCAATCTGTAGTTGTGGAATCAGCCCAGAGGAAAGCTAAAAGGACCTGTCCTCACTCCTCTGCCCCTCCTGGAAAATTACCAGCGGGCATTAGATGCCTTAGGCCGCAGGGTCTTTCAAGGGTCCATGTAAATTACTCTCATAGCAGCGTACCAACATTGTGACCCAATACAATAGAAATCTCTGGAAATAAGTCCCAGAATTCTCAGAAACCCTGCCACAGCAGTTCCAGGAGGGCTTAGCCTCCATCCTCCAGAAAGGCTTGGAAGCTGCAAAACATGAGGTCAGCGTGGCCTATGACTCTTTCGAGACAGCATCCAGAGTATCTGCAGCGGGCATTAGTGCCAGACAGGCCTGCCTCAAGGTCTCGGACTTGCACCCAGAGGTGCAGGACAAATTGGCTGATCTCCCCTGTACAGGAGAAAATCTGTTTGGGGACAAGATTCAGGATGCAGTGGCCCATCTCAAGGATCATCATGAAAACTTACGTCAGTTGTCAACTGCTACCTCTGATGCCCCTTTTGCAACCCGTAAGGGCCCATGTAGCGACACCAGGAAACAGTTTTACTGGCCATGGAAGTATTACCCTCCTACATCCCACCCTCACATGACCTGGCTGTCTCAGAGAGCTCGCCTAGTCAACAGAGGGCTCCTAGACCTCAGCCAGCTCCCCAAGCGGGACCTGCAGCAGGTTCTTGACTCGCAGCCACACTCCTTGACCACCAATTCACTGGTGGGAGGCCACCTGTGTCACTTTGTAGTTAATTGGTGCCTGCTCACCATCGACCAAAGGGTATTGTCCATCACCCACGGTTACCACCTAAATTTCCTCACTGAGCCCTCAGACATCCCGCCTGCCCCCTGAATGATCATACAGCACTCCTCGAGTTAGAACTCTAAGCCCTACTGACAGCCAGAGCCTTAGAACCGCGTTCCCAAGCCTCAGTGGGGTAAGGGGTTCTACTCTAGTTGTTTTCTTATCCCAAAGAAAACCGGAGGCCTCCGCCCTGTCCTTGATCTTTGGGCTTTAAACAGATTCCTCTGCAAGGAGCACTTCAGGATGCTGTCCTTGGGCACAGCGCTCCCACTTCTCCATCAAGGGGATTGGCTCTGCTCGCTGGATCTACAAGACTCTTATGCCCACATTGTGATCTTTTCTCCCCATCGAAAATATCGGCGACTTGTAGTGGGTCACTGGCACTTCCAGTACAGAGTACTTCCATTCGGCTTTGCCTCGGTGCCCTGAGTGCTCACCAAGTGTCTGGCAGTCATAGTCGCTCAGTTGCGACGAGGGGGCATCCATGTCTTCCCATATCTGGACGATTGGCTTCTCAAAAGCCTGTCCAAAGAAGGAGCCCTTCACTCCCTCCAGCTGACCGTATGACTGTTCCAGTCACTGGGTTTTCTGATAAATTTTCCGAAATCCCACGTGACTCCATCCCACCAACTTTCCTTCATCAGCGCAGATCTCGATGCCACCATGACCAAAGTGTTCCTCCCCAGCGAACGCACAACCACACTATCCAACTTTGGCTACCTTTCATCCGCCGCCAGCAGACAGCTTCCACTTGCCTGCTCCTCAAGTTGTTGGGACATATGGCATCAATAGTCCACATCACCCCAATGGCCTACCTAGCCATGAGGGTCACGCAATGGAGACTGAGGTCACAGTGGACTCAAACCATCAGGAACTCTCAGCGGTGGTTCAAATAAACAACCAGTTTTGCCTATCCCTTGCTGCTTGGACACATGAGACCAACTTGTGCAAAGGCCTTCCCTTCCAGCCACTGGCTGCTCAGGTGACGTTGACTATGGACGCCTCTAGCCTAGGCTGGGGAGCCCGTGTCAATGGCATGCAAATTCAAGGTCTGTGGTCCAGAGCCAAAGCATCCTGCCAAATCAATTTCCTGGAACTCCGTCCGATGCCTTATACGCATTCCAGGACTGCCTGCCTGCCCGCCCAACAAGGTCATTTTGATCCGGATGGACAACCAGGTAGCCATGTGGTACCTGAACAAACAAGGGGGGTATGGGCTCTTACCTGTTCTGCCAAGAGGTGGTGCAGATTTGGGCCTGGGCCCTGTAGCATTCCATGCTACTGTGAGCCACCTACCTGGCGGGCACAGAGAATGTGATGGCAGACCACCTCAGCTGAATTTTCCAGCCCCTTGAATGGTCCCTACATACCATTGTAGCCAGCAGGATCTTCCACTGTTCCACTCTGTGTCCTATCACAACCGCCCAGTGGAACGGTTCTGCTCCCTACACAGGGACCAAAGGATACCAGCTCGGTATGCCTTTGCTTACTTCTGGAGTACGGGTCTGCTATATGCATACCCTCTGATCCTGCTCATCAGCAAGACTCTTGTGAAGCTACAACAGGACTGAGGCACAATGATCCTCTTAGCCCTACACTGGCCACGACAAGTCTGATTTCCCATAATGTGTGACCTCTCTGTCCAGGAGTCCATTAGCTGGGCACAGCCCCATACCTTATAACACAGGATCAGGGCAAACTGTGCTATCCAAACCTCCAGTCCCTGTCCCTGACAGCCTGGAAGTTAAAAGGTTAGTTCTATGATACCTCACCCTTTCTCCTACTGTCTTACAGGTCCTTGTAGCTTCATGAAAGCCTTCTATGTGAATGAAGTGGAAAAGATTCTCCTCATGGTGCATGCAAGAAGGTCTCAACCCCCTTCTCATGCCCCATGCAGAGGCTCCTGGGCTACCTCTGGCACCTCTCGGAATCTGGTCTCCAAACTACCTGTCTGGGTACACCTGAGTGCCATAGCGGCTTATCTTCAAGGAATAGCGGATGCTCCGGTAACAACGCAACCCCTGGTAGGCTGCTTCATGAGAGGCTTACTGCAGCTAAAGCCTCCACTATGTCCCCCCTGTTGTGGCCTGAGACCTCAACGTTGTGTTGGCATGGCTCATGCGCCCTCCATTCGTGCTCCTGTGAACTCAAACACCTCACCTGGAAAGTCCTTTTCCTGGTGGCAATTACATCCGCTCGAAGATTCAGTGAGCTGCAGGCACTTGTGCCCTAACCGCCATACATAAGGTTCCTCCATGACAGGGTTGTACTGCGCACTCACCCTAAGTTTCTGTCGAAAGTAGTGACTGACTTCCACCTAAATCAGTCCATTGTACTGCCCACCTTTTTTTCACTGAGACCACACACTCATCCAGGTGAGAGGGCTCTGCATTCCTTGGACTGTAAGCTTGCGCTTGCTTTTTATTTAGACCGCACCACAGGCAGTCCACCCAACTCTTCATCTCATTTGATACGAATAGACTTGGGGTTGTGGTGGGCAAGCAGACTCTGGTTGGTGGACTGCATTGCTTTCTGCTACCAGCAAGCAGGCCTTCTGCTTGAGGGATGAGTAAAGGTGCACTCAGTACAGACCATGGCAGCATCAGTAGCACACTTTCGATCAGTGCCTACTGCTGACAACAGCAGGGCCACAATGTGGCACTTCCTCCACACCTTTGCAGCCCATTACTGTCTGGACCAGAATGGTTGATTAAGACAGCGTCTTTGGCCAGCCTGTCCTATGTAATTTGTTTCCAGTGTAGGAGCCCAGTGTGAGTTTCAGGCTGCCCCATTGTTGCCATCAGCACCCCAGTTGTGCCTGTTGCACATGGTTGGGTGCTAGTTGGCCTAGTTTATTTTGGGAGCAGACTGTAGCTTGCTAGTCACCCAACAGTGAGGCCTACCATCCTGCTTGTCCTGGGAGAAAGCTGAGTTGCTTACCTGTAACAGGTGTTCTCCCAGGACAACAGGATGGTGGTAGTCACAAAACCTGCCTGCCACCCTGCGGAGTTGGGTTTGTTTTCTTATTTTATTTATCGCTCGTACTTTTGCTATAAAATGTGACCACAGGGTTAGTGGCATGCTGGGCATGCTCCATGTGCCAGTCAAAGTGCTAGAAACTTTGACAAAAGTGTTCTGTGACAGGGCTCCATCTGATGATGTCACCCATCTGTGAGGACTAACATCCTGCTGTCCTGGGAGAAACACCTTTTACAGGTAAGCAAATCTTCTTTTCAAATGCCTTGGCTACTTCACAACCTGTTTTTGTTTTTAGGCTCACAACCCATGTGTATTTTGACAAAACAATTATTACCATCAAAATGTATTTAGCTGCTATTATAACTGGACAAGGCGGGCAGGTCGACAAGATCAGCTTGCCATTGCGCAGCCACATCACACACTATGGTTTTGTTTCTTTTAAAATGTATCTCAGCAGGTCTGTGTAACGCATAAGCATCTTGATCTGTAAGCCATCCAATCACATGCTTTCTGGTCACTGTCTCATTACATGTTTTAGCAGCCTGAAAAAGAGGATTTATTCCACCAAAACTTCCTACAACATCTGGTTCATCTTAAATTTTATTTAAGAGCTGCTTGTTCATGGTTGTCTTGTATGGCTGTAAACACAGGTCTGTGTTTTTAAAAGGAAACTAAATACTTTGATTCACTTTTGTAGTTCCACAACTTCCAGCAGCTAACACCCTGTTATTATCCTTTTAGCATACCTCAAAGGATCTGCTCAAATTTCACTCTGGAAGGATAGGGGCCATTGGGCATGTGTATCTACAGTGAGGGAAGGGGGAGATTCTCCCTGTGACTGTGAATGAGAGAAAGTTTCCTGCCATGTCATAGCTAGTAACTTTTTAAACAGAGGGGCTAGGAAAACAAACCCTGCTTCCGGCTCGGTCATAATTAAAAGGTGACAGGGACCATTTCTGATGACTGTCTATGGGGATGCCTTTTTTTTGGGTGTGGGTTGAGTTTGTGTTATACTTCCAGTGCAATCATCAAAAACAGCCACAGTCCATTAATTCTGTCATTAAAGAGCGACATGACCCTTTCTGATGACATTCTAGGGTGTGTGGTGAGGGTTGGACTTCTAGTTATGTCCTATGTATGACATCATAAGGGCTTGGCTTGAGGTGGGCCATGGGAGGGGCCACATTGACATCAGAGGCTATAGTTTGGGGCAGGGTGGGAGAGGGGCCACTTCTAGTGGGGGGAGGAGTGTGGGTGGGGTCAGCGGTGGAGCTCACCGGATGCATTTGGATTCTTCTGACAGAGGAATGTCTCTTCATCATATCTTGGTGCACCTGAGGCAAGTCACAATTCATTTGACACACATTTCCCTCCATGATGTCCCAGAACCATCCTTGAGTGTCCAGTATAAAAGGAGCTCACAATCTCCCTCCTGGAACCTAAGAGGATTGCTGACAACAATTTTGTAGCTATCCAAGAGCTGCCAGAGCAGCAACCATGTTGCCCTTACTGCCTCCATTGGTTAGAAGCTAATCCCTCCATGACTTGTAACAGAAGGTTTCTGGTTAAAAACAGCAGATCCTATCTGCTCAATAGTACCACTATCCTTTCAATAAGCCACCTATTACTATGCAAGAACCAGTTCTGGTTTCAGAAGCTGCTCCTCTGCTCACCCCACACCAAAGGATCCATTAGTCTTATGACTAGGTTGCAGGGTTAGTGAGGAGTTTATTTACCTCATTTGCAAAAGAGAGATGGCACGCTCCAGCCTCTCTCATTTTTTTTATTTGCAACATTTGCTTTGGAATGGAGTCCCAATCTCACTTACAGGTGTGTGTTCATCATTGAAAACTCAGAGGCTCTTTATCTACACACTTGCTTGTATTGGAGTCCAGTCATTCAGAAGCAATAGACCAGGTTGCTTCTCAAGAACTTCAACTGGAGTTACATCCCTCTTTCCTTCTTCATCATTGGAGTCCTGGATGAATGAATGAGGAATCCACTAGAATGCTATTTAATCCTCTGTCAGATCTTCTAGAGCATTCTTCTCCTCCAGAAGACCTAAACTATTCTATTCTAAAATAATTGAAAAGCCAGCAGCGGCACAAAGTGTTCATGTCCATAAGGATAAAGACCCATGAACAAAACTCCTACTGCTTTATCAGTTCATGACATTCTTAAGGAGTTACTCTTGAAATTGAGGGAAACACTCACATCTTGCCCTCCAACTTCTAGAAAGCTGGACCACAAAATTTAAGTCTAAAGGCCTACTGGGTTTTGGTGTGGTACACTTATCACAACAGTCTATTGTATGAAAAAAGCAAAGACCCTAGGAGCAGAGGAGAGACCAAACAGAAGGACTTCATATTAGTAGTAGGACGGCTCCATTTGGAACTTCAGATAACACCAGTGGGCTGGATGGATTGGAATGTGTTGTGACATACCTACTCCACTGCATTAAGCATTTTAGTGCCAGCATCAAGCTTTGGGGTTCAGTGTCTGTGCCGAGGAGACAAAATCAAGTGGCCTTTGAGCAAAGAAGATTAAGGTGAATTCAGTTCACTGTTGGCTCAAGGCAAGAACTCAAAAAGCTTCCTATACATTTGGTTTTGAAATGTATTGAGAGCCTTTGCAGTAGCAATAGATATGTAGAAGCTCATGCCCACATACAAATGGCATTAGTGAAGAGAAGAAGAAAATGCTCAGTGACATGATTTATACTGGAGGGAAGCTTTGGGAATAAAGTCAAAAGCTGTGGAAGTTCTCAAAGCCCACCATAACAAACTTCAGACCCTTTCTAGTTCCAGCTTTGAGCCAGTCTTCCCCAGGTTGTGGGAGTCAAGAAGATAGAAGGCTTTTTTTTTCCACCAGAAAAGTGTTTCTATATAACAGAACTTCAGACCTCGCCAATATGAAGTAGAAGCTCTAAATCTCACATCTACCCAGCCAAAACAAAGGATGTTTTTTTGACTGGATTCAGAATCCATAACCAACACTTCTGTCTTCAGATAAACTCCCTTTTGGAGGGAGACTGAGATTTTTATCCACTGTTGGCCCATATTAATTGCCAAAAGGCCCCTGTTGTGGGACGGTAAATAAATAATTGAATTGGCTCTGGGTCCCCATATGATGTTTTTTGGCATCTTTTGGTTACTATAATGGGTTTTCTTGTTCAGATTAATACTTTAATAATCAATGATTGCCTTTTAAATTTTGATATATTTTTGTTAATGTGAATGCCTGGAATTCCCTTCTGGAAGAGATGGTGAAGACGAAAACAGTCAAGGAATTTAAAGGGGCATGGGATAAACACTGTGGCTCCCTAAAGGCTAGAGGTTGGAAATAAAGAGAAGAAGTCAGGGGAGTAACTTGCTGGTGCGGCAGTTGCTACAGTTAACAATTAGGCGGATTTTAAAAGGGTTACGCGCTCCGAGCCTATTTTGCATAGGCCCGGGGATGCTCGCATGTCCTGGGGCTTTGTGAAAGGGGCGGGGGCAGGACCGAGGCCTCCGGCACAGCGGCCATGCCCGGGGGATCACGCAAGTTACGCCTACCAGAGGCAGGCGTAATTTACAAAATAAAGGTAGGGGGGATTTAGGTAGGGCTGGGGGTCAGGTTAGATAAGGGAAGGTGGGGGGGGGGAGGGCTGAAGGAAAGTTCCCTCCGAGGCCACTCCGAATTTGGAGCGGCCTCGGAGGGAATGGGGAAAGCCATCGGGGCTCCCCTTGGGCTCGGCGTGCACCCCCTTGCGCGCGCCGACCCCGGATTTTATAATATGTGCACGGCTGTGCGCGATTGTTATAAAATCGGGTGTACGTTTGTATGCGCAGGTTTAAAAATCCGGCCCTAAGCCTTGATATTATTAATGCAACCACTTCATTGCTCTCTGCTTCAACAGCAGTGAGAAAAGGTGAATTGGATTCAGACAGCAACCAACAAGGGCCCTGACGTTTACAGTTTGGGGAACAAATAAACGGGGTAACCAGCTGATGCGGCGCTTACTGCCCTTATGGGTAGATTTTCAAAACGTTGCACGCATGAAAAACGGGGCTTCCATGTGTGGTCGGGCCGAAGAAAAGGGGTGGTCTGGGAGAGGGGGTGGGGCTGGAGGCGGCCGGTACAGTGGCCATTTGCCGCTGTACCAAGGAAGGGACTGAAGGGGTGCGCAAGTTGCTACTGCTCCAATGGAGCAGTAAGCAGCAAAATAAAAAAAATTAAAAAAAAGTAGGAGAAATGGTTTAGGGAGTAGGGAGGTTAGGTAGGGGGGTAGGGAACTGGGGAAGGCCGGGATGCGTCGTCGCACAAAATTAGCATAAATCACCCCCCCCCCCCCCTTGCGCATACCTCATGCATATCTGCGCGGCTTTTAAAACCTATTCCTTAATCACTAAGCCTGATACTTTTGATGCAACTCCAACATTACTCTCTGCTTTCACTGCAACAGTTAAGGGAAATTGGATTCAAACAGCATCCGAGGGCTCTGAATTTTACAGTTTGGTAAACTGATAAGCATGGGGGTAACCTGCACAGTGCAGCAGATACTGGCATAAGCTTGCTGAGCAGACTGGGTGGATCATTTTGTCCTTTTCTGCCATCATTTCTGAGTTTCTATGTGCTCTTGTTCATGGACATATATTTTACAGATTGTTGCCTCCCCCTTGAAACTGCTTGTTTGAGAAACATTGTTTTGACAGCTTTATTCCATCTTTGACAATGATTCTAAAGGCAAGATGTATCAATGAGATGCTTTATTTCATTAATATTTTCTTATAGAGACTTCGTCTGGACAGTTATAGTATTTTTATACCATTCCTCTCTCAATAGTTTTGTAGCAATTTGGTATATGCCTTATCTCCTCTAATTTTTGCCATAACTTCTGACTGTTGAATCCTTTGGATAATTTCAAAAGGCTAGAGATTGTGTCTGTTAAATACTTTCAAATTGTCTACCCAGGAAAGTATTGACTGTCATACAGATTAAGAAATTCTAAAATTGGAAGACTCCTCCCTCTTGGAGACCAAAGTGGTTGAACTTGTTCCACCATAGAAAAAAAATGAGAATTGTATTACAGGTACTTCTGGTTCCAAAGAAAACTGGAGGGAGCATTTCTTATGGAAAAGATGAAGATGCTTACCCTAGGCACCTTAATACCCCTTCTAAGCAAAGTAGACTGGCTATGCTGTCTGGGTTTGAAGGAAGCCTGTACATATACATCCAAGGCACAGGAGGTATCTATCTCAGATTTATTGTAGGGGAAACCCCTCCACCTACCACATACTGCCCTTTGGCCTAGAATCTTCTCCACAGGTTTTCACAAATCTTATTGTGGCACTTTACACAAACTGTGGTTTGTGGTTTCATAAGAACACAAAAAATATCATGCATGGTCAGACCAGTGGTTCAATGAGCTCTACATCCCCTGACAGCTAGTCCAGGTCACTTGAAAGTACCTGGCAGATCTTAATAGGAAGATTGCATGTTGCTCTTCCTAGAAATAAGTGTCTTGCTAATAAGTTAATGGACCTTTCTTCTATAAAACTTGCTCAAATTTTTTAAAACCCAGCTATAGTATTAACCTTGACCACATCTTCCAGCAACAAATGCCTTTGTTTTAATTGTGTTAATTGAAAATAAATAGTTTATTAAATTTGTTTCAAATCTACCAGTTAGTTTCATGGTGTCTCCTTGGACTATTTGAAAGAGTAAACTGTTCCTTATTAACCTGTTCCACACCGTTCATGATTTTATAAACTTAATCTGCACTCTAACCTGTTTAGCCTTTCAAGGGCACCTCTTGGACAGAGGTTGATAAATTCATGCACACCATCATTCAGGTACTGAAGTAGGGTTTATTATCAAGTATACATCTCAACGGCAATTCATAGGAGCTTTCTTAAAAACAAATCAAACCATAGCTTGTCTCCCTTCCAGCAGAATCTGATTTAATATCTGCAGTGGAAGAAGTCAGAAGATGACAGACTTCAGTCTGGATGATGTCAAGGCCATAAGGTCCAACATACTTAACAGACCACATAATTCCTACACATCTCCATAAGAGAGACCCCTGCCCTCCATCCTGCCCCCCCCCCCCCCCACCCTCCCCAGTCCTCCAGAGAGTCCTTAGGTCTCAGTGGAGCCAAACTGCTCAGACTTCAAGAATGCAGCTATGTAACAGAAAAGCTCAGTGATTCTGTCTTGTTGTCTCTCCCATTTCAATCTGGCCAAGAACATGCCCTTCCAAATACATCTACACTCCATACTAACCACAGTTGTGTCCAAACTAGATTGGGCAACCTATCTAAAAAGACTACATACCCAGGACCATTTTGGAGCAAAGCAAGAACATCAGCCTTCTGAAGCTAAGGGTAATAGTTACTCTAATTCGTCGGCACTGACAAGGCGTCGACATCTGCATCGATGGAACCACCGACAAAGAAGTCCCGGGGAGAGGAGCCCCCATCCTCCTCTGACCCGGGACACCAAGGCGATCCCCACCATCAATGGTGCCAGGAGCCGAGATTCCACATACTACTGTGGACCCTCCGGTGATGCCTCTGGAGCCTCCAACCCCGGAAGCTGTGTTACCTACACCAGCCTTCCAGGAGGAATTCAATCGGATGGTTCAAGAGGCAGTTCTCCAGGCGATTAAAGGATTCCAGTTGCCACCAGCACAGACTACCATGCCGAGGCCCAACCTGATGCCTACTATGCTGGCTCCATTACTGGAAAGATTAGACACCCTTATCGGTGCAATTGCACTGGTGCCCATGCCCTCCAGGCCCACGTTTCCCTTGATGCCGCCGATTCCTCCACTGCCATAGACACCAATTCCTCTCTCATCAGATGATGAAGACCATGACCAGTCGATGCCGGACCCAATTCTGGGGCCATCGGGTATTTTTACCACCCCGATGCCCATCCAAAGCACCAATACCATCGGTGCCTCCATTGTGCCACCTCCACCCTTTTTGAAAGCTCCACCAATTCCTTCGGTGCCACCTCCTGATCCGGCTGGATTAGGACTTCTTCCACCATCAGAAGAACCACAGAGTGCAGAAGACCAGCCTTATGATCCTTGGCTGATGATTCCTCTGACTCTCAGGATTCTGAGGACATCCCATCAGAACGTTCACCTCCTGAGGAGAGACAGTGCTCCCTTCCAGAGGACCTTTCGTTTGCAAGCTTTATAAAGGAAATGTCTGAAACCATTCCCTTTAAGCTACAAACTGAAGAGGATGCCAGACACAGGATGCTGGAAGTTCTCCAATTCATGGATGCCCCCAAAGAAGTGATGGCAGTCCCAATTCATGAAGTCCTCCTTGACCTATTGCATTGTACCTGGGAGCACCGGTGAACAGAAAAACTGATGCTACCTACCTAGTCCAATCAGCTCCAGGTTTTCAAAAAACCCAGCTCCCTCACCACTCCATAGTGGTTGAATCCACTCAGAAGAAAGAAAAGAGGTCCCGGCCTCATTCTTCTGCCCCACCAGGCAAGGAACAGAAATCTCTAGATGCCTTTGAACAAAGAGTATTCCAAGGGTCTATGTTGATGGCACGATTAGCAGCCTACCAGCTATACATGACTCAGTACACTAGAAACCTGTGGAAGCAAGTGCAAGATTTCTCGGAAACTCTGCCAGAAGAATTTCAAGAAGGTCTAACCTCCATAATCCAGAAAGGCCTTGACGCTGGAAAACACGAGATGAGAGCTGCCTACGACATCTTTGACACCGCCTCCAAAGTGTCCGCAGCAGGCATATGTGCCAGATGCTGGGCTTGGTTGAAAGTGTCAGACTTGCTTCAAGAAGTCCAAGAAAGGTTGTCAGACCTCCCCTGCACAGGAGACAACTTATTTGGAGAAAACATACAAGAAACAGTTGCGCAACTCAAGGACCATCATGAGACTTTGCGTCAACTTTCTACTGTTCCCTCTGACTTTTCATCCACCAATAAAAGGCAGTTCAGAAGGGATCCCAGGAGGCTAACCTATAAAACCCGTAGGTATTACCCTCCCCATCCTGGTCTTGTCCATCCAGACCCTATCAGAAAGGTCAACCTCGCTAACACAGACCTCCCAAAACCCAACCGGCTCCACAGACTGGTCCTGCGTCAGGTTTTTTACTCCATTCTAGAGAGCAACAGCCAACCTCCAACAGTTTTTCCTGTAGGAGGCCACTTGTGCCACTTTGCAAACATATGGCACACAATCACAACAGACCAATGGGTCCTTTCTGTAGGTTCTACTCCCGTTATTTTCTAATCCCAAAAACGTCAGGCGGCATTCAACCTATATTGGATCTATGTGCCCTAAACAAATATTTATGCAAGGAAAGATTCAGGATGGTAACCTTGGGCTCTGTGCTCCCTCTCCTCCAAAAGGGAAATTGACTTTGCTCTCTAGATCTTCAGGAGGCATATGCTCATATAGCAATAATCCCTCCGCATCGAAAATACCTCAGATTCTTAGTCTGTCACCGACATTTCCAATACTGAGTGCTACCATTCGGCCTAGCGTCAGCACCACGTGTGTTCACAAAATGCCTAGCAGTAGTAGCAGCTTACCTAAGACAACAAAGCATCCATGTCTAGCCCTATCTAGACGATTGGTTACTCAGAGAGTTCCATCCAAGAAAGTAGTTCTTCACTCCCTTCATCTTACTCTACAGTTACTACAATCCTTGGGGTTTCTGATAAACTATCCCAAGTCCAATCTCATCCCATCGTGTACCCTCTCCTTTGTTGGAGCAGATTTAGACACCATACAGGCCAAAGCGTTTCTCCCAAGGGACCGAGCGCATACATTATTAACTTTTGCCAAAACAATACAGACTCACCAAACCACAACAGCTTGTCATCTATTAACCTTACTAGGCCATATGGCGTCCACGGTTCACGGTACCCAATGGCTCGTTTAGCCATGAGAGTGACACAATGGACCTTAAAGACCCAGTGGTCCCAGTCATCTCAACATATGTCCCACATTGTCCACATCACCAAACAGCTTTATCTCTCACTAGCTTGGTGGATTGAGAAGTCCAATCTTCTGATAGGATTACCCTTTCAATCTCCAGAACCTCAGATTACGCTAACAGATGCCTCCAACCTCGGTTGGGGAGCCCATGTCAACAACCTGTAAACCCAGGGAACCTGGACCGCAGCAGAATCAAAGCACCAGATAAACTTTCTGGAGCTCAGCGCAATACGATACATCCTATTTGCTTTCCAGGATTGCCTCTCCATCAAGGTAATCCTATTTCAACCGGACAACCAGGTAGTGATGTGGTACCTCAACAAACAAAGGGGCACAGGCTCTTACTTGCTATGCCAGGAGGAAGTGCAGATCTGGGCCTGGGCTCTCTCTCATTCCATGCTACTGAGAGCAACCTACCTGGCAGGCATGGACAATGTAATGGCGGACAATCTCAGCCGGACCTTTCATCCCCACAGATGGTCCTTAAATCCCACTGTAGCAGACAAAATATTCCACCAGTAGGGCCGCCCGCACATAGACCTCTTTGCATCAATCCACAACAGCAAAGTGGACAATTTCTACTCTCTACACCGCAGCCACAAGACACCACCATGGGATGCCTTCGCCCACTCGTGGACAACGGGTCTTCTATATGCCTACCCTCCACTTTCACTCATCAGCAAGACTTGTGAAGTTACGGCAGGACCGGGGCACATTGATCCTCATAGTCCCTCACTGGCCGCAACAGGTTTTGTTTCCCATCCTGTGCAACCTATCAATCCAGCAACCAATTCGCCTGGGCACAGATCCAACTCTGATAACACAGAACAACGGGTTGTTGCGTCATCCGAACCTCCACTCCCTGTCTCTGACACCATGGATGTTGAAAGGTTGATACTACAATCCCTAACCTTTCAGACACTGTGTCCCAGATACTAGTAGGAAATCTTATCGTTCCAAATGGAAAAGATTTTCCTTGTGGTGCACGACAAAGGAAATAGATCCTTTTTCCTGCCCCACAACAAGGTTCTTGGACTACTTCTGGTACCTTTTGGAGTCTGGTCTACAAACTTCTTCCATCTGAGTGCATGTCAGCACCATAGCCGCTTACCATAAAGGCATAGGAGATGACCCGATTTTGGCACAACCCCTTGGAGTAAGCCTCTCATAAAGCGCCCTACAACTGAAGCCTCCACTGCGTCCTCCGGTTCCGGCTTGGGACATCAATGTGGTACTAACATGGCTCATGCGACCTCCGTTTGAGCCCCTACACTCCGAATTACGGCATCTCACATGAAAAGTGCTCTTCATACTTTAACATTGGCTCGCAGAGTCAGTGAACTACAGGCGCTGGTAACTTACCCACCTTACATAAAATTTCTTCATGATCGTGTGGTACTATGCACTCATCCTAAATTTCAACCAAAAGTAGTATTTGATTTCCACTTAAATCAATCCATAATACTACCCACATTTTTTTCCAAAGCCTCATTCACACCCAGGTGAACGGGCTCTGCATTCCTTGGACTGTAAATGTGTGCTCGCTTTTTATTTGGAACGCACTGCAGCCCATAGGAAGCCCACCCAACTGTTTGTCTCCTTCGATAAAACCAAACTAGGAATTCCGGTGGGCAAACAGACCCTGTCCTCCTTTCTGGCAGATTATTACCTTCTGCTACCAACAAGTAGGCCTTCCTCTACAGGGATGCATAAAAGCACATTCAGCAAGAGCCATGGCAACGTCAGTAGCGCACGTCCGTTCCATACTTCTTGCTGACAGCTGCAGAGCTGCCACATGGAGCTCTCTCCACACCTTTGCAGTTCGTAATTGTCTCGATAAGGCTAGCAGGCAGGATTCTATCTTTGGCCAGTCTGTCTTGTGTAATTTGTTTCCAGTTCAATAACCCGACTCCCTGCATCCCACTGTGAAACTCAGGCTGCCCTTCTACCCAAAACCACCCCTGTTGTGCCTGTTGCACGTCGTTGGGTGCTTTTGGTTCACTTGGGCATCCTGTAGCTCGCAATTCACCCATATGTGAGGACTACCATCCTGCTTGTCCTGGGAGAAAGCAGAGTGTTTACCTGTTACAGGTGTTCTACTAGGACAGCAGGATATTAGTCCTCACTAAACCCACCCGCCACCCCGCAGAGTTGGGTTTGCTTATGTTTTATTATTTTATTTTTTCTCTCGTACTTTTTGCTACAAATGAGACTGAGGGGGGACCCCTGCTGGATGCAGAGTTAGTGGCATGCTGGGCATGCTCAGTGTGCCAGTCAAAGTTCTAGAAACTTTGCAAAAGTGTTCCGTGATTGGGCTCCATCTTGATGATGTCACCCATATGTGAGGACTAACATCCTGCTGTCCTGGGAGAACACCTGTTACAGGTAAGCAACTCTGCTTTCTCCTAGGACAAGCAGAATGGTAGTCCTCATATGTGGGTGTCATCATCTGATGGAGCCCGACACAGAAAACTTTTGTCAAAGTTTCTAGAAGCTTTGACCAGCAGACTAAGCATGCCCAACCTGCTGCTATCCGCGTGTCCACGCAAGGTCCCCCTTCAGTCTCTTCTTTTCCGCAGTGCAGTTGCCTCGCGGTCCGTGGAGCACTTCCTTTTCCACTTTTTCAAGCATTTTTGCTGTTTCCTCATCGGGTCCCCCTTCATGGTCTGTGTTGCCTCGGTACAGTAGGATTTCTTTTCTGCCTTTATTCGAACTTTGCAGTCGATTCCCGACTACTCGCCTCAAGGTGTCTGTTGGTCATCGACCGCATGCCGGGTGTTTTACATGGCGTCGACTGTTTTTTGTCTGTGCCCTCAGTGCCCGTGTACCATGTCCATCACGGATCTGCACAAGGTTTGCATCCTCTGCCTGGGGGCCTCTCACGAAGTCCGGGGGTACCGTCTGTGCAACCATATGACACCCAAAGGGTATCAGTTGCGCCTTGACAAAATGGAGAAACTTTTCAGGACCCTGAAGTCTTCTATGCCTGCATCGGTCCCTTAAACACCCAAAGATCGCGGGGAACCATCCTACCCACTTCCGCTCATGGTCCCCCTAGCTAGTACCTCTAAGGATTGGGGGGAGGAGGATCGATCTTTGATGATCTGCCTGCTCTCCCGGACATCGGGATCATCAGCTTCCTCGGTGCCAGGGAAAGACTGGGCCGAGCACTGGAAATGATCCCGCAAGAATCAACACCAGTCATCATTGACGCACAGTTCCGGTTCCGGAGCGGCATCGGCATCTGCCAAGCCACCATCGAAGTGGCACCGGTCATCAGAGGCCCCATCCTCCGGTGTCTCTGGTAGCCCAAGGCATTCCCCACCAACACCTGTGCAGGGCACAGTGCCACCTCAGAGAACATAAGAACATAAGAACATAAGAACATAAGAAATTGCCATGCTGGGTCAGACCAAGGGTCCATCAAGCCAGCATCCTGTTTCCAACAGAGGCCAAACCAGGACACAAGAACCTGGCAATTACCCAAACACCTAGAAGATCCCATGCTACTGATGCAATTCATAGCAGTGGCTATTCCCTAAGTAAACTTGATTAATAGCAGTTAATGGACTTCTCTTCCAAGAACTTATCCAAACCTTTTTTGAACCCAGCTACACTAACTGCACTAACCACATCCTCTGGCAACAAATTCCAGAGATTTATTGTGCGTTGAGTGAAAAAGAATTTTCTCCGATTAGTCTTAAATGTGCTACTTGCTAACTTCATGGAATGCCCCCTAGTCCTTCTATTATTCGAAAGTGTAAATAACCGAGTCACATCTACTCGTTCAAGACCTCTCATGATCTTAAAGACCTCTATGATATCCCCCCTCAGCCGTCAGACCTGAGGAAAGAGCCTCTTTCCCCCTCCATCAGTCCTGGCCACCCTGGACTTCCAGGAGGAGTTGGACCGTAGGGTGCAGTCTGCAGTGCTCAAGACACTGCAAAATGTTGAGCTGCAGGTGCTACTGGCCCCCATACCAATGCCCGAGCCTCCGCCATCGATGTTGGCACTACTGCTGGAGCATCTGGAAGTCCTTCTGGGTGCCCTACTGATGCAGCTGGTGTCCGATGGGCCTTCGATGCCCCATCGGCCACTGATCCCGCCTACCGGAGCGATCCCGATTCTCGGATCCTCCGAGGAGGAAGATACGGCTGGTACAGTGTTACTTTCGCCCACGGTTCCCGGAGCCATTGCTGGATCCCTCCGGCTTACTTAGGCCTGTGATTCCCTCCATGCCGGGGATGCTATTAATTAAGTTGACTTACAAAATAGCCACTGCTATTACTAGCAACGGTAACATGGAATAGACTTAGTTTTTAGGTACTTGCCATGTTCTTATGGCCTGGATTGGCCACTGTTGGCCTCAGCCATAGCCCTGACAAACCCCATGAAGGACAAGTCCTCGGGTGGTGACTGGTGCTGCTCCTTCAGAGGAGAGGGCTCCGAAAGGGGGTCATCGGGGTAGTCCAAGGACGAGTCTGTGGATTGATCACCCCAAGGATCATAGGGCCCCTCCTCCTCACTGGGACCAGCATGTCATGGGTGAGGTTCGTGAAGGGCATCAGCCCTGGGTTCCAAAGACCTTGAGGGTACCGGCGGCATAAGAACATGTCATACTGGGTCAGACCAAGGGTCCATCAAGCCTAGCATCCTGTTTCCAACAGTGGCCAATCCAGGCCATAAGAACCTGGTAAGTACCCAAAAACTAAGTCTATTCCATGTTACCGTTGCTAGTAATAGCAGTGGCTAATTTCTAAGTCAACTTAATTAATAACAGAAAATGGACTTCTCCTCCAAGAACTTATCCAATCCTTTTTTAAACACATCTATACTAACTGCACTAACCACATCCTCTGGCAACAAATTCCAGAGTTGAGTGAAAAAGAACTTTTTCCGATTAGTTTTAAATGTGCCACATGCTAACTTCATGGAGTGCCCCCTAGTCTTTCTATTATCCGAAAGCTTAAATAACCGATTCAAATCTACCCGTTCTAGACCTCTCATGATTTTAAACACCTCTATCATATCCCCCGCCGTCTCTTCTCCAAGCTGAACAGTCCTAACCTCTTTAGTCTTTCCTCATAGGGGAGCTGTTCCATTCCCCTTATTTTGGTAGCCCTTCTCTGTACCTTCTCCATCGCAATTATATCTTGTTTGAGATGCGGCGACCAGATTTGTACATAGTATTCAAGGTGTGGTCTCACCATGGAGCGATACAGATGCATTATGACATTTTCCGTTTTATTCACCATTCCCTTTCTAATAATTCCCAACATTCTGTTTGCTTTTATGTCTGCCGCAGCACACTGAACCAACGATTTCAATGTGTTATCCACTATGATGCCTAGATCGCTTCGTGGTGGGGAGTGCACATTACCAGTACAAAGATCTGCCCTTCGGGCTGTCATCGGCTCCCTACGTCTTCTCCTAATGCTTAGCGGTGGTGCCTGCCTACCTCAGGTGTCTCTCGGTCCATGTATTTCCATACCTGGACGACTGGCTAGTCAGGAGCACCTCTGTCCATCCCCTCAACTGGATTTCATTGGCACCAGACTAGACACTGCACAAGCAAAAGCTTTTCTGTCCAGGGACCAGGTGATTGCCCTCGCCTCGCTGGCTACCCTCGACCGCAACAGCCAGAGGGTGCTAGCCCGCCTTCTGCTAGCCTACTGTGCCATATTGCGTCCTCTGTCCCAGTGACTCCTTTGGCTTGCCTCTGCATGAGGAGCCCCCAATGGACCTTGTGGTCCCATTGACAGCAGGCATCTCAGGATCTCAGACCCTCTGACAATATCTCTGGCCTGGTGGGAAGATCTTTCCAATCTGGAATGAGGGCTTCCCTTCCAGCCCGGTCCACCCCAGGTGACTCTAACCACTGATGCTTCCTCCCAGGGATGGGGAGCCCACACCTCTAGACCGCCGCCAAAGGCCGCTGTCATAAATTTTCTGGAGCTTCAGGCTAAATGTTACACCTTATGGGCATTCAGAGATCAGTTGTCCAAGGAAGTTCTCATCTGGACAGACAATCAGGTCGCGATGTGGTACATAAGAAGCGGTGCAGGTGTGGACCTGGACTTTGTCTCAGGGGATGTCCCTACGGGCGACCTATCTGCCAGGGCCACCGCAATGTGCTGACGGACTGCCTCAGCTGATCCTTCTAGCTGCACGAGTGGTCCCTCAACCCAGAGGTGGCGGTCAAGCTGTTCCACTGGTGCGGTTCACCGGATGTGGATCTGTTTGCCTCCCCTCTCAACCACAAGGGGAGCAGGTTTTCCTCACTGGTAGCGGGGAATGGCCATCTGGCCTGCGATGCCTTCTCCCTTCACTGGGGGAAGGGCCTTCTGTATGCGTACCCCCAACTACGATACCTCTCGAAGACTCTGGGGGACCATGATACTCTTGGCACATTCTTGGCCTCGGCAGGTCTAGTTCCCACTTCTGTAGGACCTGTTGGTGTGGATGCCTAGCCGGCTGGGGACGGCATCCAACCTTATATCGCAGAATCAGGGCATCCTGTTCCATCCACACCTCTGGACACTGGCCCTCATGGCTTGGATGTTGAGCGCATAGTCCTCCAGTCATTGCAGCTCTCGGAATGTTTCCCGGCTCCTGGTAGAGTCCTGAAAACCCTCAACCAGGAAGTCTTACCACTCCAAGTGGAAGCGTTTTTCCATCTGGTGCGGGGGTCATGGGCTAGACCCTTTCTCATGCCCCCTCCCCCAGATGCTGGACCACCTGTCTGAGTTTGAGCTTCAGACCAGTTCTGTCAGGGTGCACCTCAGCACTGTCAGTGCGTACCATCGAGTTGTTGCTGGCACGCCCGTTTCGGTCCAACCCTTAGTGGGCCTCCAACTGAAGCCCCCTCTTTGGCGGCCGGTTGCTTCCTGGGACCTCAACATTGTCCTAGCAAGACTCATGCGGCCTCCTTTCGAGCCTCTGCAGTCCTGTGACCTGAAGTTCCTCACCTGGAAGGTCATATTCCTGGTAAAGATTACTTTGGCTTGAAGAGTCAGTGAGCTTCAGGCTCTGGTTACGTATGCTTCATACACAAGGTTCTTCCATGACTGTGTAGTCCTGCGTACGCATCCTAAGTTTCTGCCCAAGGTCGTGACTGGTTTCCACCTCAATCAGTCCATCGTTCTAATCACCTTTTTTCCAAAGCCTCATTCCTACCCAGGGGAACGGGCACTTCAAACCTTGGACTGTAAAAGGACCTTAGCCTTCTACCTGGATCGCACTGCAGGCCACAGGCAGTCCACCCAGCTCTTCGTGTCCTTTGACCCCCAACAGGCTGGGAGTGGCAGTGGGTAAACAGACCTTGTCCAACTGGCTGATAGATTGCATTGCCTTCTGCTACGTGCAGGCAGGTCTTCAGCTTGCCGGCAGAATAAAGGCTCACTCTGTACTGGCTATGGCAACGTCGGTGGCTCATTTGCATGCAGTCCCCATCATTGAAACTTGCCAAGCCGCAACCTGAAGTTCTCTTTATTCATTTGTGGCTCATTACTGCCTACAGGGATGGCCGTCAGGACAGTGCCTTTGGTCAGTCCGTCCTCTGCAACCTGTTCCAGATTGAACTCAACTCACTTCGTGCCTCTTGTGGGACCCAGACCACCCCTGCTTACTTACAGTTGTGTTGTGCCCATTGGCACCTTGTTCGGTCACTGTTGGTCTCTCTGAGTGGGGCTGTTTGGAGCTTTGTACTCACCCACATGTGAGGACTACCATCCTTGTCCTAGGAGAAAGCGCAGTTGATTACCTGGGACAGGTGTTCTCCTAGGACAGCACAATATTAGTCCTCAAGAATCCCGCCCACCTCGCCACAATTTTGGGTTCTCCTTTCGGTTTGTTTTGTTTTTTCACTTGTATTTTGCTGTGTTACAAGACTGAAGGGGGACCTCGCATGGACGCGTGATTAGTAGCAGGCTAAGCATGCTCAGTCTGCTGGGTCAAAGCTTCTAGAAACTTTGACAAAAGTTTTCCGTGCCGGGCTCCATCGGATGTTGTCACCCACATGTGAGGAGCTACATGTGAGGACTACCATCCTCATGTGAGGACTAACATCCTGCTGTCCTATGAGAACACCTGTTATAGGTAAGCAACTGCACTATTTTTCAGAAATTAGATAGCCCTTCAAATTGTCTTAATCCAGACAGACAGAACATAGGGAGCTGTGTTCTCCCTGAACAAGCAGTAGGGGTGTGCATTCGTTTCCTATGTATTTGTAATCCGCAACATATAGCGCCATATTCATTGTATTCGTGGGGAATCGAAACGTATCTCGATTCCCCATGAATCTTCACCGAATTATTCGGCCATCTAAAGGAGCCAATTTAAACAAAACCCCCCACCCTCTTGACCCCCCCCCCCCCAAGACTTACCAAAACTCCCTGGTGGTCCAGCGGGAGGTCCAGGAGCCATCTCCTGCACTCACATCCTCGGCTGCTGGTGTTCAAAATGGCACCAATAGCCTTTGACCTACTATGTCACAGGGGCTACCGGTGCCATTGGTCAGCCCCTGTCACATGGTAGCAGCAGTGGATGGCTGGCGCCATCTTGTGCACTCACACTCTCCTCACCCCCCCTCTTGTGGGGGTCAGGAGGGTCCCCCAAGACTTGCCAAAAGTCCCTGGTGGTCCAGCAGGGGTCTGGGAGCGATCTCCTGCACTCGGGCTGCCAGTAATCAAAATGGCACCGATAGCCTTTGCCCTCACTATGTCACGGGGCTACCGATGCCATTGGTCAGCCCCTGTCACATGGTAGGAGCACAAGATGGCGTCAGCCCCGTGACATAGTGAGGGCAAAGGCTATCGGCACCATTTTGAACACCGGCAGCCGAGGGTGTGAGTGCAGGAGATGGCTCCCGGACCCCCGCTGGACCACCAGAGAGTTTTGGTAAGTCTTGGGGGGGGGTCAGGAGGGGGGGTTTGTACTTAATTCAATTTTAGCCAGGAAACAAATACGAATTAACGCATGTACGTATCGGGGACCCCCTTGCCAAATGCAACGTATCTGCCCCCCGACGAATACGAATCCCGAATGCAACATATGGCGTCCCTCTGCACATCCCTAACAAGCAGGGAGGAACAGGATCTCTCCTTCTGTGTTGGGAGTTGGGCTGTATCATGTACGATAACTCTCAGCTGCTTGTCTTCCAGGTAAGAATAATGTTCTGGCAGATAGGCTAAGTCACCAACTAGATCCTAACAAGTGGTACCTGAATCTCAGTAGCAAATAGCTTCTTTTGATGGGGAGCTCCCTAAATTGATCCATTTGAAACAGCTCAGAACAGAAAGGAGCCAGCTTTCTCTTTCACGAGGTGATCAGAAAGCAGACTAGCATTAACTGCCTGTTCTCTTCATTGGGGTTAAAATAACTTGTGTATATGTGTCTTCATACCTATAGTAGCAAAACCATAATGAAACTCAGAAAAGACTAGTAAATATCTAGGATTCTCATAACTGCCTCTTGGCCAAGATAAATTTTGCTTCCTGTCTTCCAGGATTTATCTCCAATCCCTTGCCCTCTTGGCTTAGATGTTGATAGCAAAGTCTTATGTTCAAGCACGTTTCATATTACACATATCAAGGGCCATAATTTCAGGGCCATACTGTGCCAGTAGCCTATTTAAGGTTAGCCTCCTGTGAAGATATTTGTAATGCTGTGACTTGGACTTCATGCCACACTGTTACCTATAGTTTAGATTCTGACTCCTGACATGACAGCAGGTTTGGGAAGCCTATTTAGCCTCTGAGGGTTAGAGAGCACCACCCCCCCCCCTCCCCCCCACCTCTTTCATTTAGGGTTTTCGTGTATTTAAAAAAAAAAAAAAAGGAGCTTTAACTTGACAAAATAGTTGCTTTACCTTTCTGGTAATATTTTTATTTTTGTTGTTTTCCCCCTCTTTTTAAGGATTAACCTTAGCTAGGGAGTCCAATCAGTATGTCTTGGTGATTCACCCAGTATTCAAAGAAAGTGAAGTTGCTACTTCTAACAAGGAAATTGCCGATCACACACATACCTTTCCTCCTTCCCTTCTGGAGTTGAACTGATAAGTTTAGTTACAGAACTGAGACACTCTGGGCCAGATTTTCAAAAGCATTTACTCGAGCAAAACTGGTTTTTGCTCGAGTAAATACACTTTACTCAAGTAAGTGGGCTTTTCAAAATTGCTACAATATATGCCATTGAATTGTCCATAGGATTTACTCAAGTAAGTGCACTTTACTCGAGTAAATAGCTTTTGAAAATTGCTACGATAGTATGTCACATTTACATGCGTAACTCCTTTGAAAATTATCCCCTCTGTGGCTGCAGGGATACAGGAACTGCTGTGCATGCCCAGAGGAACCTTTTCTTTTCTTAGAAAGCTGCAGAAACACATTCAGTGATCAGTGTTGCCAGATGTCACCTGGTGGGTCTCCCGTCCTCAAAGAATACCTGTTGTTGATGAGCAATGTCACTTTCTTGTGTTATCTTTACTGACCACAAAAACTGCAGACATTCCTAGTGATATCAAAATTAAAGAATTGGAACCTGCTAAAACCTAAAATAGTCAGACCTGTTAAAAAAAAACAAAACAACTTTTAAAATGTATTTAAAAAAATATTAAGGGGGAATTGAATCAAAGCCAAGGCGTTGGAATGCAGCCTTCCCAAATTGTTGCTTAAAGGCTGTGTCCTTAACCATAAAAACTGGATTCGTGCAGCACAGTATGTCAAACTGCATTATTAAGAATACAAATCTAATTGAATTCTTTAGACACCAGATAAATAATGTGAAAACCTGTCTGTAATGATCATAAACTATCCCAAGGTAAATATTGTTTTTTTTAATTTTATCTCCTCAGACTAATACCTTCAGGAAATGGCCCCTTCTAGATCTGTGCTGAATTTATTAACCTTTACCTTTGGATTGGCAATTGGCTTTCTGTTTTGTTACCTGCTGTTCAGGATAGTTTTAGAAGAGAAGGCTAAGATTCCGCCTAAAATACTTCACAATGATCCTCATGGTATACATTCTGAAGATGCAGAAAGTGATCTGCTCCAGGGGGAGATGAACTTCAATGCAGACATTGGACAGCATAAAGGTATTTTTGTTTTGCATGATACAGAAGATGTAAGAACATGATGTAGTAAGATTCCAGATTGGTTCATTTTTTAGTTGACCTCTCTAGAAATGTTTTCTGCAGTCTGTAACGTGTATATGAGAGATTTCTGGGTCATACTGGAATTTTGTCTGTCAGTTTAAGCAACTGTTAAAGATCTCTTTTTGACCTTGCCTTTGGGTTTATATACTGATATGGTGAACATAAGATATGCGAGGCAGGCAGGGTAAACAGCGCACACATGTAGAAAACATACAACAACGAAATAATGTGTGGCAAACAATCTACTGGTCAATATCTCTTAGAAATGTAAACAATTTTTAACTATACATACAATCATGAATGTGGTAAATCTTTTTTGAACATAGTCACAGAATCATAGTACAAGGACCCCAACACGGCCGTGTTTCGCATCAGGGGCTGTGTCAGGGGGACCACAACTTCTGTAAATCTATAAAACAAGGGTAAATGAAATATTGAGTATATCGGCAAACACAGTCAAAAATAGCAAATCAACATTTTTACTAGGGAAGGCCCAAGAGAAATGTAGAACAGGGAGGGAGAGAGGGGAAGGGGAAAAAGTGGGAGGTAGGGGAGGAGGGAAGGAGGGAGGAGGAAAAAAGAGGGGGGCGAGGGGGGGAAGATAAGGGAGGTGAAGAAAAGGGAGGGGGATGGATAAGGAAAAAGCCAAAAAATAAAGCACATAAGAACCTTGAAGGTTAGAGCGTCATGATGCAGGAAACCGTAGGTTGATTGTATGTAATCTACTGAAAGCAAAAAGGGAAAGAAAAAGAAAAGGCTATCAAATAAAGAATAGTTGGATACAATAAAAATATATAAATATATATAATCGTTAAGAATTTACTGGGGTAAATTGCTGGATCGCTTAACACTAGTGCTAAAAATAAAAAAAAAAAGCTGCGGGTCGGCGGGATCACCTGCGGTACTGTGTAGAAAATGAATAAAGATTATAAAACACAAAAGGAGCGGTAGGGAGAGCTGCGTTAGTGCCGGGTGCACTCGCGGTTGCCGCACGCACAGTCCAGCTCACCTACCGCTCGATACTGTATGTAAATAGCTTGCAAATGCAAGCTGCGTCTAAGAAGCGTCCGTGAAGCGTTAGGCCCGCCCAACCCATTTTACTGAATAGAGCGCTATACAGTATCCTGGGTGCGCTGGCCTAACGCTTCACGGACACGCTGGTATCTGTCATTTCAAATGTCATTTCAAATGACATTTGAAGTGGACTGTTCTCCTACGCTCGGGATTGCCAGTCCTCTCTCCTCTCCTCCCAAAGCAAGCAACGAAAGTGGAAAAAACGAAAAAAAAAAAAAAGTAGCAAGAGAGAGAGGGGAGAGAGGACTGGCAATCCTACACTCGGGATTGCCAGTCCTCTCTCCCCTCCTCCCGAAGCAAGGCGCGAAAAGCAGCCTTGCTTTTTGGGAGGAAGGGACAGAGGACTGGCAGTGAAAAGCAACGAAGCGACTTACTTTTTTTGCAGCCCCCCTCCGGAGACGGACATCGGCGACGAGGGACCGCGGCTCCCCTCCCCTGCCTCCAGCTGCCCGCGAAGATAGACGCATCGCACGGGCGAAAGCGGCCCCTGTGCGTGCAATTGGCCACTCAAGACGTGACGTCACATGCCGTGACGCCAGATGTCGTGATGTCACATCTTGAGCGGCCCAATTACACGCACAGGGGCCGCTTTCGCCCGTGCGATGCGTCTATCTTCGCGGGCAGCTGAAGGCAGGGGAGCCGCATCTGTCGTCGCCGATGTCCGTCTCCGGAGGGGGGCTGCAAAAAAAGTAAGTCGCTTCGTTGCTTTTCACTGCCAGTCCTCTCTCCCCTCCTCCTGAAAAGCAAGGCTGCTTTTCACGCCTTGCTTCGGGAGGAGGGGAGAGAGGACTGGCAATCCCGAGCGTAGGATTGCCCGTCCTCTCTCCCCTCTCTCTCTTGCAACTTTTTTTTTCCGCTCTTTCACTTTTTTCCGCTTTCGTTGCTTCGGGAGGAGGGGAGAGGACTGGGGCTGCCCCGGAGACCAGCACACATGGACGCGGCCAGGGCAGGTGAGTGGGGGCTGGGGGAAAGTTTGCCGCCTACCCTTACCCCTGCCTCTAACGCAAGGGTAAGGGTAGGCGGTAAGTTAGCAGGTTAAACGCGCGGCAAAACGGCAAGGTAAAAAAGCGATAGTCGGGGCACGCGTTACTGTATGGGAGGGAATAGCTAATTCGATCGTTTACATGTAATATACATGCCGCGGGCGGAAGGGCTTACCCGGTGATTTAAGGACGCGGTAAGAGTAGGTTAAAGGGGATTGTGTATCGCAGGAAGGGCTAACGCGGCCGAAAAGTGGGTAGAAAGCGGGTTAGGAGCAGGGTAACTGCGGCCGCACTTTACTGTATTGACCTGAAAGGTATTACCAGAGGATTTAATGACACATTTAGCGGGATAGAGTAGTACAAAATTGACACCTTTCTCCAAAGCTTCAGGACGCAATTGCAAAAATTCCTTACGGCGTAATTGTGTCGCTCTGGAAAAATCGGGGAAAATGCGAATCATACCCCCAAGATAGGTAATATTTATACATTTGAAATAATGCTTCATAATTAACCCTCTCTCATATTCAGAATACAAGGTAACAAAACAGTTATTCTTCTAAGTCATTATTTAATTCTCATTCTTATAGGGGGTCTTTTTGGTATTTGCTGCACTGCAAGGTTTGCGGTGCTTCCTTACAGCACTTCTCTATTTCCCTACTTCCTTCGGGATAGTGGCATTTTTATTTTTAATTTTCAATTTAAGTGAGTGTGACTGTTCAATTTTTCGTGGCTCATAACTTCTTCTTCTTTTTCATCTTTATTCATTTTCTACACAGTACCGCGGGTGATCCCGCTGACCCGTGGCTTAGTAACTCACTTGATATATGATCCTTCACGGATGTTCCGTGCAGTACAATTTGAATTTCAGGTAAACCTTTTTTTAAAAGAATTTGTTTCTCCCTTGTATTCAGCATAGTTTGTGAGGCATGATCACGGTCTCACACTGTTTCTATTTTTATTTTTAGCACTAGTGTTAAGCGATCAAGCAATTTATCCCAGTAAGTTTTTAACGATTATATATATATATTTATATATTTTTATTGTATCCGACTATTCTTTATTTGATAGCCTTTTCTTTTTCTTTCCCTTTTTGCTTTCAGTAGATTACATACAATCATCCTACGGTTTCCTGCATCACGACGTTCTAACCTTCAAGGTTCTTATGTGCTTTATTTTTTTGTTTTTTCCTTATCCATCCCCCTCCCTTTTCTTCACCTTCCTTATCTTCCCCCTCCCCTACCTTCCCCCCACCTTTTTTCCCTCCTTTTCCCCTCTTTTTCCTCTTCCCCTCTCTCCCTTTCCTTTCCTCTTCCCCTTCACCTCCCCACCCTGTTCTACATTTCTCCTGGGCCTTCCCTATTAAAAGTGTTAATTTGCTATTCTCACAGGACAAGCAGGATGGTAGTCCTTACATATGGGTGACATCATCAGGATGGAGCCCAATCACAGAGCACTTTTGTCAAAGTTTCTAGAACTTTGACTGGCACTTACTGGATATGCCCAGCATAGCACCAACCCTGCATCCAGCAGGGGTCCCCCTTTAGTCTTCTTTTTTTCTGCGCAGCAGTAGCCACGCGGGTTAAGGAGCTCTTCAGAGATTCCTGACAGGAATTTTTCCTCACGGAACGTTTTCAAAAAATTATACCCCACAGGGGTCCCCTTATCGATTCCTTTGCTCCGCGGTCGAACGGTAAGTTTTTTACCGGCTTGCAGTAGATTCCCGTTGCGTTTTTCCCTCGCAGCCTACCGGCCATCGAACGCACCGTGACTAAATTTTTGTCAAGGCCATGGCATCGGATTTCCGTCGGTGCCCCGACTGCACTCGAACAATGTCCATCACTGACCCTCACACGGTCTGTGTGATGTGTTTAGGGTCCGACCATGATGTTCTTACTTGCACCAAATGTGCCCAAATGACACCAAAGGGTCGCAAGGCTAGGCTGGAGAAGATGGAACTTCTCTTTCGGTCAAAAATCCTGACTCCATCGATAGCTTCGACGTCATCCGAACCAGTACCGTCGACTTCACGCCAGCACCAAGAAACCGCTGCTGCCCGAGGGTGTCAACCCCCTCTGTTCCTCCTCAGGAAAAAGACCGAGGAAAATATCGAGAAAAATATCGACACCGCTCAGGAAAGCTCAGGCCACCGATACAGGCAAGCCCTTGGCATGAAGTCGTCTGAGCCACCGACAAAGAAGTCCTGTACTGAAAAGGCCCCATCCTCTTCTGTTTCTGGGTCACTGAGATGTTCCCCACCTGGACAGGTGCTGGGAGCCACGACTCCACTTTCATCAGTGGACCCTCCGGCTATGCTAGTGCTGCCTCCTACTCTGGAACTGGGTATCCATGCCCCAGGTTTCCGTGAGGAATTGGATCGGATGATCCAAGAGGCCATTGGTAAAGCACTCCAGGGGTTCAAACCTCCATCGATGCCGGTTCCCGAGCCGGCCACCGATCCAATACCTAAGGTGCTTGTACCGCTATTGGCAAGAATGGATGCATTAATCGGTGCCCTTCCACCGTTAGATCCGAGGGAACCTATGGCTCCGATTCCTTCCTCACCAATACCCTTGTCATCGGAAGAAGAAGAAACACCGATCTCCATTCTGCCCTCGGAAGTGCTGCCATCAATGTTGCCGATTCCATCGATGCCCTCGATGCCTCCATCGATGCCTTCGATTCCGCCTCTGAGGCCATCGATGCCTAGGCCTGGGTCTTCTGGGATAACATCGCTACTCCCTTCTGATGAACATATGGGAGCTGGTGATGAGCCTTATGATCCTTGGTCCGATGATTCGTCCCAGGATACTGATGATCTTCCTTCACAGCCCTCTCCTCCTGATGAAAGGAAGCATTCTCCTCCAGAGGACTTGTTCTTTATCAACTTTGAAAAGGAAATGTCTGAAACGGTTCCATTCCAGCTTCAGACTGAAGAGGACTCTAGGCATCAGATGCTGAAGCTTCTCCAGTTTCTTGATGCTCCAAAGGAAATCATGCCTATCCCTATTTGTGAAATCCTTTTGGACCTTTTAAAGAGAAATTGGGAGCACCCTGGCTCTGTGGCACCTGTCAACCGAAAGGCAGATGCCATCTACTTAGTTCAGTCAGCCCCTGGATTCCAGAGAACTCAATTAGATCATCACTCAGTGGTTGTGGAGTCAGCCCAGAAGAGGGCACGACACTCCAAACCTCATTTTTCCATTCCTCCAGGAAAGGAACAAAAATTCCTGAATGCATTTGGAAGACGTGTATTCCATGGCTCAATGCTGATCTCTCGCATTGCTTCCTATCAATTGTACATGTCCCAATACAACAGGGCCTATTCAAGAAGATTCAGGAAGTTGCTGAAGCCTTACCTCTGCAATTCCAGGACCAGCTTCATGCCCTAGCACAAAAAGGCCTAGATGCTGGCAGACATGAAGTACGGTCTGCATATGACAGGTTAGCTAACTTGCCCCTATGCTGGGGATAATCTTTTTGGAGAAAAGATTCAAGAAGCAGTGGTGCAGCTCAAGGACCACCAAGAGACTCTGCGCCAGCTCTCTTTACTGCCTTCTGATCTCTCTTCCTCTTCCAAAAGATCCTTTAGGAGAGACTCCAAGAGACAAGTCTACCGGCAAAGGAGATACTATCCCCTGGCGTCCAGGGGTCGGCCTTCTAAGCCTTACCAAAAAAGCCAACCCAGACAACCTCGAATACAGAAGTCACAGCCAGCCCCCCAGCCAGGTCCAGCGTCTGGCTTTTGACTCCTTCCTAGAGAGCAGTACCCAGCCTCCACTTCCAGCTATTCCTGTCGGAGGCCGGTTGTGCCACTTCTCCAAACCTTGGCACACAGTCACCACAGATCTGTGGGTACTCGCTATAATAACTCAAGGTTACCACCTCAACTTTCTCTCTGTTCCACCGGATTCCCCACCTCAACCTACGTGGGGAACATCCGACCACTCATCATTCCTGGAGCAGGAGGTCTCCCTCCGCCTCCAGTCCCAAGCAATAGAGCCAGTGCTCCTATCCCAACAGGGGTAGGGGTTGGGGTTCTATTCCCGGTATTTCCTGATAACAAAAAAGTCAGGTGGTGTTCGCCCAATACTGGATCTTCGCACATAAGAACATAAGAAATTGCCATGCTGGGTCAGACCAAGGGTCCATCATGCCCAGCATCCTGTTTCCAACAGAGGCCAAACCTTAAACAAATACCTACAAAGAGAAAAGTTCAAGATGGTGACCTTGGGTTCTCTTCTTCCACTTCTCCAAAGGGAAGACTGGCTATGCTCTCTAGACCTCCAGGATGCCTATACACACATTTCAATTACTCCGTCACATCGCAGATTCCTGCAGTTCCTAGTAGGCCCAAAACACTTCCAATATCGAGTGTTACCATTCGGCCTAGCATCTGCCCCATGAGTCTTCACCAAGTGCCTCGTAGTGGTAGCTGCCTTTCTCAGGAATCAAAGTGTCCACGTCTACCCCTATCTCGACGATTGGTTGATCAGGGCTCCCACTTAGCAAACTGCACTGACGTCCCTACGTCTCACTTTGCATACCCTGATCTCCCTAGGGTTCCTCATAAACTATCCAAAATCCAGGCTAGTTCCTTCTCAAACCCTGTTGTTCATAGGGGCCGACTTAGACACTCCAAAAGCAAAAGCCTTCCTACCTCAGGATCGAGCTTTCACTCTCACTTCTCTGGTCCATCGACTGCAGTCTCGACAACATTCAACTGCACTTCATTTTCTGGTCTTAACTGGGTCATATGGCATCCTCGGTGCATGTCACTCCCATGGCTCGCCTTGCCATGAGAGTAATGCAGTGGACTCTAAAATCGCAGTGGATTCAGTCTTCTCAGCCATTGTCCACATCACCAAACAGCTCCGCTTATCGCTGGCCTGGTGGGCAGACCAATTCAATCTGCTACAAGGCCTTCCATTTCAGGTTCCAGAACCTCAAATAACCTTGACAACAGATGCTTCCAGCCTCGGCTGGGGTGCACATGTTGGAAACCTGCAAACTCAGGGCATTTGGTCTCCAGAGGAAGCCAAATAACTTTCCTGGAGATTCGTTCAATCAGATATGCTCTCAGGGCTTTTCAGGATCACCTTTCCAATCAGGTCATCCTGATTCAAACAGACAACCAGGTGGCCATGGTACATCAACAAGCAAGGGGGAACGGGCTCCTACCTTCTGTGTCAGGAAGCTGCACAGATATGGGTGGAAGCCCTTTCCCACTCGATGTACCTCAGGGCCACCTACTTGTCGGGAGTGGTGTTGGCAGACAGGCTGAGTCGCACTTTTCAACCGCACAAGTGGTCCCTCAACCCCATTGTAGCGGACTCAGTATTCCAACATTGGGGTTACCCTCAAATAGACCTCTTTGAGTCAATTCACAACTGCAAAGTAGGGAACTTCTGCTCTCTCACTCGCAGCAAACACCTGCAGCCAAGAGACGCTTTCTCCCTCTCGTGGGCCAGCGGTCTCCTATATGCGTACCCTCCACTTCCACTCATTTCAAAGACTCTCGTGAAGTTGCGAAGGGACAAGGGGCTAATGATTCTGATAGCCCCTCATTGGCCACGCCAGGTCTGGTTTCCAATTCTCCACGACCTATCAGTACATCGACACATTCCTCTGGGGAAGGACCCACTTCTGATCACTCAGAACAATGACTGCTTTCATCACCCCAACCTCCAGGCCCTCTCCCGGACTGCCTGGATGTTGAAAGGTTAATACTTCAACCTCTTAACCTTTCAGAGCCGGTTTCCTGTGTCCTAGTAGCTTCACGAAAGCCTTCCACAAGGCAGTCGTATCATTACAGTGGTTTATGGTATAGTGTACTTCCATGTCCATCGATCCCTTCACTTGTTCCACACCGAAGTTTCTGGACTATCTCTGGCACCTGTCAGTCAGACCTCAAAACTTCGTCTATCAGGGTACATGTCAGTGCAGTAGCCGCCTTCCATAAAGGTGTCGGAGATGTACCTATTTCAGTACAACCCTTGTAACACGCTTTTTGAAGGGCTTTTTCCACCTTAAACCCCCACTGTGCCCTCCGGCCCCTTCCTGGGACTTCAACATGGTTTTGGAGCGGCTCATGGAACCGCCATTTGAGCCTCTCCAATCCTGTGATCTCCGCTATCTCACTTGGAAAGTGATTTTTCTTTTGGTGATCACATTCACTGGCAGAGTTAGTGAGTTACAGGCCTTAGTCACCTACCCGCCTTACACTAAACTTCTACATATTACGGTACTACTCCGCACTCACCCTAGGTTTCTACCTAAGGTAGTATCGGAGTTTCATATTAATCAATCCATTATACTACCCACTTTCTTTCCCAGGCCCCATTCAAATCCAGGAGAACAGGCTCTGCATACCCTTGACTGTAAACGTGCTCTAGCATTCTATCTAGACCGTACAGCTGGCCACAGGAAATCTACTCAATTGTTTCCTTTGATTCCATCAAATTGGGTAAACCTGTGAGTAAGCAGACTCTCTCCTCCTGGTTAGTGGACTGCATTTCCTTTTTCTATCAGCAGGCAGGCATTCCGCTTCAAGACCGTGTCAAGGCACACTCTAACAGGGCCAGGGCAACATAAGTAGCGCACCTACACTTGGTGCTGCTTGCTGACATCTGTAAGGCTGCTACCTGGAGCTCTCTCCACACCTTCGCAGCCCATTATTGTTTAGACAAGGCTGGCAGACAAGATTCCATCTTTGGCCAGTCTGTGCTACTGAGGTACCAACATTCTTCTGCCAACCCGTTAGGGTTCAGGATGCCCTCTACCAAATTCCACCCCAGTTGTTGTGCCTGTTGCATGTCTTTGGGTACATTTGGTGCATTGCTCGGGCATCCTCAGCTTGGAACTCACCCATATGTGAGGACTACCATCCTGCTTGTCCTGTGAGAAAGCAGAGTTGCTTACCTGTAACAGGTGTTCTCACAGGACAGCAGGATGTTAGTCCTCACGAAACCCGCCCACCACCCCGCAGTGTTGGGTTCATTTACATTTTCTTATTTTATTTTCGAATGTACTTTTTACTATAAGACTAGACTGAAGGGGGACCCCTGCTGGATGCAGGGTTGGTGCTATGCTGGGCATGCCCAGTAGATGCCAGTCAAAGTTCTAGAAACTTTGACAAAAGTGTTCCGTGATTTGGCTCCATCCTGATGATGCACCCATATGTGAGGACTAACATCCTGTTGTTCTGTGGGAACACCTGTTACAGGTAAGCAACTCTGCTTTTTTGACTGTGTTCTTCGACCTGCTCAATATTTCATTTACCCTTGTTTTATAGATTTACAGAAGTTGTAAAGTTGTGGTCCCCCAACGCAGTCCCTGATGCGAAACACGGCTGTGTCCGGGGTCCTTGTACTATGATTCTGTGACTGTATGTTTAAAAAAGATGTACCATATTGGTGATTGTATGTATAATTAAAAATTGTTTACCACACATTATTTCGTTGTTGAACATAAGAACATAAGAAAATGCCATACTGGGTCAGACCAAGGGTCCATCAAGCCCAGCATCCTGTTTCCAACAGTGGCCAATCCAGGCCATAAGAACCTGGCAAGCACCCAAAAACTAAGTCTATTCCATGTAACCATTACTAATGGCAGTGGCTATTCTCTAAGTGAACTTAATAGCAGGTAATGTACTTCTCCTCCAAGAACTTATCCAATCCTTTTTTAAACACAGCTATACTAACTGCACTAACCACATTCTCTGGAAACAAATTCCAGAGTTTAATTGTGCGTTGAGTAAAAAAGAACTTTCTCCGATTAGTTTTAAATGTGCCCCATGCTAACTTCATGGAGTGCCCCTTAGTCTTTCTACTATCCGAAAGAGTAAATAACTGATTCACATCTACCCGTTCTAGACCTCTCATGATTTTAAACACCTCTATCATATCCCCCCTCAGTCGTCTCTTCTCCAAGCTGAAAAGTCCTAACCTCTTTAGTCTTTCCTCATAGGGGAGTTGTTCCATTCCCCTTATCATTTTGGTAGCCCTTCTCTGTACCTTCTCCATCGCAATTATATCTTTTTTGAGATGCGGCGACCAGAATTGTACACAGTATTCAAGGTGCGGTCTCACCATGGAGCGATACAGAGGCATTATGACATTTTCCGTTTTATTCACCATTCCTTTTCTAATAATTCCCAACATTCTGTTTGCTTTTTTGACTGCCGCAGCACACTGCACCGACGATTTCAATGTGTTATCCACTATGACACCTAAATCTCTTTCTTGGGTTGTAGCACCTAATATGGAACCCAACATTGTGTAATTATAGCATGGGTTATTTTTCCCTATATGCATCACCTTGCACTTATCCACATTAAATTTCATCTGCCATTTGGATGCCCAATTTTCCAGTCTCACAAGGTCTTCCTGCAATTTATGACAATCTGCTTGTGATTTAACTACTCTGAACAATTTTGTGTCATCTGCAAATTTGATTATCTCACTCGTCGTATTTCTTTCCAGATCATTTATAAATATATTGAAAAGTAAGGGTCCCAATACAGATCCCTGAGGCACTCCACTGTCCACTCCCTTCCACTGAGAAAATTGCCCATTTAATCCTACTCTCTGTTTTCTGTCTTTTAGCCAGTTTGCAATCCACAAAAGGACATCGCCACCTATCCCATGACTTTTTACTTTTCCTAGAAGCCTCTCATGAGGAACTTTGTCAAACGCCTTCTGAAAATCCAAGTATACTATATCTACCGGTTCACCTTTATCCACATGTTTATTAACTCCTTCAAAAAAGTGAAGCAGATTTGTGAGGCAAGACTTGCCCTGGGTAAAGCCATGCTGACTTTGTTCCATTAAACCATGTCTTTCTATATGTTCTGTGATTTTGATGTTTAGAACACTTTCCACTATTTTTCCTGGCACTGAAGTCAGGCTAACCGGTCTGTAGTTTCCCGGATCGTCCCTGGAGCCCTTTTTAAATATTGGGGTTACATTTGCTATCCTCCAGTCTTCAGGTACAATGGATGATTTTAATGATATGCCATATCGGCTCAGACCAAGGGTCTTTCAAGCTCAGCATCAAGTGTCCAACAGTGGACAATCCAAGTCACTAGTACTCAAACATTAAATAGTTCCCATGCTACTATTTCTTATTGATTAATAGCAGTTTATGGACTTCTCCTCCAGGAACTTATCCAAACCCTTTTTAAAACCAGTTAAACTAACTGCCATAACCACATGCTCTGGCAACGAATTCCAGAGCTTAACTATGTATTGAGTGAAAGAATTTTCTCCAATTTGTTTTAAATGAGCTACTTGCTAACTTCATGGAATGCCCCCTAGTTCTTCTATTATCTGAGAGAATAAATAACTGATTTTAATTAACCTGTTCAAGTCCTTTCATGATTTTGTAAAAGCAAGTTTGCTTACCGTAAACGGTGTTTTCGTAGATAGCAAGATGAATTAGCCATGCTGTCATGGGATCTGTCAATCAGGTCCAGGAGGCGGAGCTTTACAAAGCAGAGATTAAGATTTTAGCTCTCTGCAGCTGCCCATGTGTTCCCGCGCAGGAAAGTAACAGATTCTCCTCAGTCTGTGATTAAGCTGTAGGTTGTAAAGACGGTGACTGCCAGGGAGGAGGGTGGGTCAGCATGGCTAATTCATCCTGCTATCTATGGAAAGACCGTTTACAGTAAGCAAACTTGCTTTTTCCCGTCGATAGCAGGGCTGAATTAGCCATGCTGTCATGGGAGTCCCAAGCTCCCGATCACATTGGTTATGGTATATATGTTTGTACGTGATCATGAACAGTGTGGCATTCACCGTGTACAAGAGGATAGATATTGCAGGATTGCATGCCCTATCTTCACATCAGTGGCTGCTTGTTGATCAAGGCAGTAGTGCGATGTGAAGGTATATAGCGATGACCATGTAGCTACCTTACAAATGTCAATGGGTTGTACATGTTTAAGGTGTGCCAAGGAGGCAGGCACTGCTCTAACTTGGTGAGCTTTGGGAACAGAATGTAGCTTTAGGTTTTGTTTGTCGTAGCAGAACTTGATGCACCGGTAGTCCAGGTGCTTTCGGGTCGAAAGAGACAAAGCGTTGTGAAACACGGGAGTCCGAGTTTGTTCTTTCTTTGTAGTATGCTAAAGCTCTTTTGCAGTCTGGCTTATGTAGTAATTTTTCCCTGTCATTTGCATGAGGTTTAGGGAAAAAGATGGGCAGTTCTATGGTCTGATTGAGATGGAATTGAGACACCACTTTTGGTAAGAAGGATGGGTGAGTTCGGAGAATCACTTTTTGGTGATGAAACTGTAAATACGGAGAATAATGGACCAAGGCCTGTAATTTACTGACTCGACATGCAGATGTTACTGCCACGAGGAATACCACCTTCTATGTGAGGTATTTAATGTGTGCCGAGTCCATGGGTTCAAACGGGAAAAGCATGAGCTGTTCAAGAACTATGTTGAGGTTCCACGGAACTGGAGGCTTAGAGATTGGAGGGTGAAGGTGAGTTAATCCCTTGATGAAACGAGATAGTAAGGGGTGATTGGAAATAGGAATATTGTTAAGTGGTCTGTAATATGCCGCTATGGCACTGAGATGGACCCTAATGGATGAGGTTGCCAGACCAGCTGTGTACAGTGTATGTAGATAATCCATGAGTAACTCAGGTGAACAGTCTAAGGGTGGTGCACCAGGTAGAGTAGCGTTTCCATTTATAGCTATAGTTTTTCCTCATTTTCCTGGATTCTAACAAAATGGATTGTGCCGAAGTGGAAACTCCCTGTTCTGTTAAAAGGAGCCTCTCAATCTCCATGCTGTCAAATGAAGAGATGGGTGTAGTGGGTGTAGAAGTGTTACTTGATCTTGGAAGAGAAGATCTGGGCGATTCGGTAATCGAATGGGGTCCGTGATGGATAGTCGGAGAAGGAAACTGTACCACGGTTGCCTTGGCCAGGCTGGAGCTATGAGTATCAGTTGAGCCTTGTCTGCTATGCACTTCTGAAGTGTCCTTGTTATGAGTGGTATGGGAGGAAAGGCATACAGGAGGCCTGTCGTCCACAGAATGAGGGGCATCTTGGGCGATCCTGAATTGACTTGGTCTTATCGAGCAGAATTTGGGAACCTGAGCGTTGATCTTGGTTGCAACGAGATCTATCGCAGGTGTCCCCTGTTGCATGAAAATGTCTTGGGCTACCTCCGAATTGAGTGTCCATTCGTGAGGATGAAAGATGCGGCTTAGCCTGTCCGCTCTTGTATTTGCTACTCCTGGTAGATAAGTTGCTTGCAGATGTATGCAATGTTGGTGAGCATGTTTGAAGATTGTCAGGATCTCCTTGCAAAGGGACCATGAATCGGACCCTCCTTGCTTGTTGATATAAAACATTGCCACTTGATTGTCTGTGTAGATCATGACTCTGCGGCCCTTTAAGTGATCTTGAAACACTTTTAGCGCATTTCGAATTGCTCTGAGCTCTAATAGATTTATCTGCAGGGTCTGCTCAGAGATTGTCCATAACCCTTGGGTTTCGTAAATCTCGAGATGGCTCCCCATCCCTTGCGAGACGCATCTGTGGTTAAGACTGCGTTGTGAGGAGGAGGACTGAATACTGCTCCTTTGGACTGCTCCTTTGGAATACTGCTCCTTTGGACATAACATGGTAGGAGCCACCATGTTATGTCCTGTTTTCATCTCTGAAGTCAACGATAGCTTCTGTGTCAACGGTTGTGAGTGTTGTTTCCATTGACATTTTAGTCCCCATTGCAGGCGTATCATGTGTAGCCTGGTGTTGGGTACTGTGAAGATGGCCGCCGCCATGTGGCCGAGGACTACCAGAATTTGTCTTGCCGACGGCGTTTGAGTGTTGTTCAATGAATAGGAGTTGACATATTTGTATTATTCTTTCTGTTGGGAGATATGCCCGATTGCGAACAGTGTCCAGGCCTGCTTCTATGAACTGTAGTCATTTTGTTGGTTGGAGATGTGATTTCTGAAAATTGATCACTAGTCCCAATTCCTGTAAGCACTGTATCACCCGTCAAAGGTGAATCGAGTAAGATCTCCGGGGTCGAGGCTATTATTAGCCAATCGTCCAGATATGGAAAGATGGTCATACCCTGTTGTCTGAGATGAGCCACCACCACAACCATGCATTTGGTGAAAACCCTGGGTGCAGCCGATAGTCCAAAGGGAAGAACCTTGTACTGGTAGTGTTGATGGCCGTAGCGAAAGCATAGGTAATGCCAAGAGGATGGATGGATTGGGATATGTGTGTACGCATCCTTCAGATCGATGGAACACATCCAGTCATTGGATTGAATCAGAGGTAAGATCGATTTCAATGATACCATCTTGAATTTATCTTTGGTTAGGAATTTGTTCAATTCCCGTAGATCTAATATAGGGCGAAGACCACCCGACATTTTGGGTATAAGGAAGTATGTTTTTTGAGTTTTCGGGAAAATTCGTCGAATGGCCTGCTGTTTGCGAAGCAAAGCAATCTCCTCCCCGAGTTGTGGTTGGAAGCTTTGACTCTTCAGAGTGGAAAAGTGAGGTAGTATGGGTTTTGTGGTAAATTGGAGTTGATAGCCATGTCGTACTAGCTCTAAAACCCATTGATCGGTTGTTATTTTCTCCCAAGCTGCCAGGCAAGAATGAAATCTGCCAGGTGGTGCTTGATGTAGTGGTGGTGGCTGGTTTATTAAAAAGATGGTGTTGATTTTACTGCAGCAGTCGGTTGTTGTGTTTGCTGTCTCTGGTTATGTGATTTACCCCTACGTTGAGTCGTATTGTTTTGTTGCGGCGGAGGATGCTGGTAAGATGGATACGTCTGTGTACGAAAAGATTGATAAGACCTGTAAGGCCTACGATTATAGGATTGTCTCGTGTAGATCCCACATAACGACATGTGGTCGAGTAGTGAGATTGTGATGTTAAGGATTGGACTGCTAGAGCTTTCTCCTTTAATTTTCCAACTGTTTCTTGAAAGCGTTCTCCGAACAGGTTGTCTCCTGTACACGGGAGGTTCGTCAGTTTCTCGTGTAAATCTTCTCTTATTGTAGTAGAGTGTAACCATGCCATCCTACGGGCTGCTATGGCTTTTGCAGACGCCCTAGAGGATGTTTCAAATGCCTCATATATTGATCGTAGAAGGTGTCGAACACTCCTCCATATCATGAAGAGGCGGTGGTACCTGATCAGCCGTCGAGGAAAACATACCTTTTGTGGCTTGTATGCACGCATATAGGTATTGTACCATATAGAATTGATGGTGTATAATGCGGGCATTCAACATTGAGTTATGATACATCTTCCTGCCAAAGTCATCTAAACACCGGTTGTCTTTATCCGGTGGATCAAAATCGTAGAGCATATAGAAAGACATAATTTAATGGGACACAGTCAACATGGATTTACCCAAGGGAAGTCTTGCCTAACAAATCTGCTTCATTTTTTTGAAGGGGTTAATAAACATGTGGATAAAGGTGAACCGGTAGATGTAGTGTATTTGGATTTTCAGAAGGCGTTTGACAAAGTCCCTCATGAGAGGCTTCTACAAAAACTAAAAAGTCATGGGATAGGAGGCGATGTCCTTTCATGGATTATAAACTGGTTAAAAGACAGGAAACAGAGAGTAGGATTAAATGGTCAATTTTCTCAGTGGAAAAGGGTAAACAGTGGAGTGCTTCAGGGATCTGTACTTGGACCGGTGCTTTTCAATATATATATAAATGATCTGGAAAGGAATACGACGAGTGGGGTTATCAAATTTGCGGATGATACAAAATTATTCAGAGTAGTTAAATCACAAGCAGACTGTGATACATTACAGGAGGACCTTGCAAGACTGGAAGATTGGGCATCCAAATGGCAGATGAAATTTAATGTGGACAAGGGCAAGGTGTTGTATATAGGGAAAAATAGCCCTTGCTGTAGTTACACGATGTTTGGTTCCATATTAGGAGCTACCACCCAGGAAAAAGATCTAGGCATCATAGTAGATAATACTTTAAAATCGTCGACTCAGTGTGCTGCAGCAGTCAAAAAAGCAAATAGAATGTTAGGAATTATTAGGAAGGGAATGGTTAATAGAACGGAAAATGTCATAATGCCTCTGTATCGCTCCATGGTGAGACCGCACCTTGAATACTGTGTACAATTCTGGTCGCCGCATCTCAAAAAAGATATAGTTGCGATGGAGAAGGGACAGAGAAGGGCAACCAAAATGATAAAGGGGATGGAACAGCTCCCTTATGAGGAAAGGCTGAAGAGGTTAGGGCTGTTCAGCTTGGAGAAGAGACGGCTGAGGGGGGATATGATAGAGGTCTTTAAGATCATGAAAGGTCTTGAACGAGTAGATGTGACTTGGTTATTTACACTTTCGAATAATTGAAGGACTAGGGGGCATTCCATGAAGTTAGCAAGTAACACATTTAAGACTAATCGGAGAAAATTCTTTTTCACTCAACGCACAATAAAGCTCTGAAATTTGTTGCCAGAGAAGGTGGTTAGTGCAGTTAGTGTAGCTGGGTTCAAAAAAGGTTTGGATAAGTTCTTGGAGGAGAAGTCCATTAATGGCTATTAATCAATTATACTTAGGGAATAGCCACTGCTATTAATTGTATCAGTAGCATGGGTTCTTCTTAGTGTTTGGGTAATTGCCAGGTTCTTGTGGCCTGGTTTTGGCCTCTGTTGGAAACAGGATGCTGGGCTTGATGGACCCTTGGTCTGACCCAGCATGGCAATTTCTTATGTTCTTATAAGTTATCTAGTTAAGTGGCACTGCCCTCATCCGTCCACTGCTCGCCTGCTATCTAACTTGCTAAGAGATAGCCGGATAAGTGACTCATCTCTCTATCTAGCAACCACTGATATTCAGCAGCCCGCTAGATAGCTGGATATTGAGTGCTGAATGGGTTTTCAGTATCTGACCCAACCTTTCTTACCTGACCAGCGAATTAGTAAACTTTCATCCCACCCAAACTGTGTTCAGTTGAATGTGCATCCTTTGATAGCACATTGGACATTCTCAGAGGGTGTGATGAAGATGCACGCATGATAAAATAACAGGCACCCTCAAAATAGAAACTTAACAAAGGGAAACTGTCAGGGCGCATGGTAAAATCTGAAAAGCTGACGCTTTTACTTTTACATAGAAACATGAAACACAGAAACATGATGGCAGAAAGACCATGTAGCCCATATGTCCAATTAATTAGTTTAGCATTGGGAATTATAATACTAAATTAATTGGATGGATGGGCAGACTAGATGGGCCATATGGTCTCTTTCTACCATCATGTTTCTCTGTTTCATGCTTTTATGTAAAAGCCGATATGGAGTCAGCTTTTTGATTTCTATCCATGCACCCTGAAAGCTTCCCTTTGTTAGGTTCCTATTTTGAGGGTGCCTGTTTCGACAAGTGCATACCAGTGGACTATGCGGTTTCACTGCATATTTTGAAATGTTGAGCATATTCCTGCACAGGAGTTGTCTGCACCAGTGTGAAGAGCCTGGTACAACTTCCTGTTTGTCGTCCCCAATTTCACTGAGGTATGTAATGCACTGTTTAGCAGTTTTCAGGCCTTGACTATTGGCCACCGACAAATTGGAAGCCCTTAAGAGTCTTAACATTTCTGGGTTTTGAATTAGACTCAGTAGAGATGGTGTCCAGATTCCCTTAAAACAAACTCATGAAACTTCACACATTGATTCATGAACAGCTCAGGAGCTCGAGGTGACACTAGACCTCAATCAGTCTTTGATCGTGAGATTAGTGTTTCCCTGCGGAGTCATCCCCATGAGGTGCATATTTCTGCACAAGCTCATGTTGGCATCGATCACTGGATCAAGGTGACAAAACCTTTGCAAGAGGATCATGTCACATGGGATCAATTTTTACCTAATTTTAACTGTGAAGGTATGACTCCTCTCTCCTGTGTCCAACTCAGACCTTGACCTTTACTCTGGTTTTGGGCTATTCTGTCAAGATGCTTGGTGCACAGCAACCTGGCCATAAGATTGGACAGGAGCTGGTGTCATCTCAGATATCAGCTTTCTAAAACTATTCACAGTTGTGGTTGCCCTTCACATTTGGAAGGAGCGCTTGGCTAATAGGAGCATGATTATATTGATACGACAACCTTGCCATAGTAGAGGTTTATTAAATATGTGCCTTTGTCTGTCTGAATTGAGAGTCATGGTCCTGAAGTGCTTAGAAATGAATGTGGTGGCATACGTTAGATGCATCCCAGTGATATGCAACAAGATGGCTGATTATCCTTGCTAGTGGGAAGAATCCAGGAGGCTAGCATCAGACGCCAAGGAGACTGGGACCCCAGCACCGATGCACCTTTTGGAGCAGAGACGCATGTAAGCTGCTGCACAGGTGTATTGCACCATCCACCCACCTCTGTGAAGGGTTACAATGCTATTCTGGACTATTTAGCCACAATGGAGTGGCAATGTGGACCAGTTCCTGCAACTTTAATAATTCAGTACATAGTTCAGGAGTGTTCAGAGGTGTAGTACATGCTAACTTGGATGACATTTTTGCCTTTTTCATGACAGCCCAAGGCTGGCTTAATCCAAATACAGATTTTGCGATTAAGCTTGTAATGACTGGCTGGGTTAAATCAAAGACCCCCATTCCTGATAATCGTGGATCAATCTTGCACTAGCATTTGTTAAAGCAATGCATATTTTAGAAACATGACAGCAGAAAAAGACCATATGGCCCATCTAGTCATCCCATCTGGCCAATCAGTCCAGCATTTCAGTTCTCATCACTTCCTTAAATATCCCCTGTATGTAGCCCATGCTTTCTTGAATTCAGATACTGTTTGTCTCCACCAATTCCACTGGGAGGCTGTTCCACACATCCACCACATTCTATGAAGAAATATTTCCTAAGATTACTCCTGAATCTACCCCCTTTAAACCTCATCTCATGACCGTTCGTTCCAGAGTCTCCTTTCCATTGAAGTCTCACCTCTTGGGCATGGAAAACTTTGAGCTATCTCACCTATCTCTCCTTTCCCCTAGGGTATACATGTTTATATATTTAAGTCTATCCCTATATGCTTTAGAACCAAGATCACTAACCATTTTAGTAACCACTCTCTGGACAAACTCCATTCTGTTTATATCCTTTTGAAGGAGCGATCTCCAGAAATGTACACAGTATTTCAAGTGAAGAGTCACAAGGGTCCTGTACAGAGGCAATAGCGTCTCCCCTTTTTCTGCTAACCATTCCTCTTCCTATGCTGCCAAGCATCTTTCTGGCTTTTATCATCGCATTATCCACCTGTTTGACCACCTTAAGATCAGATACAATTACCCCACATTCCATGCCACCTTTGTTCTTAGAAGAATTTCAACTCCAATACTATACCTTTTCCCTTGGGTTTTTGCATTCTTTTTTGCAATTTTTAGAATTAAATCTTAGCTGCCAGACCTTACACTATTCCTTGAGCTTCATTAGATTCCACTTCAAGTTCTCCACTCCTTCCTGGCTGTCCACCTCGTTACAGATTTTGGTATCATCAGCAAAAAGACAAACCTTTCCTGACAACCCTTCGGTTATGTAGCTCACAAACATGTTGAAAAGAACCAGTCCAAGGACCAAACCCTAAGACACACTGCTAGTAACAACCCCTTTTCAGAAAAATCCATTTACCATTATCGTTCGTTGTCTCCCACTCAGCCAGTTTCTAACCCAGGATCCATACCAAAGGTATACAATTTATAAGTCTTCTATGTGGAACTGTCAAAAGCCTTGCTGAAATCAAAGTACACTAAGTCTAGCGCTCTCCCTTGATCTAACTCTGGTCATCCAATCAAAAAAATTGATTAAATTTGTCTGACAAGAATTACCTCTGGTAAAACCATGCTGCTTTGGATCTTGCTGTAGCGTTGACTCCTTTGAACTACTTCTGTTTTGTGCAGCCTTTACATTTATCTTCACTTTTGAGTGAGAGAGTTTTTAACCGTGAGCAGGCACAAGGACTTTTCTGGCCATCTTGCTTCTGATGTGTCAATTAGTGATAAGATGTGGCTAATATCAAAGTCCAAAATGTAACAGCAAGGAAGAAGGCAGATAGTTGATTTAGTGGGTGTTCCAAGGCTAATAAAAGGACACATTCATTACTGGGCATGATACCTAGCTGTTAGGTCACCAGTTCCTGGTACATACTAACTCTCTGCCTTTGAGCAAATTTCAGTTTAGTACAGGATTCAAACAAGTCTTAGCAGGCTGCAGGGCTAGGGGCCGAGTAATTTGATACCCAGTTCTTTAGAATAGGTGCTGCCTCTAGCACTGTGGCATCAGGATTGTCTGGCACCACCGTAGAGTGAATAGGCAGATGGTGGCCCACAACTTACATGTCATATGTCAGGCAAGCAAACAGAAATCTCAATTGGGTTGTTGTGCTGACTTTTGTCATTTTCAGAGTTCTGCTGGTAGCAACAAATGTTTTTGATTGTGGGACACTCATATGTGTTTTTGGGCTGAGCATCAGACAGGAGAGATTGTTAGTGGTGCACATTTGGGCCTTGCACCTTGGGACATGATGGTGCAATGGCTAGGCAGAAGAGGAATATGTTGGGATAATCTTATCCCCCATCTGCGACAATTGCTGGTCAGATTCACCATTCCCAAGGTCCTGGTCCTTCACTTGGGAGGCAGTGATCTGGAGGATGTTCTTGGCTGGCTCTTGCTCAACACCATCAGGAATGACATTGCACTCATCATGTCAACGATGCCCAGCACCCATGTCTTAGGATCTGAGATCATCTCTTGCCACCGGTTCCAACAATTGTGCTTTTGGGAGCGGTGGGTAGCCAAGCTTAACGGGTAGGCAATTTTGCCACATGGATTGGTGGTTATCACATCGGACACGATTGATTTGTGAATGGAGTGTGTGGAACTTTTCCATAAGAATGAGGTCTTCCTGTCTGACATGGAACAAAATCTGTTCTTAAACTCTTTCTAAGAAGGGCTATTCAGAGTAGTGTTTCCATAATACTACAGATGGTTTCAGCTATGAATGGTGGTGGGGTGGGGTGGGGGGGGTCATGGACAAGCCAGTGCTAGGCTTCCTGGGCCCAGTAGTAGCAATACCCAAGCTTAGGGCATCTCATGCAGGATGGGAAGTAACAGGTAGAAGTTCTGACCTCAGTAACTCTATTGGGACAGTGTTGGCAGAGTCAAGTAGCCCTAGTGTGATGTCAGGCTGAATGTCCTCATTCAAATAAGAGCATTCGCCTTGCTTGCCTATGGTGGGTTGACTAGTAAAGCCCAGGTAAGGAGCTTCTTGGAAGAATAGGGGCCTTGGGTCGACTAGTAAAGCCCAGGTAAGGAGCTTCTTGGAAGGATAGGGGCCTTGTTTGATAGTGGCGGGTCAGTGGTCCAGAGGCAGTCCTTTAGATGCTAACATGCAGTTCTTCACATTTTCCCCCATTTGCTATCCGAATAAACTTTGACTCAGGTACACAATTCTGAGTAAATGGTTTTGTTATGTGGTCAGATTGATAAGTGGTGAGTGTTCCAGTGATCTTTGTGACGTGTATGTCACAATTATGCAGGGTACCTTAACTACATTTCTATGATGTGCAGTTAAGATTTTTGCACTAATGTATTTGCATTTTTTGCTGTGCCAATAGATGAGTATTTTGATTGCATTTGCATATCATTAACTCAGTATATATTTTGTATTAACACTAACACTAGCTATTATGTTCATGTTAACAGCTTGCACATAACAGCGGTGGCCAACTCCTGTCCACAAGAGCCACAAATGGGTCTGGTTTTCAGGATATCTACAATGAATATGCACAAGATAGATTTGCATATAATTATATCTTGTGCATATTCATTGTGGATATCCTGAAAACCAAACCTGTTTATGGTTGCTCAATATGAACCTATTAAAATGACAGCATAAGATTTAATGGCCAATATGTCTATTTCAGGGGTGGCCAGCTCCAGTCCTCGAGAGCCACAGTTTCAGAATATATCATGAGCTTCATTTTGAGTTAGCAGGTGTCACGTTGTGCATGTCGTTGGGTAGGTGAAAGTGAGAAGCCATGTAATCTTCACACTTTGCATGAAATGAATCCTACACCTTATAGTGGGTTTCACTTCACTAGAAACTGAAAACTATCAGAATTCTGATAATCAAGTACATTCCATGTCATATAAAATCCATTTCAGGGCAGGTATTTGAATTTTTTTTGGGTGGGGGGTAGGGAGCCGGTAGAGGGGAGTGACGTTTCAGGGCAAATAGTAAACATAGTTCATACTAAAATTTTTGGCCCATTTATGCAAGTTTTGCATGTTTACAGTACATGTCACTGTAGTAACTGAATATGTTTGAGGCCTTAGATGGTCTCAGGCACAAGTTGCATTAAATTTATAAAAAAAAAATAAATTAAAAAATTAGCCTTCTTTCTAAGCCATTTAAATGATAAAAGGAAGAATGTTCTTTCAATGAGTGCTTTTTTTCTTATTAATATTATTTGTTTTTCCCATTATAGATGAGGAGAAAACTGTTGCTGATAAGCTATATCAGAAGGTTCGAATTCTTTGCTGGGTGATGACTGGGCCCCAGAATCTGGAGGTAAAGGCCAAGCATGTTAAAGCTACTTGGGCCCAGCACTGCAATAAAATCCTGTTCATGAGCTCGGAGACTAACAAAGATTTTCCTGCTATAGGCCTAGAAACCAAAGAGGGTAGAGATCAGCTGTACTGGAAAACTATTAAGGCCTTCCAGTACATACATGACCATCATTTAGATGATGCTGACTGGTTTATGAAAGCAGACGATGATACTTACGTTGTACTGGATAATCTAAGATGGCTTCTCGCAAAACACAACCATGAGCATCCTGTTTACTTTGGAAGACGGTTCAAGCCTTTTGTAAAGCAGGGCTATATGAGTGGAGGTGCTGGATATGTACTAAGTAAAGAAGCTTTGAAAAAGTTTGTTGATGCTTTTAAAACTGAAAAATGCACTCATGGCTCAACTGTGGAAGATCTTGCCCTGGGAAAATGCATGGAGAGCATTAATGTGGAAGCAGGAGATTCCAGAGACACAAGTGGTAAAGAAACTTTCCATCCCTTTGTTCCTGAACACCACTTAATCATAGGCTATCTGCCAAAAACATTGTGGTACTGGAATTACAACTATTACACTCCTGTTGAAGTAAGTTTACAAGTATTTTAGTAGATTTCAGCATTCCTGATTGGATGTCATATATTTGTAATTGTAAACAGGAATGCTTGTCTGACTGAATTTATTTTCTTCGGTTTGGCTATTTTATTTCTCTGTTTTGGAGGCCTTTCAGACGAGGCATTACAAAACATCAGCTAGGATGAAATTGTTGAGGTGACTGTAATACATGAAATGCTAAACTAACTTGTTTCCAGATAAATGGCAGCCTGGAGCACTGGATAAAATGTTTATTCCTTCCCTGTAAGTTCTGCCAGGGAGGGAATAAATGTATTTTCTTAGTGTATGACAAACCATAAATGAGAGATAATTGTATTTCTCATATTACTTTGCGCTCTTTTTATAACCAACCCTCTATTTCTCCTACAATCCAAACAGCATGCCCAGTCAATACAGTTCTGAAAGCTATAGGGAAGCTTTGTCTGAGTTTTTGGGTACTTGCCAGGTTCTTATGGCCTGGATTGGCCACTGTTGGAAACAGGATGCTGGGCTTGATGGACCCTTGGTCTAACCCAGTATGGCATTTTCTTATGTTATGTTCTTATGAGGCTAACCCTCAGGAATACGCTTTGATCTGCAGTGGTTGGTCATTGCTTTAGCTGTCCCTCCCTCTCAAGAACTCAAATATGTTGTGTCTACAGTAGTACAGAGCTCCTCCAGCCTTGCACTATATTCAAGTATCCTGAGCCACAGAGCCAGCCAAAAAAAAAAGCTCTAATCTAGAGCTTGATTTGCTAAGATGCTTTTCCTAATAGGTGGCTATGGGGAAAAAAGCTTAGCAAATTAGTGCTACACACAGATTGGTAGTTATTTCATCTTTTTTTTTTTTTTTTGCTTTGCTATGTTGAAATGTCCCTTTGAAATGTTTTTGTAAAGCTTTTTTTGGCTGTGCTGTTATTGCTTTATTTTTGCTTGCTTATTCTTTTCACTGTTTTGAAAACCACTTGGCAGATAGAAAATGCTTTACATATCAAAATGAATTGAATATTCCTGTACATACCCAGTTCAGTCCAGACCAGTGGGTTATGCACTCCCACCAGCAGATGGCGTCAGAGAGCAAAGCTTCGAGGCACTGGTATCCCAAGTGTGCCACCTGCAGCTCATCATTATTTCTCTGACTCCAGCAGATGGTGGTTGTGTATACCGGCAGCTCTGTGTGAAATGGATTTTTCTTGGTCCCTGAGGTGCTAGGTTCAGTGTCTGGGCCATCCCTCAGGTAGAGCCGGGCAAACAGGGGATTGGTTACCCTTGGTGGTGCTAGCCTGTGTGGTTCCTGGTCCCCTGATAGCCAGGGGACTGGCTACCTCAGTGACCGAAGACTCCCCCTCAGTGTCTGCGGTACAGGGAAGTAGCCCCTTTGGGGATTTTTTTTCTATTATTCTTAGCTTAGGCTTTATTTTTTTCTGTTACTAGAAGTTAAAGTTTTTGTGTAAAAAAACAAAACAAAACACAGCTCCAAGTTCCCTGTTCTCCGTGGCTCCCGGGGTAAATCAGTTTGCTCTGTGGTGCAGAGCCAGGCAGATCCCTGAAGAGGAAGGGGGGAGAGTGTTTCAACCCTGGTAAGAACCTCTGAGGACGTTTTTGGGCTCCGAGCCTCATTTTTACCACTGGCTCTGGAGCTATTTTTCCATGGTGGCCATTTTGTTTTTTTCTTTTTCGACCTCCCATGTGGCTCCCCAGCATTCCTGGGGCCGATTTTCACGGCATTTTTGGTGGGAGTCACCAGGGCTGGGTGGCAGCACCTGTTTTCTTCTGGGGGGGGGGGGGGAGTTATATTTATTTATTTATTTATTTTTATATACCGGTGTTCGATTTTACATATCACATCGGTTTACATTTAAACAAAATTTGCAGGATTTATATGTTATATATATATATATATATATATATATATATATAGTTATATGCTCCTTTTTGCTAGAGGAACATGGCAGAAACTCCTGTGGTGGAACCCTGTAAGGCTTGCGGGGTATGGTTTGCTTATTTAGACCCCCTGTCACTGTGCATGGACTGTGCATTGGGTGGGGAAGGGGCCTCAGACAAGAGGACCAAACCTAAAACGTCTGCACGCAGGTCAGGCTCGGCAGCTGGGTCTAACGGAAGGAGCCCAACCCCCACTGCATACCTTGTGGAAAAGGTCTCCCAGGATGACCCTCCCCCGCTGTCCCCCAAAGCACGGACTCCAAGACCAGAGGAATCGAGAGACATGGACACTGATTCTAGCAGTGACAAGATGGGACCGGGGGGATTTTCACTGGAATTTGTGCTGCTCATACATGAAGCATTTCTGGCTCGGAAGCTCGTGAAGCGCAGAGCCCAGGATGGGAGCGTGGAAGTTCCCAAGCGTCCCCATCTGCGAACTGACAGTTGTCCGTCCTGGGCAACTTTGGCTCGGGAGGATCTAGCGGGTGCAGTCGACCAGCAGGGGAACGACTCCCCTCCAACCCCAAGGGACACCGCTGCAGATCGGGGTGAGGTCCCTCTAGACGTAGATACGGGCGACGATGATCAGGATCCAGTGGAACCTAGTGCGGATAATAAATAATAATAAATAAATAATAAATGGCAGGCCGGCTATTTAAGAGGGAGGAATTGCATCCCCTTATTCCCCAGGTGCTTGAGGAATTGGGGGTGAGACCCTCTCTGGAAGATTCAGACAGTGAGAGAGTGAACCCAGTCCTGGACAGTCTCCGGGGTCCACCTAGTGCTTTTCCCATCCCGAAGAAGATTCAAAAGCTCATCAGCCGGGAATGGGAATCCCTGGAGGCGGCGCTTAAGGTTGGCCAGGTGATGCAAAAACTCTACCCGCTAATGGAGAAACATTTAGAATGCCTCAGGGTACGTAAGGTGGATGCGGCTGTATCAGTGGTGACCAAAAAGACGACTATTCCAGTGGCGGGAGTGGCTGCTCTCAGAGATGTGCAAGACCGCAAGCTGGAGCTGCATCTGAAGCTGGTGTTTGAGGTCTCTTCCTTAGGACTTCAGGTGGCTGTGTGTGCCAGCATGATGCAAAGAGCGTGTTTATATTGGATTCAAAAACCGCAAGACCCATCGTCTTCTGGGACTTTGTCAACTTCTCAGGCAGCTTGTCTGGAGGTGGCGGATGCCTTATATGACTTGGGGCATACGGTGGCCCGGACTATGGTCTTCTCGGTGGTAGCTCAGCAACTCCTATGGCCTGCAATTGGGCAGCGGATGCTTCCTTCAAGTCGCAACTGTGCAGTCTGCCTTTTCATGGGAGGTTGCTGTTTGGAGAGGATTTGGATCAGCTGATTAAATCTCTGGCGGATTCCAAGGGCAATAAACTGCTGGAAGATAGAAAGCCTTACAGGAAATCATTCGGTCCTCGATCCCGTTTTTGGGATTTCTGAAAAAGTAGGTTGGAGAGGAGTGTTCCACCCTCTGGTTCTAGACAGACCTCTTCCCATACACAGTCCTTTCGCGGCTCCAGTCGTCCTGCCAGAGGTGGTTTTGGTTAGGGAACTGGGAAGCCTCTCCAATGAAATTAGGCCCGCCCACTCCACAGACAGGATGATCGGGGGCAGGTTGTCCCAATTTTATGAGGATTGGGTCAGGATCACCTCAGATTGCTGGGTGGAGGTGGTAACGGAAGGTTATGCCTTAGAATTTTCTCGGCCTCTCATGCCGGCCTTTGTGGAATAGCGATGTGTTTCCTGCAACAAGCAAGCCGCGATAGAAAACACTCTACAAAGATTGCTGGCCCTGAAGGCGATCATCCCCATGCCGTCCCAAAAAGGAGGGCACTTTACGACCCATCCTGGACCTCCAGAAGGTGAATTGCTGCTTGAAGGTGCCCCGTTTTCAAATGGAAACACTTTGAACAGTCATCACAGCGGTTCAAAAAGGAGAGTTCCTCGCCTCCTTGGATCTCACCGAGGCTTACTTACATATCCTGATTTGCAGCGCTCACCAGAGATTCCTACGATTCAAGATTCTGGGTCAGCATTTTCAGTTCTAGGCACTACCATTCGGACTGGAGATGGCCCTGCGCACCTTTACCAAGGTGATGGTCGTGGTGGCGGTGACCCTCCGGAAAGAAGAGATAATGGTCCATCCTTACCTCAACGATTGGCTGATTCGAGCCAAGTCGGAAGAGGAAGGCGAGCGGATGGTTCTTCGTGTGATCCATTGTCTCCAGTCCCTAGGCTGGGTAATCAACGAAGTGAAAAGTCATCTGACTCCATCACAGTGTCTGGAGTATTTGGGAGCTCGTTTTGACACCCTCCAGGTCAGGGTGTTTCTCACAAACGACAGGATGTACAAATTGCAGCAACAAGTGCATCTCTTATTACAGATTACCTACAAGTTCTGGGGTTCATGACTTCGACATTGGAATTGGGCCTTTGCTCACCTGGGCCTTTGCTCACCTGAGACCGTTGCAGAGAGATCTACTGTCACGGTGGGACCCAGTGTCAGAGCAATACCAGTTGCCCCTGCCTTTGTCACAGCGAATCAGGTCCAGCCTGCAATGGTGACTGTCTGAAGACAACTTACAGAAGGGGATGTCCCTCGAAGTCCCAGATTGGGTGATCATGACAACTGATGTGAGCCTTCAAGGCTGGGGGGAGATGTGTGCCTCAGTCATGCGGTGCAGGGAACCTGGTCCTTACCCAAACGGTCGTGGTCTATCAATCACCTAGAGATAAGGGCAGTACGCAAAGCATTGTTGACATTCCAGTCCCTGGTGCAGGGGAGAATAGATTGAGTCTTCTTGGACAATACCACCACGGTGGCATATCTCAATCGCCAGGGAGGAACCAGGAGTCCGGCCATGGCACAGGAAGCACACCTCCTCTTCACTTGGGCCGAGCTTCATCTGGAAGGCATCGCAGCCTCTCATGTGGCAGGCATGGACAATGTGCAGGCGAACTTCCTCAGTCAACAGCTAGATCCCGGGGAGTGGGTTGGAATCACACTTGTGCCTGATGGGCAGTTCCCCAACTGGTCCTCATGGCAACCCGTGTTAACACCACGACGGACCGGTTCTTCAGCCGAAAGGAGGAAATTGGGGCAGTAGGAGTAGATGCCCTAGTCTGCAAGTGGACAACCGGAATCCTCCGTATGCCTTTCCTCCATGGCCCCTGATCGGGTGCATTCTCCGGCGCATAGAGAACCATCCCGATTCGGTAATTCTGGTGGCACTGGAGTGGCCACAGCGGCCGTGGTTTGTGGACCTGGTACGGTTGGCAACAGACAGCTCGCTATGCCTAGCTCATCTGCCGAACCTCCTGCGACAAGGGTCCATTTTTTCGGATCGGGAGGAATACTTCTCTCTCGCGGCCTGGTGTTTGAGAGGTGGCAGTTACAGATGAAAGGTTATTCGGAACAGGTGATTTCCACCCTGCTTCAGTACAGGTAGCCCTCGACGTCTATGGCATACGCTCGAGTGTGGAAGGTGTTTGAAGTCTGATGTGACCAGCAGGGTGTAGTGCCGTAGTCGGTGACCATTCCTCAGGTCTTGGGGTTTTTGCAGCAGGGATTATCTAAAGGTTTGGCTTATAGTTCCCTGCGTGTTCAGGTTTTGGCCCTGGGAATTCTCCTAGGATGGGTAGGTGGCAGGCCTCTAGCCAGCCACTCAGACATTGTCTGTTTCCTGAAAGGGGTGAAGCACCTTCGTCTTCCTCTTCGTAAGTTATGCCCGGAGTGGAATCTCAATCTGGTGTTGAGGGCGCTTCGTGATTCCCCTTTTGAGACCTCACCTTGAAGACTGTGTACTTGGTGGCCATCTGTTCCGCGAGGCATATTTCAGAATTGCAGGATCTTTCCTGTAGGGATCCCTTCCTTTGCATCTCAGCTGATAGGGTGTCCCTGTGCACGATCTCTTCCTTTTTGCCGAACGTGGTGTCTGACTTTCATGTTAATCGATCCGTGGAGTTACCCGGATTCCGTAATTGGGCTCGTGACCCCGCTATTTTATTTATTTATTTATTTAACATTTTTATATACCAACCTTCATGAAAAAAATTAATATCAGATCGGTTTACATGTAACAAGGGATATAACTTATTCAACCATATAACAAGAGGCGAAAGATACATACACAAGGAGGTATTAACTAGGAGGGCTAGGATAGCCGTAGATATAGGACAGCATAACTGAATGAATTAGATAATGCAATAATATCAAGAAGGGAGGCATAAATATAATGCCTAAACTTGGAGGGGCGTTTAGTTAGGAGTCAGTGTCAGCTATGGGAAGAGATCTTCATCTGTTAGATGTCCGCCGGGTTCTCCTTCGGTATTTGAAGGTCACTAATTCTTTTTGAAAATTGGATCACTTTTTTATGCTCTTTGGAGGTCCGAAGAAGGGAGAAAAGGCCTCTAAGGCATCCTTGGCTCTCTGGCTGAAGGAAACTATTTGGCCTACTTCGGGAAGGGTCGCCCCGTCCCGACTGGTTTGAAAGCTCACTCAACGAGAGAGCAAGCAGCTTCTTGGGCGGAGTGTCAGTTGTTGTCACCTGAGGAGATTTGTAGAGCCACAGTCTGGTCTTCCCTGCATACCTTCACAAGGCATTATCGCCTGGATGTCAGGGATCCGGACCAAGTGCTTTTTGGGGAGAGTGTCTTGCGAATGGGTCTTTCGGGTTCCCGCCTGGTGTAATGTGGCTTTGGTACATCCCACTGGTCTGGACTGATCTGGATATGTACAGGAAAGGAAAATTGGTTCTTACCTGCTAATTTTCATTCCTGTAATACCACAGATCAGTCCAGAATCCCGCCTGGGTGTTAATGCCGAAAGACTGATTTACCTAACGGTTAGCTGCTGTGCACAGAGAACCTATCAAAATGATTCTATAATATTTTGGTTTTTGTTATGAATTTTCAGGTATTGGGGTCGTTTGTTTCAGACCCTTGAGGGAATTTTTTCCTGTCCGCCCTTGTTTCAGGAATTAGATGGTTTTTTGTCAATTATACTTTGCTTGGGTATCGATAAATACTGATGAGCTGCAGGTGGCACACTTGAGATATCAGTGCCCCGAAGCTTTGCTCTCTGACTCCATCTGCTGGTGGGAGTGCATAACCCACTAGTCTGGACTGATCTGTGGTATTACAGGAATGAAAATTAGCAGGTAAGAACCAATTTTCCTTTTTTGTTTATAAAAACCAAGTTGTTGGCAAATTTTTTGTCATAAGATTTTGCCAGTGGGTGTCTGGTAGCTTTATGAACAGGGTTTGAAAAATTCCTCTACGGCTTACTTGTCAGCAAATAAAATGCATTTGCCCTGCACTATCACCCCCAATAATGTGTTTTGGAGAGGGATGGCAAAAATACACGGTGAGCACAGATCTTTCCCAGACTGCACCTCTCTGCACAGTAGCTGCCAAGTATATTTTTCAAACTCTAGTTATGAATTAATTAGACAGACCTAGAGTAAATTTTGCTTTGAGCCTGAAACATTTTGAAGCTGTTCAGTCACAGAAGCATCAATACTAAAATAAGAAACACACTATTGCTTGTGCTTTCAGTCATTAATAGCCCTTGAATAAGTTTGGCGTCGTTTTATGTAATTAAAAAAAATGCCATTCAAATCTTGAATTTTGTTTTTTTGTGACTGTTACAAACCAGCAGGTCAGTTGTAATAAATCCCTATCAATCTCTTTCACAATCCTATCCATCTAAGCTGCCAGTTTTGTAGTTTAGAGAACAAGAACAGGAATTTGACATCTGATGTGATGAGTGATATTCAAGGTTATTTGGGTCATGTTCTTTAGCTTGGAAAACACCATAATTTAATGATTGGTCTAGATCAGTGGTTCTCAACCCTGTCCTGGGGACCCCCCCAGCCAGTCGGGTTTTCAAGCTATCCACAATGAATATGCATGAGAGAAAATTTGCATGTTATGAAGGCAGTGTATGCAAATTTTCTCTCATGCATATTCAGTGTGGATAGCCTGAAAACCCGACTGGCTGGGGGGGGGTCCCCAGGACAGGGTTGAGAACCACTGGTCTAGATTCATAGAAACGTAAGAGTATGATGGCAGATAAAGATCATATAGCCTATCTTCTCCTTCAAAGATCCTCTGTGCTGCCTCCAAATTAGCCTTCTTAAACTGAGGATCATCAGGAATGCCCTGCAGGCATTCACACACTTACTTCAGGTATTATGATTCAGACAGACAACTAGTTTGTCATGTTCATGAACAAACAAGGCAGCACCAGGTCCTGGATGCTGTGCCAAAAAACCTTGAGCATCTGGCAGTGAGCAATAGATGACCAATTAACTCTTCAGGCCACATATCTTCCAGGAATGGCCAATATGTTGGCGGATTATCTCTGCAGGATATTCTACCCTCACAAATGGCTGCCAAAACAATCCATTGCCAACAGGTTGTTCCACTTATAGGGGTCACTCATCGATCGACCTCTTTGCATTGGAAGAAAACCAAACAATTTTGCTCCATACTTCAGTCCTCTTGGGCCAACTCACAATGCCTTACTGCTAGATTGGGGAACAGAACTCATGTATACTCTTCCTCATTTATTACTTATTGTGAGGACATTGCAGAAACTTCTATGGGAATAAGCCTACAAGATTCTAATTGCTCAAGTATAGCCAAGACAAGTCTGGTATGTTTCTCTTTTGGTCTCCTACTATGATGAGTTTTTAATTTTAATTACTTTTAAATTTTAATATGTTATTTAAAGTTTTATTATGTATGTGTCCAATTCATGTAAACCATTTTGACAACCTCTGAGTATAAAAAAGGTATATAAATAATTTTAAATAAATAAATACATCATGCAACTATCATGCCCTCCCAATTCACCTCAGATCAGACCCCCTTCCTTCTTTCTCAATAAGATGGCCACCTACTTCACCCAGCTCTGCAGTCTCAAATGGATATTGAACATGCGATCATAGCTGACCTATCTCCGCCTAAATCGGTGTAGGATATTCGCCTTTCTTTTAGAAAGCTATCTATTAGGTGAAATTATTCCTTTAAAAGGAAAAGATACCCAAGTTGTGTTCTATGCATACGGTAAGCTGGACCTCTTTTCCTGTGAACCATGCTTAAAAAAAGACAAACAGCCCAACAACATCCTGGAGACATTCTTTGTAATACCTTTATTAGTGTGCACAGAGGTCAGCCTAACACAGACTTCCAAGTTACATGGCAAAACTGCAGTGTTATACATTTCTTCTCTGTTACAATCCTGCTCGTGAAGCCCATCCCGCGAGCAGGCCCTCTACTCACCTCTGTGCCGGCCGATGCTACAGGACTCTTTCTTGTGGTCTGGGCTGCCCCCGGACTGTGCTGCCGCTGTCTTCATCATACAGCAGGAAGCCGCCTCCGGCCTTGCTCCTTGCGGCTGGGACACCGCCATTGCTGACCAACCTTCCTGGGCTCTGCATAAGCGCGCGCGTTCCTCTTCACAATATTTAAAGGGCCAGCGGTGGGAAAAGCCCGCGGCCCCACTGGATGATGTCATCAGTCCTTGCCCTAGTCCAGCTCTATAAAAGGGCTTAGCTTTACTTCCTCGGGGCCTTTGAATCAGGTTCCATAATCATCCATGTTCCTCTTCTCCGGTCAGTGTCTTCCATGGTCTGCTTCTGTCCAGATGGTTCCGTGTTCCATGTTCTTGATGTTCCTGGTCTCCTTCGTCTGATGTTCCTAGTCTTGTTCCTCGTCTGAGCTCCTTTGTCGCCTGTTCCTTGTCCAGAAATCCTGATGTGCTGAGTCCTGATGTTCCATGTCCAGAAGTTCCTGATGTTCCATGTTCCGGTTCCGGTCCTGATGTCCTTGCCTCCGGCTCTTCGTCCTGCTTCCAGGTTCCTTGCTTGTCCGCCTTTCCTGGTATGTCACCGTCGTGGTCCGTGACCATCCCATGGGGGGCTGTGTAGGGTGCTTCGTGGCACAAAGCCTATCTTCATGTCTGCAGCACAAGTCTCCAGAAGGCCCTTGTTTTTAATGCCAAGGTCTGTTCCTGAAATCCGAGTTCCGAGTCTTGAATCCTGACCCAGTCTTTGGAGTACCTTGTGCCGGCTTCCGTCCATGCTCAAGACTCTGCCAGAACCTGCTCCGCTTCAGTGTGGTCCACGACCAGCCATAGGCGACTGTGTAGGGCACGCCTCTGTGCAGGCTTCTCCTGAATCTTTGACATGTTTCCAGTTTCAAGTTGCACTGTTTCGCCTGGAGTCTGCTTTGCCTTTGGCATGGTCCACGACCAGCCATGGGCGGCTGTGTAGGGCACACTGTGATGCAGTACTCACGTAGTACTAATGCCTGAATTCTGAATCCTTGCCTGAGGCTTCCAAGTTCCTGAATCCTTGTCCGTCTTCCAAGTATCCTGAGTCTTCGCTTGAGTCTTCCAGGTTCCAAATTCCAAGTTCCATGTCTTGTCTTGTTCCTGCCCTCAGCCTCCATCTGGCCTCACACACTCGTCGTTCCCAAGTGGCGGGTCCGGAAGGGCTACTGAGTGGCCGGAGGGCTACTCCTGAGACCAGCATTGCGTTGCTGGGTCTCACTGGTACATGTAAATCCAGTGGAGGGCTGAGCCTGCCTTGATCCAGTTCCTTGCCTTGTTTCTGGACCAGCCTTGTTCCTGCTCCCTCCGTGCCTGTACACACTCACCTCCAACAGGGTGTGTCTTGGGGCTCCTTCCTAAGCCATGCCATGGCCCAAGGGCTCACAATCTCCCAGGAGCAGGCGATCGCGCCTCTGCATCTGCAATTGGACCCGAAGGCCCCACGGTCGTAACGTTCTCATGCTAACAAGCAGCTGGGCAGTGATCTAATTAAAGTTAACAAAAGTAAATACTGTTTTATTCTTTTACTGGGAGAGCTTAATTTGAAAAGTGTCTTGTAGGCACCCAAGATCTGTCTTGCAGAGTCATGCATATGGGGTGGGGAAATCTGAAAGAAATGTATTCGATGGGGGGTAAAAGGCTGATGTGCACAGAGCAGGAGAGAGACCTTGGGGTGATAGTGTCTAACGATCTGAAGTCGGCAAAACAATGTGACAAGGCGATAGCTAAAGCCAGAAGAATGCTGGACTGCATAGAGAGAGGAATATCGAGTAAGAAAAGGAACGTGATTATCCCCTTGTACAGGTCCTTGGTGAGGCCTCACCTGGAGTACTGTGCTCAGTTCTGGAGACCATATCTCTGAAGGGACAGAGACAGGATGGAGGCGGTCCAGAGAAGGGTGACCAGAAAGGTGGATGTTCTTCATAAAATGACTTATGAGGAGAGATTGAAGAATCTAAATATGTACACCCTGGAGGAAAGGAAGAGCAGGGGTGATACGATACAGACTTTCAGATTCTTGAAAGGTTTTAATGATCCAAAGTCAACGACAAACCTTTTCCGTTGGAAAAAAATCAGCGGAACCAGGGGTCACGATTTAAAACTCCAGGCAGGAAGACTCAGAACCAATGTCAGGAAGTATTTCTTCACAGAGAGGGTGGTGGATGCCTGGAACGCCCTTCCGGAGGAAGTGGTGAAGACCAAAACTGTGAAGGATTTCAAAGGGGTGTGGGATAAACACTGTGGATCCATAAAGTCTAGAGGATGTGAATCAAGAGAAGAGGCATGGGGGTGGCTTGCGGGAATGACAGCTACTACCTGGTGATTAATACCCTTATTCAATAAACATACACATGGTTAATGCGACTCCAACATTGCTCTATGCTTCACCGGCAAGATGAAATGTGTAAAAAAGGGTTTGCATTCACAAAAAGGAGGGGGAGTAGCTTGCTTGTGCGGCGGTTACTACCCTAAACCAAATAAGCCTGATACTTTATTTTATTTATTTTATTTTTAACTTTTCTATACCGATGCTCCTGTATAGGATACATATCGCACTGGTTTACATGGAACTGAAACTGTCGCCGAATGGCGTATACAATGAAACATAGGAACCATGAACGTGCAGGGACAATAAACAGAAATGTGAAAACTTTAGCAACATAAGAGAAAACATAAGTGAAAACATTAGCAACATAAGAGAGTACACTATCATATAATGTAGTAGATATAATATTAAAATGAGTAACTTTAATAATAATAAGAATGGAATCGAGGCCTATGCCTCGGGGAATTGAGCCGGTAGAGAGGGGAATAGAGAGAGAGTTGAGGGAGAAAACCACAATGAGCAATGGGACGTTTAGCATTGGAACGATTCAAAGGGGGAGTGAGGGCATGGGCGAGGGGATTATCTGTCCGAAAAGGCCTGTCTGAAGAGCCAGGTTTTCAGTTTCTTTTTGAAGACCAAAGGGCAGGGTTCTTGGCGGAGGTCTGGTGGGAGCGAGTTCCAGAGTGGAGGCCCAGCTGTGGAGAGGGCGTGCTTCCTTAAAGAGGTTTTAGCAGGTGGGGTATGTAGCATGTCTTTGTATGCTCTTCTAGTGGGTTTGTTTGAGGTGTGTGGCCTTATTTGGAAGGTTAGATTGAGGGGGGAGATATTATGCAAAGCCTTGTGGATCATCATGAGGGCTTTAAAGAGGATCCTGAATTTGATTGGTAACCAGTGCAAGTTTTGAAGATTGGGAGAGATATGTTCTCTTCTGTTGGCATTAGTGAGGATCCTGGCTGTGGCGTTCTGGACCATCTGAAGAGGTTTGATTGAGTTGGCGGGTAGTCCCAGCAGGAAGGAGTTGCAGTAATCCACTTTGGACAAGATGATGGATTGTAACACCAAACGGAAGTCACGGAGGAGTAGTAGTGGTTTTAGTTTTTTTAGTACCTGTAATTTGAAGAAACATTCTTTTGTTGTGTTGTTTATGAATTTTTTTAGGTTAAGTTGATTGTCGAGCAGAACCCCCAGGTCTCTCACATGTGCTGAATGATTAATTGTTGTTTTGGCTAGTTGCGAAAGGCTTGAGGAGTTGAGAATAGTGTTGTTGTTGTCCTGAGTTATTAGTAGGATCTCCGTTTTGTTAGTATTTAGGACGAGATTGAGGCTAGTGAGAAGCTGGTTGATTGCTTGAAGGCAGCTGTTCCAATGGGACCAGGTTTTGTGAAGCGATTCGGTAATAGGGATGAGGATCTGGATGTCGTCTGCATAAAGGAAGTGGGTTAATGTTGAGATTACTACCTGATAATCTCCTTTTCCTTAGTGTAGACAGATGGACTCAGAACGAATGGGATAGTATCCGCGTGCTAGCAGTTGGAGACGGATCTGACGTCAGCACGGGGTATATATATCCCCACAGGAAGCGTAGCAACTTAGTAATCTTTCTTGCAAAAGCTGTTAGGGATATGTGTACTGACACTCAGTGAAAAGTGAAAACAGGATTCCCCTGACCGATTGATAGTAGCTGGAGACTGCCAGCATTCCCAACCGGAAGGCGTTGACACCTGGTAGAGTGTACGCTCTTATAGAAATAGATGACATGGCTTACCTTGCATCGGTGAAACCCATGTACGCAGGCAGCTGGGCGGGATGCTGAGTCCATCTGTCTACACTAAGGAAAAGGAGATTATCAGGTAGTAATCTCAACATTTCCTGGCGTGTAGCCAGATGGACTCAGAACGAATGGGATGTACAAAAGCTTTACTCCCAGCCTGGGCGGGAGGCTGCCTGAGGACCGTGTAATACCGCCCTTGCAAATGCTGAGTCCTCCCTGGCCTGGACATCCAGACGGTAGAATATGGAGAAGGTATGGAGGGAGGACCATGTCGCCGCTTTACATATTTCTGCAGGCGACGGCATCCTGGATTCAGCCCAGGATGCCGCTTGTGCTCTGGAAGAATGAGCCTTGACTTGTAGAGGCGGAGACTTCCCGGCTTCTACGAAAGCTGCTCTGATAACTTCTTTAATCCAGCGGGCGATGGTGGGCCGTGAGGCCGCGTCACCTTGCTTCTGCCCGCTGTGCAGGACGAACAGATGGTCCGTCTTTCGTAGTTGTTGTGTCACTTCCAGATATCTGGGCAGTAATCTGCCAATGTCGAGATGGCGCAATAAACGCCCTTCTTCGGATTTCTTCAAACCTGCCGTGGTAGGCAAGGATATAGTCTGATTAAGGTGAAACTGTGAAACCACTTTAGGTAAGAAGGAGGGAACCGTGTGAAGATGGATAGCCTCTGGGGTGATTCACAGAAAGGGATCACGGCAGGACAGTGCCTGCAGCTCTGAGATGCGGCGTGCTGAACAGACAGCCAGCAAGAACACCATCTTCAAAGTGAGAGACCGGAGAGAGAGGCTCCGAAGGGGTCTGAAGGTGGATCCCGCGAGGAAATCCAAAACAAGGTTGAGTTTCCACAAAGGCACAGGCCACTTCAGTGACGGACGAATATGCTTGACTCCTTGCAGGAAGCGAGAAACATCTGGGTGCTTGGCGATGGTCTTGCCATCCCTCCTGGGACCATAGCAAGACAGCACAGCCACCTGAACTTTGATGGAGCTGAGGGAGAGACCCTTCTGAAGTCCATCCTGCAGGAAATCCAACACAATAGGGATTGTGGCCGCATGTGGATTGATGCCATGACTGTCGCACCATGCTTCAAATACCCTCCAGATCCTTACATAGGTGAGAGATGTAGAAAACTTGCGAGCTCGGAGGAGTGTATTTATCACGGGCTCCGAGTAACCTCTCTTCTTCAGTCTAGCCCTCTCAATGGCCAGACCGTAAGAGATAATTGAGCTGGATCCCCGTGGAGGATGGGACCTTGGCGTAGAAGGTCCCGGAGAGGAGGCAGGGGAAGGGGCTCCCCTGCCAGTAGAATTCTCATGTCCGCGTACCAGGGTCTTCTTGGCCAATCTGGTGCTACTAGAAGAACTAGGCCCCGGTGTTTCTGAATCTTGTGAATGATGGCGCCCAAAGAGGCCACGGAGGAAAGGCGTATAGCAGAGTTCCTGGAGGCCATGTCTGAACCAGGGCATCGATTCCGTGTGAGAACGGGTCGCGCTTGCGGCTGAAGTATCTGGGTACTTGAGCATTGGACTTGTCCGCCAGTAAATCCATGTCCGGAATCCCCCAGTGATCCACAATCATCTGGAAGGCTGTGGGTGACAGCTGCCACTCTCCCGGATTTAGACGTTCTCTGCTGAGGAAGTCTGCCGTGGTGTTGTTCTTCCCGGCAATGTGGACGGCGGATATGTCCTGCAGATTCGCCTCTGCCCAAGCCATCAGTGAGGCGATCTCCAGAGATACTTGACGACTTCTGGTTCCGCCTTGACAGTTGATGTATGCCACCGTGGTGGCGTTGTCGGACATCACTCTGACTGCTTTGGTCTTCAGTCTGTGAGCAAATCGAAGGCATGCCAATCGGACTGCCCGGGCCTCTAGACGGTTGATGTTCCACGCAGACTCTTCTCTGTTCCACCGCCCTTGTGCGGTGAGTTCCTCGCAATGTGCTCCCCAGCCGCTCAGGCTGGCATCTGTGGTGAGCAAAGTCCACGTGGGTGAAGACATCTTCGACCCCCTGCTCATGTGGTTGGACTGCAACCACCACCGCAACTGGGTCCGAACTCTGGTTGGCAGATGAAGGTGCGTGGAATAGTTCCATAGGCGGGGACTCCAGCGAGAGAGCAGGGAGTGTTGTAGAGGCCTCATATGGGCCTTCGCCCAAGGTACCACTTCCAAGGTGGATGCCATGAGACCAAGAACCTGCAGATAATCCCAGGCCATGGGCCGACTGACTCCCATCAAATACTGGATACGCTGCTGAAGTTTCAACCTTCTCTTGGAAGTGAGACTGACTGTGTCTGCCCGGGTGTCGAACTGTACTCCCAGGTATTCCAGTGACTGGGAAGGCTGTAGGCAGCTCTTGCTGAGGTTGATTACCCAGCCCAAGCTTTCCAGAAGGGTGATTACTCTGTTGGTTGTCCGAAGGCTCTCCTCTCGAGATTTCGCCCTGATCAGCCAGTCGTCTAGGTAGGGATGGACCAGAATTCCTTCCCGCCTGAGTGCCGCTGCTACCACTTCGACCACCTTGGTGAATGTCCGTGGTGACGTTGCCAACCCGAAAGGCAGAGCCCGAAACTGGAAGTGGCGTCCGAGAACCTTGAAGCGTAGGTAGCGTTGATGATCCGGATGGATCGGGATATGCAGGTATGCCTCTGACAGGTCTAATGCCGTGAGGAATTCTCCTGGCTGTACTGCAGCCTTGACGGAGCGCAGAGTCTCCATGCGAAACCTCGGTACCCGTAAGTATTGATTGACTGACTTGAGGTCCAGCACAGGCCGAAAGGGGCCCCCTTTCTTGGGTACCATGAAATAAATGGAATAGTGTCCAGAATTCACTTCCCAGGCAGGTACTGGGATGATGGTGTTCAATGATAGGATCCTCGCCAGGGTAGCTTCCAATGCTGCTTTCTTGTGTATGGGACATGAAGATTCCACAAACTTGTCCGGAGGGAGATGATGAAAGTCCAGATAATATCCCTCCCGGATAATGGCGAGGACCCACTGGTCTGACGTGATCTCGACCCATCTGGGGTAGAAGAGGGTTAACCTGCCCCCTATGGCTCCGTCCCCCAAATGAATCGGTGGATTCTCATTGTGAGGCGCGGCCGGGACCCGAGCCCGGGCCTGCTCCCCTCTTGCGCTGCTTGGTCCGAAAGGACTGATTCCTGGCCTGTGGACGTGGTGCCTGGTAGCGACCCCTGTAAGGAACAAAGCGCTGTGAACTCCTGCCCCTGGAGGGCCTTGGAAAGGCACGCTGGCCCCTTCTGAACCGATCTTCCGGCAGTCTAGGCACTGGAGAGGCACCCCATGTACTGGCCAGTTTATCAAGGTCGCTGCCAAATAGGAAAGAGCCATTAAAGGGCAATCTGGTGAGGCGTGTCTTGGAAGGCGCATCAGCTGACCATTTCCGGATCCAGAGCTGCCTCCTGGCGGCTACGGAGGAAGAAATCCCGTTGGCTGTTGTCCAGACCAGGTCAGATGCAGCGTCCGTGAGGAACGAAAGAGCTGACTCCATGTCTGCCGCTGGAGCGTTGTGTCTAACCTGTGACAAACAGGCACGTGTCACCACTGTGCAGCAAGTTGCGATCCGCAAAGATAGAGCTGCCACCTCAAAGGTCTGTTTCAGAATGGCGTCCAGTCGCCGGTCATGAGGCTCCCTGAAGGCCGTCCCCCCTTCAACTAGAATGGTAGTGCGCTTGATCACGGCGCTAATCAAGGCGTCCACCTGAGGGCACGCCAGCAGGTCCTGGATAGCCGGTGCCAATGGGTACATGCTCGTCAGAGCCCGCCCCCTTTGAAAGAAGCCGCTGGTGCCGCCCATTCTAAATCTATCAATTGTTGTGCTGCTTGTAAGAATGGAAAATGGCGGGCTGTAGGACGAAGACCTTCCAAGAGGGGATTCTGCGCGGAGGGCACCGAAGCGCTGGGACCCGTAATATCCAATTCTGCCAGACACTGAGACACCAGGTCGGAGAGATCCTCTTTAGGGAAGAACCGCCTCATGGTTCTATATGGCTCGATCCCTGGGGAAGGTCCCCCTCGTCCGGGAGTTCGGACTCGTCCGGTGAGACCTCCTGGTCTGACTGATCTGGACTGTCCAGCGGCGGGAGGTCCCACTCGCGATAAGGGCGTGAGAGTCCAGGAACGGGATCCGCAGGAGCCGCCACCGCAGCAATCGCCGCAGCAGCCGCCACGGTCACGGCCACCGCAGGAACCACAGGCACAGCAGGAACCACAGGGCCTGGACGGGAGGCCGTTTGCATCTGTACGAAGGCATGAATCCCCTTAAAGAGATCCAGCCAGGAAATTGAAGCAGCCTCTAATCGCCGGGGTACAAGATCCCCCGGGATTCCAGATTGGTCGAGACTGCTCCCTAAATCCGGGGTAGCCCCTGGGGAACTGTCAACAAATCGTGGCTGAGACCGGTCCTGGCCTAAGGGTCCCACGGCCTCCTCACATTGGGCACATAGGGAGTCTGGCTCTTCACTGCGCATGGCCCTAAGCTGGCATGCAGAGCAGAGGCCAAGGGCTTTAATGCCTGAAGCAGGCGGCGCCGTCGCTGAAGACGCTGCTGCGTTCTGATCCATTGAAAAATATGCGCTGAATGCTTATTATAACAGGCGCACAGTAAGAATAATATGCGGCAGCAATGGGCGCTTAATACAACAGGCGCACAATAATAATAACATGTAGCAGCAATATGCGCAATATGGTCTCCGCAATAGGCGGCCAAGAAAACAGCCCAAATGTATACAATATGCACTCAGCAATATGCCGTTAGCGATACACGCCCTATGGCTCTCAATAGGCTTTCAGCAATATGCAGTTAGCAATATACTCTCAATAGCATTCAATAGGCGTTCAGCAATATGCGGGCAGCAATATACGCTCAATAGCATTCAGTAGGCGTTCAGCAATATGCAGTCAGCAATATACGCTCAATAGCAGTCAATAGGCTTTCAGTAATATGCGGTAGCAGTACACGCTCGATAGCTTTCAATAGGCTTTCAGCAATATGCGGTTAGCAATACACGCTCAATAGCATTCAGTAGGCGTACAGCAATATGCGGGCAGCAATATACGCTCAATAGCATTCAGTAGGCGTACAGCAATATGCGGGCAGCAATATACGCTCAATAGCATTCAGTAGGCGTACAGCAATATGCGGGCAGCAATATACGCTCAATAGCATTCAGTAGGCGTTCAGCAATATGCAGTCAGCAATATACGCTCAATAGCAGTCAATAGGCTTTCAGTAATATACGGTAGCAATACACGCTCAATAGCTTTCAATAGACTTTCAGCAATATGCGGTTAGCAATATACGCTCAATAGCATTCAATAGGCGGTCAGCATGCTCTCAGCAATAAGGCAATATACGCACAAGGAGGAATAAACCTGCGCCCATTACCGGCGCCCTACCTGAACGAGGCCCACAAAATGGCGCCCTCCTTGGCGTGCCACGCCGCCGATCCTCTGTTCCTTCGGAGACCCGAAACAAGAGATGTACGCCTGTTTTTCGCGGGTATTCGAAAAGCACCTTCAGACAGCTTTATGATCTAAAAGGCAAATTTATTGATAGCAATACAAAGACAATATAGAAAGAGGAACAAGGAATAAGAGGAAGTCGTTGTTTCTCTGGAGACGCAGGTCAGTGGCAAAGGACATTCAGCTTGCTTCTCAAATGCGGAGGTCTCGGGATGGGACTTTTAAACTTTTTGCATTGTCCAATAGAAATACATTGATGCGCATCCTGGGTGTATTATCTTCTTCTAATATCCAATTATGAACGTTGCTTTATAGCCCAATCAGGTACCGTCTCTGGGGTGTTGCCTTCTTCCGGTACTGAGCTTGCCAAAGCACATGGTTGCGAAATATGTTGCCAGCAAAGTCAGGAAATACATAGCTCAGGCCTAAGGCCTATCTACATCCCCCCCTTGAATCGTTGGGAAACGATTCACCAATGAAAGGCTGAGATTGTATTTCCTGGATTGAAATGGTCATAGCATCAATTTAGTATGACCCACCTTTTTGTACTGTAAAAAATGGCTTCCATATTCTTTATGGTGTTGAATCATTCTTTTTATAAAACTCACATTCACAATCACAATCACAATTACTTTGCTTTATTGTCATTCAATCTCACATTCATTCTTCATTCAGGTATTGTTCTGGCCTTCTTCCAGTTGATCCAAGATTCTGTAGTGTGCTCCTATTAGCAGCATATAAATCAATTAATCCACTTAATGATTGATTATTGATTATCAATGAGTGGTTAGAATAGTTGAAGCAATAATCCATCATTCTGCTCAGGGTTAATGCCACTGTCTTAGGTTGCCCATGGTACGCAATCCTAACGATTTGCTACCTGGTGCTTACCCGTCATCGTTAAGCATAACAGCCTGAGGAGATAACATTGCTGCTGTTATTGATGTCATCTTCACCGATGATGTCATAGGCCATTAAAATAACAAACTTCATTCATTCTCACAATTAACCATTGCAAACTCACTTAGAAATGTAAGCCACTTTAAACTGTGTTTCCCGTCAATTAAACCAAATTCTGTGAAAATACAACCTTATCCTTTAGAAAATCTCACTCATTAGTTTCAGAAGGAGATTCAATCATGCTCATCATCAGATGTTGACGAACTGCAGCAACTTAAGAGTGTACTTCAGATGTAGAATTTACCATAATATTGAGTCCTGGCTTTTCAGGCATAGCAGAAGCAATAGTTAGAATTAATTAATAGAAGCAAAACCACGCTTGGGAGTACTATTGCTTATGTCTTAGCCTACCATGCATTTGAACGTTATGGGAATATAAACAAATGCTTCAAATCTAAATTAGGAATAGGATGTCGAAGGAGACATCCATATGGATGAGGGATAAGAAATCTCTGTAACCAATGGGATGGTATCTACAAACTCTACTAAATGTGATGTTTAAGAATAGGGAAATCAAATGAAAGTCATAATTCTGTCTTCAATTACCAAGAATAACTATATAAACATTTGGGACTACATTAAACCTTTAGACTTACTAAATGTACTCGAATTGAAGAGGACATACTCGTCTGCGCAGCCTATTCACATGAGCTGCCTAAGAACGGTGTGAAGGCTGAACTGACAAACTATGCTGCAGCACATTGCGCCGGTCTGCCACTGGCTCGCAGACATCTGAACAAGTCTGGACTAGAAAGGGCAGAGTGTAGCAACTGGAGATGAATATAACGTGGAAAGCAATAATGAAATCATAGATGGTAAGTCAAACCAGTTATCTATGGGACCTAGGGATGAATGGTCATCTTAATTAATCATATAATGGATATGAGAGAACTGGGAATAGCAGCAAAACTTTAGTGTTTTTAGGGTAATGTAATGTGTAGCGTGTAGGTGTATGTAGATGTATGTAGATATCCAAATCATGGCATTTGCAGAATGGCATATGGGCTTGGAGTATATGGCAATCAATTATCAATGACATTTGACAAAGCATATTGTGGTGTAATGCATAACAGTTAAAGAGATGACAATAATTGGGAATGGATCTAATCTGATCAGGGCAATAAAATTCACACAATCATGAGAACTGCATTAATGTAGAGTACAACAACATAAAGGCAAAATATAATCAAGCAAGAGTAGTAAAGTTCAATGATGAGTGAAAGATGAATTCTGTGTTAAGGCCGAGACTTCCGTAGAAGGGATGGGAAGAATGGAGTAAGTCCCATAAATGTTGTTTTCAAGCTTTCAGTAAGGTGTAACAGCTTTTCATTCATCACGGCCTAGTGGGGATATGTGCTTCTTTAATGGTATCAGATACCTAATATGGTAAAGTAGCATAAAAGCAAATTAAGCATTTAAAGAAAAGTCATCTGCGGTAAGCTAAACCACAAATAACACGTATTTCAGACATGACATTGAACATATGTTACACTAGACTGACACATACTCATCCATCCAACAAATATACATTCCTTGTCTTCATCACATAGGACAAACAACAGATAACATATAATTTGAGCTCAAAATTCATATCAAAAATGTATCAAAAGAAAAGTGGATCAAAAATCAAAAATCAAAAATGTGTACGAAAAATAAAAGTTCAGAATTCTGTCCAAAAGGTAGAAGTCCTATCCAAAAGGTAGAAGTCCTTGAAGACCTGAAAAGTAAATACTAGCATACAATTGAAATATCAATTTAGCAAATATTGTACATATAGATTTCCAACCAATAATAAATTTAATCAATAATGTTCTGAGCTTATAGTCAATGTGTCATACCAAATAATTAGAATAATTATAACTCAAATATCAAATAATTAATACTTAAATATGCTACATTTTAAACTAGTAACTATTTCTCCTTTTTTTTTCTTCCGTTCACCGCACAGCCAGTGCTGGCAGAACAGATAAGCTGTGCTCTGCAGGTTTGCAACACAGACAACTTCCCCTTTTTTTTCTGTTAAGATACAATTTAACTCTTTAGCTAAAATGTCTTGTCAAACTCAGAATTCTCTTCTCAGAATCATAATTCAGCAGCTCAGATTCTAAAATTTAACACTAGTATATGTTCTTGTCAGTACTCCAGTTCAGTATTAAAGGGATGTGAAGTCAGTAACGTAATAAAGGATCAGTATGTAAAGTTGAGAGCAAAGGGGATTTAAATTGGTGGGAGATGTGTCTCGCTCCCCCCTTGATCCCTCTTTTACCACAAACTTACAGTTCAGAGCAGAAAGGAAATAACATGTTGTAAAAGGAAGATATCGCATGCGCTTGGTGATCACCTTAATAAAAATGCATTCACATTGAAAAGAGGAACTTACACTTAAAACTTAAAACTATACGGTACCATTTAAAAATTAACTTACTTATACTAAAAATCCTTATACTAAAAATATACCTGCAAACAATAACATAACTAAATCTTAATAACTTGAACAATAAGACCAGTAAATACATTAACATGGGAAGCCTAGCAACCCGTCATATCTGTCCACAAGCCCATTACTTTTAGGGCGTTAAACGTCTGTGATGGCATTACAAAAGTTCTTCAATCTGATAAAAACTGACCACATGCAACTGATCCCAGTGCATGGCTGCTGACCCTACTACAGAAGACAGGGAGCCACATAATTAGTCAGGCAAAGTCTGTAGAGACATATCTATTTATTTTGGATTTTATATACCGGAGGTTCCTGTATGCTACGCGTATCACTCCGGCTTACATGACAGACATCGGGAAGGCTGGCAAGGATTTACTAGTCTCTATGTACACAAATATCCTAGGTAAGCAAATTCTTATCTTAGCTTCTTTGTCATGAAATGAATATTGCAGTAATGCAAGCAATAGCTATAAAAATAAGGCTCAGAATAAGGAGGTTTTCCTAAATGTGGTTATATTCAAAACTGTATTTCATATTAAGTTCACACTGTGTCCTGTCCAAGCTTCACTAAGGTGGCAATGTAAGGTCCTACATACGCTGATACCTTCTCTGATATGTGTGAACTCACTGTATCTGGGGACATGCTCTCTAAAAACTCAGGTTTCCTGTAACGGAAAACAAGGGCCCATGAAAGACACTCCTTCCAGGTGTTTTCTGCTTGCCCCATTACTTGGTGTAATCTGGTTTGAAACAGGCCATTATATTGTCTTACCAAATCATTTATTTCACGCCGACACTGTTTCTGTTTATTATGCCACTGCGATGTCAGTAGTGAAGCTACCTGGCCCAAGGTCATACATCTGGTCATGCATTTGGAGGCATGGTTACGGCTTCCAGCACTCCGAACAGTGTTCAGTGCAATTGCAGTCAGGGATCCTTCTAGAGGACAGACTCTCATTTGTGGGCTTAAGGCAAGTGTCCATCCATGAAATGAATCAATCCAAATAGTGACATAAAAAAATGAACGATCTAATTTAGCAATTTTGGCTGCTGGAGGACCAGCGGCAGCTGAAGTTACAGTGACTAGTTCAGTTTCCTCACTACTTTCCGTATTCTCATCGCTACTTACAATCAAAATAGGCATAGGTCGGAGGCAGGGAGTGGGTGACAGGTCAAAAGGTTCAGGAATTGGTGGCAGTTCAGGAATCTCAGAAGGTGGTGATAATACTGGAGGAGGCGGTGTAGGAGGAGGTGAAGGAGGAGGCGAAGGAAGAGGTGTGGGAGGAGGTGGTGGACGAGGGGGTGATGAATCATCTGGCACAAGAATAGTACTCAGTGCAGAATCTACTGGCATTCCAGTGTCTGCTGAATTATGCATATCTACAATTACTGGGCTTTCTACTGGGTCTACTAACCACATGCCGTATTCCTCAAATGCAGGAACAGCATCTTCAAAAAGGTCATCTTCAATCTCAACTGTACTGAGTTGGGGTGTGCTTGTGTGAACTGTGGGGCTTACTTGGGGTTCTCCTTCCCTTTCTGAAAGTACAGCAGGATCTGAATGTAAATTACCCACTGCAGTCACTGTTTCTTCAGGCACTAAACAATCACGAACATATAGTGAATCATATGGGGGTGGTGACACTTCTCTATCACCAATAATAGCTACTAAATATGTGCCTGTCATAGCGAACCATCTGGACACTTGTATATGGTCCGCTAGCCTCTTATTGTCTTTTGCCCTTGGCTTGCTATACCTGTTCTTAAAATAGGCTATTAGCTGTATGAGCGTGGACGGGTCAAAGGAGCCCCCTACTGGCCATTCTAGGGAACTATCCCTTGCTGCCCACGCAACCCACTTAGAGTGGCATTTGCGAATCAATTTCTCATTGGGCTTATGCAGAGCAATGACTCTGCTCAGGGGACATGACGGACAGACCTCCCCTGCTATCTTGGGACCTCTTAATATTGCAGACCAAAACTTCGACATAATTATTTAAAAATGATTTTCGTGTAGCCACTCTCTTATGAGAAAGAGTGGTTCAACCTTACCTTAATTGTAGTTTTCACCGTACCGTGAATCCACGCTTCCGGTGTGCTGTACTTCTTCAAACGCGAAGGTATTCACAGCGGGGCAGGGAGAGACAGCCTGCAGACAAGGGTACTGAAGACCTATCTACTCCTTTCCGTTCGACTGGTTACCGTTTTCTACTGTACTCGGGCTCCAGTGCGTTACCGCCGAAACAACCGGGATAGGGCCAGAAGGCAGCGTCAAATCTGCCAACTGTTTTCGAACTTATTAGTACACTAACGGAAAAACCTATGACTCACTCGTATAAGACAAGTTTTTACTTACCTTTCCAGACAGCTCCAAGTATGTATCCCGTGGAATGCTTGATCTGAAGGCTTCTTATTTCTTGCGTGCTTAATTTTCTCTTCGTTTTCGTGTGGGGCCCACCTGACTAGTTCCTACTCCGTCCCTGTATCATGTTCCCTCGGGGGTTCCAGGCAAGAGCCCCAGGTGGTATATCGCAGTATTCAGCTTGGGTTTACTGATTGGTACTGTACTAGATCTGCCAGATAGCAGTGCGCGCCAAGGTCTAGGAGATAATAAAAGTTACTGAACAGTTTTTTTTTTTCTTTCTTTTCTTTGAGAGTAAGACTTACTTCCTCAAACGCTTCCTTCGTGGTTTCTGAAGTGCCTCAGGTCTCAAAAATCTCAAAGTAGATTCTGGATGCTTCAGGGTAGGTTCCCACTCCCGATCAACGGCACCCTTTCTTCCTTCGATGCTGGCAATGAGATATCCCTGAAGGTGTGCTGGTCCGCGATACCCGCATTAGGCCATCCGAGTCACGGCACCATTATGTTTTTCGCGGGTCTTCGGAAAGCACCTTCAGACAGCTTTATGATCTAAAAGGCAAATTTATTGATAGCAATACAAAGACAATATAGAAAGAGGAACAAGGAATAAGAGGAAGTCGTTGTTTCTCTGGAGACGCAGGTCAGTGGCAAAGGACATTCAGCTTGCTTCTCAAATGCGGAGGTCTCGGGATGGGACTTTTAAACTTTTTGCATTGTCCAATAGAAATACATTGATGCGCATCCTGGGTGTATTATCTTCTTCTAATATCCAATTATGAACGTTGCTTTATAGTCCAATCAGGTACCGTCTCTGGGGTGTTGCCTTCTTCCGGTACTGAGCTTGCCAAAGCACATGGTTGCGAAATATGTTGCCAGCAAAGTCAGGAAATACATAGCTCAGGCCTAAGGCCTATCTACAACGCCTCACCTGAACCTCGGCGCTTCTCGGCTGGAACCCAGGCGGTCTCCGGCTGCGGGGAGAGTGGGCAACCACCTTCACCACCGCGTTTGAGGATATGCACCCGCTGCCTCGTCCACGCCGGGACCGAGGCACCTCGTAAGCCTCACCCGAACCTTGTCCAGGGGCTGTGTCCCTGCCGCGATTCGGCCGGACCAAGGACTTAACCTCCGGGGGGACCACGGGAATCACCCCGGGCAGCTCAACTGGGGGAGTGACCTTTGGGTATCACCGCAGGAGCGCGGGGCTCGAAAGTGTTACGGAAAGTAGAATCTAGAAATATAAGAAAAGAGAAAAAATTAAAGTAGTCTTGGAAAGCACGCTCAACTAGCGTGCAGGCACTCCAAACTGCTTTGGAGACGGAAATTACTAAGTTGCTACGCTTCCTGTGGGGATATATATACCCCGTGCTGACGTCAGATCCGTCTCCAACTGCTAGCAGGTGGATACTATCCCATTCGTTCTGAGTCCATCTGGCTACACGCCAGGAAATTTTAGGTTAGTAAGTAACTGGCACAGCGGGAGGAGGTAGATGTTGAATAGGGTGGGTGAGAGAGATGATCCTTGGGGAACTCCTGTGTTAGCTCTGACTGGATGTGATTCTTTGTTGATCCTCACCTTGTAAAACCTATTTTCGAGGAAGGATTTGAACCAGTTGAGTGCAGATCCTTTGATGCCAATGTCTGCAAGTCACTGTAGTAAGACAGTATAGTTCACGGTGTCAAAAGCTGCGGACAAATCCAATAAAGCGAGTAGGTAAGGTTGACCTTTATCCAAGTTTAAGAGGATGGTGTCCGAGAGCGTAGATAGTAAAGATTCCGTGTTTAGTGCCTTGCGGAAGCCAAATTGTGTTGGGGCGAGAATGTCATTCTCCTCTAGGTATTCTGATAGTTGTTTGTTTACAACTTTTTCCATGAGCTTGGCTACCATAGGCAGGTTCGCTATGGGGCGGAAGTTGGCTGGGTCAGATGGAGAAAGATTGGGTTTTTGTAAAAGGGGTTTGAGTATTGCCAGCTTGAGTTGATCTAGTACAAGACCCTGAGCTAGGGAGCAGTTTATGACGTCTGCTAATGGCTTATCAATGATGTTTGGGATGGTACAAAGCAGGTTGGATGGAATGTGGTCTGCTGGGTGCGAGGAGGGTTTAGTTTTCTTGAGGATGTTTTCTATTTCTAGAGAAGAAATCGATTTGAAGGAGGCTAGAGATGAGTTTCGTTGATGGCTTGTGGGGAGAGTAGAGGGGGATGGCGGAAAGGGCGTCATGAGGGGCGAGATGAAATTGGAAATTTTTTTCTCAAAGTAGTCGGCCAATTCATTAGCTTTTCTGGAGGCTTGGTCGTCCGGAATGAGAGGTGTGGACAGTTTGGTGAGGGCTGATACGTAGGAGAACAATGCTCTGGAATCGAAAATGAAGTGATGATTTTTTTTTGAGAAGAATTCTTTCTTTGTTCTGTTGATGACAATCCTGTAAGCATTTAAGCAGGATTTGTAGGCGGCTAGGGTGGTTGTGGAGGGGTTTTTACGCCAGCTATGTTCTTTTCTTCTGAGGTTCTGTTTGGTGGACTTCAGTTCCGGTGTAAACCAAGGTTTCCTATTGTCCCTCTCCAGATGAAGTGTTTTAGTGATCTTTGGGCAGGTTTGTTCAGTTACCTTGCTGGTGATGTTGATCCAAGACCCGATCGCACTGTTGGCGTCAGACAGGTCGAGTTGGTCTAGTTCTCTGGAGAGCTGTGTGCTTAGGAGTTCTGTGGGACAAGGTTTCCTGAAAGATACTGTGGTTGTAGGGGCTGCCTGGTGTGGGTGCTCCTTAATCTCTAAAACCCTGGAGATGACTTGGTGGTCCGACCATGGGACTGGTGAGCAAGTAGGGTTGGAGGCTAGTGAGATGCCCTCATTTATAAAGATGAGGTCTAAAATGTGGCCCGCTTTGTGGGTTGGATTGTTGACAATTTGTCTGAATCCCATATGGCTTAATGTGATGAGTAGTGTCTCACAGTTCGCAGAGAGTGGTGAGGCATCCAAGTGAAGGTTAAAGTCGCCCAACAGGATGGCTGGTTTGTCCGCGTTGAAATGTTTCGCGATGATTTTGATGCCAGGAGACGGGTCTGATTCAAGAGATCCCGGCGGAGCGTAGATTAAGCCGATTTGAAGGAATTTTGATTTGAAGAGGGCAAATTCGATTTTCGATGTGGCATATGAGAGATGAAGGGTTAGGCCTAGCCCTTTTTTTGCTGCTAGAAGCAGACCTCCTCCTCTTTTTTTTTTTAGGCCTAGGAATTGATAGGAGGTCGTAGGTTTGGATAGGGAGTTGATTTATTAACACTGTGTCGGTGGGTTTCAACCAGGTTTCTGTTATGGCACAGATGTCTGGTTTAGATTCTGAAAGGAGGTCATTGAGAATGTGAGTTTTTTTAGTGATGGATTGGGTGTTGAAAAGCGTAAGTGAGATTAGAGCGAGGCCAAGCAGTTGTGTGAGTGGTGAAATGATAGGAATGATCCTCTGTTGGCGGCTGGAGGGACGAGCGATTGCTTTAGGTGGTCTAGCCAGGTGATTGTAGATTATGGGTATGGCGAAGGTGCGCATCCTAGAGGAGGGAATGGAGATGCTGGGGCAGCAGGGAGCTGAGAAGAAAGGGCGGAGTTGGTGATGATCGAATGGAGGTCGATGGAGGCCAAGAATGATTCGGGCTGATCCTAAGTGTTCAGACTCCAAGAGGCCTGGCCAGTCGTTGACTTCTGGAGGAGTGTGAGTTAGGTGCTGTATGGATTCTAAGGATGAATGCTTGCAGGAAGCGTGATGAGGTAATTTGAAACTGGAAGGGGGCTAGGTAGATAATAGCAGAAAATAGAAGTGGGCTGTATTGCTTAAGTGATTGTTAGGGAGTGGTGGTATTCTGTTTGAAGAGATCTGGAGCGAAAGCACTCTGATAGGATGCGAGGAATTGTGCTTGCAGTGAAGGGATGGTAAACTGCTTCTCTCAGGGGCTGCACGAAGGGGCACACAAAGGGGGATGCCCCTTTGTTGCGCTTCTTCAGCGCGCGGCGCCTGGCTGCCACGCTGTTTAAAAGGCTGATCGGGGCTGTCCCCCGATTGGCTGGGCGTCGGTGGGGCTCCTGATAGGCTCAGGAGCGAAGAGGAGGAGCGCAGACAGAAGAAGAGGCCCAAGTCACTGGTCCTGGCTGCCTCGTGGTCGGCGCTGGCTGCCGCTGAGGGTGAGTGCAAGTTTTATTGGCCTTACCCAGGCGGGTCACCGGCACCGATTGCGCAGGCCTCGCTATCCCGATCGCTGCCTTCGTCGCGGGAGGAAGAGGGCTTGCCAGCTGCCGCGCTGTTTTTTAAAAGGCTGATCGGGGCTGTCCCCCGATTGGCTGGGCGTCGGTGGGGCTCCTGATAGGCTCAGGAGTGCAGACGGAAGAGGAGGCCCAAGTCACTGGTCCTGGCTGCCTCGTGGTCGGCGCTGGCTGCCGCTGAGGGTGAGGGTGAGTGCGAGTTTTAATGGCCTTATTTCACTTGGAATGCATATGCAGCGCAGTTCACTGCTTCAACGGCAGGGGGGAATGAAGAAAAAGAGGATTTATATTCAGACAACAACCAACAAGGACTGAATTGCACAGGCTGGGTAAACAAATAAGTGTGGGAGTAGCTTGCTTATTGCGGCGGTTACTACCCCTAATCAATTAAGCTTGATACTTCACTTTGATGCAGCTCCAGCACTGCTGTCTACATCAATGGTGAGGGTGGAAGGTAACTAGAACCAAAAAGTTACTAATAAGGGCCAAGAGTAATAGATAAGTATGAGAAAAAATAAGTGTGAAAGCTTGCTGGGCAGACTGGATGGGCCGTTTGGTCTTCTTCTGCCGTCATTTCTATGTTTCTATTTAAAAACACATTCCTGCAGTTCTTATTTCATACCAAGTACTCCCTTTACATCTCTGTCCCCATATTCTCCTAATTCAGCAATTTACTGTATCATTATTTTTTTTTTTTTTTTAACAGTTTAGACCATCTTAACCATTTCAGTCCCTTCTTGGGGTCCAGAATAGCAGGAGGCAACTAAGGAGCTTCTAATATATGATTACTCTTGGTGCATAATCTACTAAATTCCTCATTTAAGGAGGGCTTCTGCGAATCTGATGAAAGCATTATTTTATATATTCTTCAGTTACATAACATTATGATACATTCAACTAATTAACACAAACTAAGTACAATCACAGTAATAAGCATCATTAGTAACTTGTTTCCAAGATCTCCCCACCCCCCACCCCAAATCTAAAAAATCCCAGGAAGGATTTTCAGTATTGGTAAAATGGGTTACACATGATGATAAAGTATCAGTAGTCTGCATATGATTTCTAATACCATTATCAATATATGAACAAGAAGAGTTAATAAACTGACAAATTCTTTGTCAGCAAGCAACATATCTAAGGCTTTGCAATTAATCTAAAATTACCTTCTTAAGAGGCCTGACTTTCTGTTGCACTAGGCCTACAATTTTCATTGTAGCTTCTACAGCGGCAGAAAGATTCTTTAAAGTATTTTCAATTTCAGAAACTCCTAAAATAGGAAAGACAGTCGGGAAAACTCAATGGAAGGGATCGTTCTCCAAACAAAAATCAAATAGAGCCCTTTGTTTTCTCCCAGAGATAAACTAGTTCAATATTTATTCAGAGAAAACAAAGGAACATGTCCAAAAGAAAACTAAGCAGTGGTGTTAAAGAACATAAGATATGCCATACTAGGTCAGACCAAGGGTCGATCAAGCCCAGTATCCTGTTTCCAACAGTGGCCAATCCAAGTCACAAGTACCTGGCAAGTACCCAAACATTAAATACATCTCAAAGTACTATTGCTTATTAATTAATAGCAGTTTATGGATTTTTCCTCTAGGAACTTATCCAAACCTTTTTTTAAACCCACTTATACTAACTGCTTTAACCGCATCCTCTGGCAATGAATTCCAGAGCTTAACTATGCACCGAGTGAAAAAGAATTTTCTTGGATTTGTTTTAAATGAGCTATTTGCTAACTTCAAGAAGTGTCACCTAGTCCTTCTATTATCTGACAGAATAAACAATCGATTTACATTAACTTGTTCAAGTCCTTTCATGATTTTGTAGACCTCTATCATAACCCCCCTCAGTAGTCTCTTCTCCAAACTGAACAGCCCTAACTTTCTTAGCCTTTCCTCATAAGGCAGCCATTCCATGATCCTTATTTTGGCCCCCACCACACACACACACCACACCCCACCCCACACCCCACCCCACCCCACACACACCCCACCCCACCCCACACACACCCCACACCACCCCACACACACCCCACACCACACCACACCCCCCCCCCACACACACACACACACTTTCTCCAGTGCAACTATATCTTTTTTGAGATGTGATAACCAGAATTGCACACAGTATTTAAGATGTGGTCTCACCATGGAGTGATACAGAGGCATTATGACATCCGTCGTTTTTCTTACCATTCTGTTTACTTTTTTGTTTGCCACAGTACACCAAACTGACAATTTCAATGTATTATCCACTATGAAGCCTAGATCTCTTTTCTGGGTGGTAACTTTTTTTTTTTTATTTATGAATTTTCAAAATTACAATTCCAAGAATTTAACTTGAAAGGTAATGCATATAACAAAGGAAAATTACATTACAGAAAAAAATTATATAAAAAAAATTATTATAAATGTCACATGCATCTCAAGTCCACAATATATCCAAGAACACTGACCAAGAGAAATTTATGTCAAATCCAACAACTAAGAAAAGTTAGCTCAAATAGGGTAGCTTAACAAAATATGAGAGGACAAGTTACTGGAATATATACTCAACAAGCAGAGATTAGTGAGGAACTAAGATATCCTCCTAATTTGTTAGACAAAAAAGCTGTTAATTGAGAAGGTTGGTAAAAAAAACATAAGAAACCTCAGAAATCTTAACCATACATTTACACAGGAATTTAAGCAGGAAAAATGCACCAAGCTCTAAAATTTAGGCTTCATTAGCAGAGATTGACACCTCCTCTTCTGTGTTGACCTGGCAAGAACTGGAAAAATGTATACTTTAGATTTCGATGTTTAAAGTATTTCTTAAGAATCCAATCTCTATCAGACTAAAGCAAAAAGGAAACAAAGTAGCTGGTGTAGCCAAATTTTCTTTGGGTGTTTCCAATATTGCAGTAATATCCAGTTTAGAAGTTTCTCTAGTTGAGAGAACTTGCATTTTATCTTTATCGGGAGAACCTTTCTTGAGATTAAGGGACGAGCCTGTTCAGGGATCTTAAGTATCTCCAGTAAGTACCTTTTCCATATATCCTTAGGTGGGAAATGCAGAACTTTTGGAAAATTGATACATTGAAGATTTCTTCCCCTTATCTGGTTTCCATATTTCCTAATTTATATTGAAGAATCTGATTTTCTTTACTTAATGCCTGTTGTAAGGCTGAAGAACTCTCAATTTTAACTTTAAGGGAATCAGAAAGTTCCTTGTTCTCTCTGGACTCTCCACATTTTTTAATCAAAGATCCAGATCTTTAGCATTCTTAAGAGGGTTTACCTGGGCAATAACATTGAAGTTCAGGGCTTGAATTGCTTCCCAGATGACCTCCAAGTTAAACATTGAGGGCCTTACCAGTTCAACAAGATGGAGTTGAGGAAGATCAGCTCGGCTTTCTCCAGTTTGTTGAAAAGCAGCGCTACCAGCAGCTTCCCCTGCACCATCAATGATCTTCTGTAGCACAGACACTTTCCTCCAGTCCTTCGGGCTCAGAGCAAGACTGGTTACCGGCTATATCCTTGGTCAACTCCCAATCTAATCGCAGGAGATGTGAGCATGCCGCAGCTTGATTAACAGGGCTGTCTGCTCCTCCGGGGACAGAAATGCCAACAACTCAGGGAAGGGATCAGGCCCGATTTCCCCCCGAGTCCCCTCCAGCGAGCTAACTCCCAGAGTTAAAGCTCCCTGTCGGACATGAGCGTCCATTGGACCAAGCAGGGGGGAAAAGGGAGAGCAGCTGAGCCTACACGTTCTCTCACTCTCCGCTAGCATGCAGAATGAGGCATTCTAAAGAAAAACACAAAAAGATAGGAAAGACACTCAAAGCCGAAACGCTAGTACGCCATCTTGGATCTCCTCAGAATTTCGGGTGGTAACTTCTAAGATAGAACCTAACATTGTTCAACTACAGCAAGGGTTATTTTTCCCTATATGCATCACTTTGCACTTGTCCATGTTAAATTTCATCTGCCATTTGGAAGCCCAGTCTTCCAGTCTTGCAAGGTCTTCCTGCAATTTACACAATCCACTTGAGATTTAACTACTCTGTATAATTTTGTGTCATTCGTAAACTTGATCACCTCACAGATCATTTATAAATATATTAAAAAGCACTGGTCCAAGTACAGATCCCTGAGGGACTCCACTGTTTACCTTTTTCCTCTGTGAAAACTAACCATTTAATCCTACTCTCTGTTTCCTGTCTTAACCAGCTTGCAGTCCACAAAAGGAAGTCACCTCCTATCCCATGACTTTTTAGATTTCTTAGAAGCCTCTCATGTGGGACTTTGTCGAACGCCTTCTGAAAATCCAAATTCACCACATCTACTGGTTTACCTTTGTCCACATGTTTATTCACCCCTTCAAAAAAATGTAGGAGATTTGTGAGGCAAGACTTCCCTTGGGTAAATCCATGCTGGCTGTGTCCCATTAAACCATGTCTATCTAAATGTTTTGTGATTTTATTCTTCATAACAGTTTCCACAAGTTTTCCTGGCACTGAAGTCAAGCCAGGAAGTTGGGGTTACATTGGCCATCTTGCAATCTTCAGGTACAACCGATGAGTTTAATGATAGGTTACAAATTAATTGAAATAGGTCTGAAATTTCATTTTTTTTAGTTCTTTCAGAACCCTAGGGTCTAAACCATCTGGTCTAGGTGATTTACTACTCTTCAGTTTGTCAATCTGGCCTACCACATCTTCCAGGTTCACCGTGTTTTGGTTCAGTTCATCTGAAACATTACCCTTGAAATCATCTCTGGAACAGGTATCTCGCCAACATCCTCTTCGGTAAACACGGAAGCAAAGAAATAGTTTAATCTTTCCTCAATGGCCTTCTCTTCCCTAAGTGCCCCTTTAACCCCTCGATCATCTAACAGTCCAACTGATTCCCTCACAGGCTTTCTGCTTCGGATATATTTTAAAAAGTTTGTATTGTGAGTTTTTGCCTCAATGGTCAACTTCTTTTCAAATTCTCTCTTAGCCTGTCTTATTAATATCTTATATTTATCTTGCCAGTGGTTATACTTTATCCTGTTTTCTTCTGATGGATCTTTCTAACAATTTTTGAATGAAGATCTTTTGGCTAAAATAGTCTTTCACTTCACTTTTTAGCCATGCTGGCAATCGTTTGACCTTACCTTTACCTTTCTTAATGTATGGAATACATCTGGACTGTGCTTCTAGGATGGTATTTTTTAACAATGCCCATACCTGTTGCACACTTTTTACCTTTGTAACCGCACCTTTCTTTTTTTTTTTAACTATTTTTTTTCATTTTATTAAAGTTTTCCTTTTGAAAGTTTAGTGCTAGAACTGTGGATTAACTTACTTTCCTCCTTCAAGTCATTAATTCAAATTTGATCATTTTATGATCACTATTGCCAAGCGGCCCCTCCACCATTACATCTTTCAGCAAATCCTGTGCTCCACTGAGAACCAGATCTAAAATTGCTCCCTCTCTCGTCTGTTCTTGAAACAATTGCTCCATAAAACTGTTATTTATTCCATCCAGGAACTTTATTTCTCTAGCCTGTCCTGATGTTTCATTTACCCAGTCATTACTGGGGTAATTTAAATCTCCCATTATTACTGCACTACCAATTTGGTTAGCTTCCCTAATTTCTCTTAGCATTTCACTGTCCATCTCACCATCTTGGCCAGGTAGACGGTTATATACTCCTATCATTATACTCTTCCCCAAAACATAAGGGATTTCAACCCAAAAAGATTTGATTGTGCATTTAGTCTCATGCAGGATCTTTATCCTGTTGGATTCTATGCCAACCCGGACATAAAGCACCACCCCACCACCAAAATGCTCCTCTCTGTCATTGCGATTTAATTTGTACCCTGGTATAGCATTATCAATTAAGTCTGTCATCATTCACTGCTATACACTCTAATTCTCCCACCTTACTTCTTAGACTTCTGGCATTAGCATACAAACATTTAAAAGTTTTTGTTTGTATTAATATTTTTTTTTGGTATTAACATTCTGCTTTTCAGTTGACAGGGATACAATGGAATCTTTTAGCTCAGGTGAGTTTTTAGTTTTGGGCACTTGGACTACTTTCCTTATTGTTGGAATCTCTCTGTTGGGATGCCCTAACTCTAATGATTCATTAGTATCCTTTGAAGATACCTCCCTCCGAACCATGTGCTGCTGAGCAAATGTCGGTGTTGCCGGCATGCCCGTTTCAGTCCAGCCTTTAGTGAGCCATTTCATGTGGGGCCTACTCTAATTGAAGCCCTCTCTTCGGGCTCCAGTTGCATCCTGGGACCTCAATGTGGTCCTGGCATGGCTCATGCGACCTCCCTTTGAGCTGCTACAATCCTGCGTCCTGAGGTTCCTCACCTGGAAAGTCATATTCCTGGTGACTATTACTTTGGCTCGTAGGGTCAGTGAGCTTCAGGCTCTGGTTATGTATGCACCATACACGAAGTCCTTTCACGATCATGTGGTTTTGCGTACACATCCGAAGTTTCTACCCAAGAGCGTAACTGATTTTCATTTTGATCAGTCCATCGTTTTGCCCACCTTCTTTACGAGGCCCCATTCCCACCCAGGGGAACGGGCTCTTCACAACTTGGACTGTAAAAGAGCCTTGGCTTTCTATCTGGATTGCACCGCCGGCCACAGACAGTCCAACCAGCTCTTCATGTCCTTGGATTCCAACAGGCTAGGGGTGGCAGTGGGTAAGCAGGCCTTGTCGAACTGGCTTGCGGATTGCATTGCCTTTTGCTATGCGCATGTGGGCCTTCCACTAGCCAGCAGAGTAAAAGCTCACTCTGTGCAGGCTATGGCAGGTGTTCTCCTAGGACAGCAGGGTGTTAGTCCTCAGGAATCCCGCCTTCCTCTCCACGGAGATAGGTTCTCCTCCGGTTTGTGGTTTTATTTTTTCACTCGTATTTTTTTCTGTTGTGAGACTGAAGGGGGACCTCACGTGGACGTGCAGATAACTGCAAGCTGGGCATGCTCAGTCTGCTGGTCAAAGCTTCTAGAAAATTTGACAAAGATTTTCCATGCCAGGCTCCATTGGATGATATCATCCACATGTGAGAACTAACATCCTGCTGTCCTAGAAAATGTCATAATGCCTCTATATCGCTTTATGGTGAGACCACACTGTGCTTTGTGCCATATTCTGTGGTCCCCACATTTTCCTATTGACAACATCCTGGGCTGACTTGAGTCAAAGCCCACTGCCAGGGTGGAGGGGTGAGGAGCTGCTGCTGGCAGGTCACCAGCAAAGGGGCCCCCATTGGTTGTCCTTCTGGAGAGATAGGATATTTTCTCAGGAGGTAGGTGTTTGGTGAAGTTTTTTTGTGTTTTTGCCATTTATACTTTATATTAACTGTATGATGTTTCTTATATTATACTGAATTCTTTATTTGCTGTGTTTTTATATGTTTTTGTGCTGTAACACACTTTGGGTACTATTATAGAAAAGCATGAAATAAGTCCACACATAAGACACAAAGAGAAACATGTTTAATAAATTATATCAAATGAGACCAGATTTATGAGAAGCTAATCATGCTGACTTTTTTCCCCTTGTTTTGTTTTTTCGAAATCAAGGGCTTTTCTATAACACCCAAAAAATATAGTTTTGCAAGCACAATGAATGTACATGTGTGTTGGCTGTGTATAAAATAGGAATCTCAAAAGGTGAAAGTATTTTTTATTTATTTATTTGTTTTATTTTAACCGAAGCTTTTAAATTGAATGTATGCTCTAATGGACAATTCATTCTTTGTATGTATGTATTTTTATGTCTTTGTTTTATTATGGTTGTATATTTTTTGTAATCCGTGCTAGACAAATTATTTTGGAAGACGGAGAATATGATTTTTATAAATAAAATAAATGCATGTGAAGCACCCTTGAGTGATAAAATTAGGAAATCCTAAGAGAAGGTTTTTAAGATTTTAAACATTCTGAAGTAGGTTATTTGTGTATATCTTTTTGTTAACAGCATAGTTTTCAGGCATTACTATTCTGAATTTTTATCACCTCTCATAAGATAAGTCAGTATTATCACTGCTTGGACAGTTCTCAGCAGTTTCAGAAAAGGGAGAGATTTTACATACATACATGGGATACGCATCTTTTTTTTAACAATGAAATTGAATAACGAATTAGTTTTAATTTGTGGCAATAAGGATTAACATTCAGTATTGCTTTAGGCCATGGTTGACCAAATTCTATCAGAACTTTTGGATTTATATTTACATTTAAAATTTTTTGAACTTAAGAGCAATTGACTGTTGAACAAGAATATTAATTTTGCACAGAAAATTTTGAAAAGATCTTATTTAGTCCATAAGACTGCTTGTGGTTTGTTTTCTTTTAGGGTCCTGAATGCTGTTCAGATATGGCAGTTTCTTTCCACTATGTCGATGACTTGTTAATGTATGAGCTAGAGTATTTGGTTTATCATCTTCGTCCTTATGGATATAGACACAGATACAACCCAGACTCCTCGAAGAATATTGGCCACCAAAAAACGAACGATGCAGCAGCACCAGCAGATGAAGATTCAAAACCTATTGCTTGAAACCCCTTCATTATCTAAACATCAAAAAAGATTGTAGTTGTACACTGAAAAAGCATCTAAAATTAAAAAATGCTCACATTCAAATTTTTCATTTTATAGTATAAAATACTGAATCAAATGCTATCAATTTTTCTTTTCTCGTATGATTACAAATTTAAGGGTTTTAAAAATTCTTGTGAGCTAGAATATGTATGAAGACAATATTTATATGATCTATTAGTTGTGTATTCCCCTAGCAGGTAGTGGGCTGGAACAAACATATTTTGTTTTGTGTTTATTTCCACCTAGTGTTCAGATATTGAGATGAAATACTGGCGCTCAAGAGCCTTGATTACAAAACACGATCAGCAGAGGTTTACTTTGTTCTGAGAATGCTTTATACCTGCTGGTTTGATCTGAATGGTAAGACTAAACTTGACTCAGTTCTACCTTTTCCATTAGTTTTCTCAGAGCAAAATAAACCATATCAGTCTGGTGGCATATTTGTATAACATGTAGGACTAGAAACAGTGTGAGTCCCATCTGCTGATTTTTAGGATGTTGTAGCCAAATGAGACCGCCTGCCAGGAGCCAGTCACTTGTTTGCTAAAATTCAGAAAAGCAAACACTAATTTAAAATACTAAACTAACAAAGCATGAAATAAGGAAAAAAGCCAAATAACAGAGTCAAAAAACAAGAAGATAGTAAGGAAATTTTTCCCTTGCTCCTAAACATTTTTGACTGGCACCTAGCTTTTCTAAATATATTTTCACCCTTGCCTGCTGCAGTGATTCACTTTGACAAAGTTATGGTGTATAAAATTGCATTCTTTTTTTACAGTAATTGATTTATTGTAGCAATAATAGGTCATTACAATTAAGTGTTGTCTAAACTATATTCAAAGGAAAAAAAATTATTAGGGGGAAAACAGTTCTAAAATGCATTAAGGAACCTGATTTACTAAGTATTTTTTCACATTTTATGTCTGTGGGAATGAACTTTAATGAATCATGCTCTAAGTGATGATAGAAAAGGGAAGTATTTTTTTTATATATTATGTAAACTGGAAGATTTTGGACTTTTTGAAGTGGATTAGTTGAATAAAACCATTTAGAATTTTCTTTGCATTTAAAATGTGAGCTTCATCTCACTTGATGGATTCAAATCCATCTTGCTCAGGAGGTACCCTGGTAGTGTCAGAGTTTAATGATCAATGTTTGCTCGGGAAAACCCATGGCTAGACTAAGAGTGTAATAATTTTCAAAAGTGGCATGTTTTTCATGTGTGGCTCAGAATAAAAATACAACTTAAAAGAAACAGCCTAATTATCCACCTCAAAATTAATAAAAAGGACTGTGGATTAGTGAAACAAATAATGAGAAGTGACAAATCCCTTTATCATTTATCAGGGGTGGGCAACTCTGGTCCTAGAGAGCCACAAACAGGCCTGGTTTTCAGAATATCCACAATGAATATGAATGAGAGAGATTTGCATACATTGCCTCCATTGTATGCAAATCTATCTCATGCCTATTCATTATGGCGTAGATTTTAATAGAAGTGCGCGGGCATACATGTGCGTGTGCTACCTGGTGCGCACACATGTACACCCAATTTTATAACATGTGCACGCAGGCGCTCGCATGTTATAAAATCGGGGGTTGGCACGCGCAAGGGGGTGCACAATTGTACACCTTGTATGCGCCAAGCCCACGCTGCCTTCCCCCGTTCCCTACCCTCCACCCCACCTTCCCTTCCCCTACCTCCCCAGCCCTTTCCCCCTATCTTTTTATTCTTTTTTCTTTTATTCCAAAAGTTACTTCAGCCAGCCAACTGCCGGCACACGATCCCTGGCACAGCGGCAAATGGCCGCTGTTCGGGAGCCTCTGGCCCCGCCCCCGGACTGCCCCTTTAGTAAAGCCCCGGGACTTAGACGTGTCTTTACAAAATAAATAAATAAATAAAATAAAATAGGCCCGGCCCGTGTAACCCCCCCTATACGCGTAAGGCTTTTAAAATCAGCCCCTATAGGTAGAAACCTTAATTTTCAGTTCCCCTCACCCCCCACCCTGGGTATTTCAATGTTATAATAAAAAAAAAACCCCAAAAAACAGAAAAATTTGCTTTATTATAACACCAGAGAGAAATCAATGGAAGTGTCAATTTTTTCACTGATTATTATTACATTGAAATTCCCAGGTCTGACAGAACCTTTCCGTGGTGAATCCATGCCGTCCTCTGGTCCATGATCATTTTCCTCCAATAGATCTTGATTCAGAGCTCCAAATAATAAATCTGTACCCATCATAAAGAAGTAAAATTTGGGTTGGATTTTAAAAGGCCCAGCCACATGCGTGTAAGTCCCAGGGCTTCGAGAAAGGGGCGGGGCTAGAGGCCCCCAGCTCAACGGCCATTTGCTGCTGTGTAGGAGGATCGTGTGCCAGCGGGCTGCCGGCACACACAACCTGCACCTGCTTCGAAGCAGGTGCAGGTTGTGTGTGCCAGCGGGCTGCCGGCACACACAACCTGCACCTGCTTCGAGCAGGTGCAGGTTGTGTGTGCCAGCGGGCTGCTGGCACACACAACCTGCACCTGCTTCGAGCAGGTGCAACAGATGAGACAACTTTGGGGGGGGGGGTTAGGATAGGGTTAGGGGAAAGGGTAGGAAGGATAGATTGGGGGTAGGGAATATCCCTCCCAGGCCGATCCTAAATTGAGCGGCCTGGGTGGGAACGGGGAAAGGCCATGGGGGGCGGCGCACGCAAGGGGTGCACTAATGTGCACCCCTTGCGTGCGCCGCCCCCCCGATTTTATAATATGCGCGCACGTTATAAAATCGGGTGTCCATGTGTGCGCGCTGGGTAGCACGCACGCCAGTTTATAAAGTCGACCCCTTTCTAAATGAAATTAGGTCTTCCTCTCAGGCCCTAATATAGGTTTATGATGATGTGAATTCCCTAGCATGTGATATCTTCTTATCCAATGAACTGGTTTTCTCATTTAAGACAGTTATTAAATAAAAATAAGAAACTTAGATGAGGGGACCAGTTCTTTGGTTAAGGAGATACCACATGATAGGAAATCCGTGATGAGATGAAGACCTTGTTTCATCTAGAAATTTTACTATTTTTGTGTAGATTTATCATGTTGAGCTCTGAATCAATTTCTCATGGTGGTAAATGATGTGCAAAGGATGTATTTTGAGCGTGTTCCTTGCAGAGAGAGAAATGTGCAGCAGATTCATTTTGGGAGCACTAGAAGGAGGAGTTGAGATGCTGAACACAGCTGTTTCAGGAATTTGGGAGATAAATTTCTACACAAAGTACTGCCATTTTAGCTCATTCAAAATAAGTTCCTTTGTGCTTTTCTGAAATTTTCAGCAACTGCATAATCGTATTATAATCTAAGAATGAACTTTAAAATGAAAAGGGTTTTTTTTCTTTAAAGCACTGGTATATTTTATGCTTTGAAGATTGGTGGGAAGACTTAAGCTTGTTTCCTGCTGCATTAATCGAAAAAGTAGTAGCAGACTTGTTCCTCTTGGATATATGCAAATAAAAAGTTATAAATGTTTGGGCTATGATTATATGACAGCAGCAATATAAAGGGCTAATTATCTCACATGTGGTGGACCACAAATATGAATGCCCATAAAAGAAAACAGAAAATGTAATAAACAGAAAAAAAATAGAGAGAGAATTTCACTTTCTATTATTGTTTCACTGATCTATGGTATTGTTTTTGTTACAAGTATATAAATGATATTTGAAATCAACATGACAAGATGCTCAGCTACAGTTGCACATTCTTAAACCAAAAACAACTTCCTTTCAATAAAACTGAAGTTTCTACTAAAAAATAAAGGATAACCTTTTAATGTGAAAAGTGCATATATGAATTTCAAAGTAATTACTATGATTGTTTAAATCAACTTTCTACCTCCAAACAGGAATGAAAATGGCAGCCTTCCTGTTTAATTAATCAGTGCTACCATAACGTGAATCAGTAGAGGAAGAGGAAGCTTGTGCATATTCTCTGTCCTTCCAAGAGTTAATACATTCTTTCCTTCTGTAGCATGCTACAACCAACATTTGTACCATTGATGCTTTTAGCTTTACGTCCTCTTAAAACTAAAAAAAATTATTCTATTTGTTGCAGCAAACTTGAATTATTGTAATGTGTACCGATTGTGACATTATCCCTTGCAATCAGTAATAAGAGTTTGGGTTGTTAAGGTTTTTCAGTTTTTCTCTGTTTCATTGCTTTTAAAATTTACTTTTCTCCTTTTTTAAATTTTTTGGACAATTGGATATGAGAAATTTGAGACTACTTGACAGGTCTAAATGGAGGATAAAAATATATATTTTTGTACTTTTCAGGTTGTTACACATCCCCCTTAAGGTAGATTAAAGCATTTTGTGGAAAGCTGGGCCTAGTATAGCATGTATAATTCCTGAATCATTTTTATTTAGGTAACACATTGAATGAACATGTTTAAATCAGTGGTGTGAATTTGGTTCTTATTTATTGACCAGTATGATTGTATCCTTAACACAGTGTAATGTTGTATAGATAGATAGCTATGTATATCTAAATGGATATAGTTAGCTAGCCCATAAAGGATATAATTAGGAAAACCAGTAAAGTAGTTGGGTAGAAATGCTGCCTTTATAAATGTTAACACTTATGGTTATAAGCTTTTGAGACATCTACGGTCTTCATTGAGCATGCCCCAAAAATTTGCATCTTAAAACATTTTTTTAGCCAATTTAAGGTATCATGTGTTTTATCCAACTGTTTTGTTGATTTTCAAACACACTAATTCATGAATAGACAGAATCCTCCATGATGACTTCTATTTGTGTCTCCAGCTGTGTCACTTTTGGTCCCATTTTCTCTCCTTGAAATTATTTTCTAAATGTCTGTTTAAAACATGCCATTGCAAAGTGTCTTTTTTTTCTCCTTTGTTGTAAAAAGAAATGCAAACTAAACTAAGAACACAATTTGCTTACATTGAATTCAAGACTGAATCTTCTCAGCATTTTATTCAGTGACCAAAGTTCTTAAAAAAGAGCTATCGCACTATTTTATTTTCAGTTTCTGTGATCTATATTGTTCTGTTGTGCAAAATTGTTCCCATATGCTGAATTCAGTTCATTATAAATTTCCAGGAGATAGCCTAAAATGTCACTATTCTACAGTTCATTAATAAGTATAAGCTCAATCTAGAATTAGACATTTAAGAGGTGAGTGAGTTTGTTTGGAAATCAAGTATAGGGTCACATCAAGTATTTAAAATCTCCAAAAACTAAAGTCATTTATATAATTGTGTATTTTTAGGTATATTTTTCAGGAAGTGCCTTTATAAATAGTTTAAATATATTGCAGAAATAAAAAAAAAAAAAAAAGGTCAAAGATGGTGGTTTTTTTCATTAGTGTAAAAACTACTGTATGTTATATGGTGCCAAGTATATCTATACATCCTATTGTCTTCATCTGATATAACTGAGCTTGTCAAGTTGAGCTATATGTAATTTTGGTCATATTTATTAAGGATTTTTGATGAAAAAGAAAAACTTGCAAAACTGTAGAAGTTGGCCAAATTATATCATTGGTAAACTGTAGAAGTTGGCCAAATTATAGCATTGGTAAACTCCACCAATGATATAATTTGTTTCATATACAGATATACAGTAATTTGTCTGGTTTATCAGTACAGTCTTTTCTGTGATAACAAAGAATTTGTACTGAATATATGAATCTGTGCAGGTTAGTGGTCAAAATAACCTTACTGGATCAAGTATGGTAAACATTATCACATGAGCCAAGGCAATTTTGTTAACATTGTAACTTAAGCTTTTAATCAGGGCCAGCCCAGGGCATGCTGGGTGAAAAGCACCTCTCCCTGGGTGGCTGCAGTGGGACAGCATCCACCACAGCCACTGGATTTCTCTCCAGCCATGATGGCTTGGGATCTGCTGTGGCCACTCTGCCATGGGATGCATGATGCTGGCAGAGTCCAGGACGGCGCCCTGGGTGATCGCCCAGCTCACTCTCCCCAAAATCCAGTCCAGCTTTTAATAACATTCTTTACAACTAATGGGGGAATGATTGAGGATGTAATAATATTCCTACTGCAAACATTTGATATGTATGAGGGACTCTTGGGAGCCTCTTGATTAATTTTTATGAAATCCAAATATCTTACCAAATAGAGAATTGTTGCCACATAGCAGCATCTCACATCAGAGTATATATATTTTAACTATTTTGCTTCATATATTACTGTTATTCCACATACCTTTATTTGGGGTTTACCATGTTATAAAGCAGTCATCCTGGTTGTGTAGGTGTTTAACAGGCACAACAGAAGAGGTGTTATGATGGTGTTCTTATTCCTCTGTTAATTTAAGGAATGTCTGTAAAACCATTTGTTCATTCTGAAGTAGGGCTGTTTAAAGCAAACATGCTAGGATAAAAGCATTGTGGTCATTAACTCTGTTATCTTGTCATAAGCAGATTAAAACAGCCCATCTATTAGATTTTGGTGCCCAAGTATTAAAGGACTCCCATTAACCAAATATGTTTGTGGCAGATATTTGTGTAAAAAAATGAAAATTGGCCAGCCTGAAAAAAGATGTTCAAATAACTCTGGAGGTCTACTACTTTCTTTTTTTTTCATGTGCACTTACTTGATGAAGAGAACATAGCTCTCAAAAGCTAGTCTCAAATGTCCAATAAAAAGGTATCACCTGCAACTTAGTTGTTGACTCTTATTCCTTCAAATCTAACTCTCAAAACTGACTACTTGTTCCTTCATACTGCCTTTCACACATGGATGTTATCTGACTTATGACCATGGATTGCAGCAGTCTTAGCAACATTAAAACAACATATTGTCTTAAACTGCAGAAATGTTGTCTAATTAGGGACCTGTTTTTTTCCAACAACAAGAACTGCTCCATTAACCATGACACATGAATGCTAAACAAATCTCTCTCTCCTAGCTCATAGAGCTTTTGCTGTACTGACCTTGCTGAGGAGTTCCTTCACATGAGCCCTTGGCTTTTTATTTATTTATTTTTTTGTCCAAGCTTAAGAACATAAGAAATTGCCATGCTGGGTCACACCAAGGGTCCATCAAGCCCAGCATCCTGTTTCCAACAGAGGCCAAAACCAGGCCACAACAACCTGGCAATTACCCAAACACTAAGAAGATCCCATGCTACTGATGCAATTAATAGCAGTGGCTATTCCCTAAGTAAAATTGATTAATAGCCATTAATGGACTTCTCCTCCAAGAACTTATCCAAACCTTTTTTGAACCCAGCTTCTGCACCGACGTGTACCTCCTCTGATTTTGGTACACTGTACTTTTTTCTTTCAAATGTGCTTTGTTGCCTGCTCCCTCCGCAGCCCTTCAACAGCCCTTTTCAGTGCTATAAAAAAAATGAATATAAAAAAGGTTAAAAAATGCCCAGCTCCAAGAAGGCTACCTCCAGTGGCTTCAAGGACTGCATGTGTGGTTGCAGATGTCCATTACAATGACCACAAAAGTTGTTACAAATGCTTGGGGCCAGACCATGATGCAGCCTTGAAGATGGAAAAAGTTTGCAGGCCACTGAAGGAGTCTTTCCTTTTCCCCAAGCAGTGCCTCCTTTGGCTTCCTCCATGCCAAGTTGAGCAGGAGCTCCTTGCGCAAAACTCCCCCATCTGCAGTGCTAGTTCCTTCATCTGCTGCAGTGCAATACACGAAAGAATCATAAACAAGAACTATTGAGCCCTTTGCATTCCCTGTGGTGTGCTAATCAATGCACAAGAAGAAAACGTGCCATGCATCTGAGCCAGCAGCACAGTCGGCACCACTGAAGCTGGTCAGGATCAGCCCTGTGGACACACCAGCCCTCTGCTCCTGCATCTCCATCAGTGCACTGGACCTTGCTTCAGCTTACGCAACCATTTGCTTTGTCATCGCATTAAGCTTTGGAACTCAATGATGCTCCACACCTCGGGCAAATCAGTGCACCGGTCCTTGGTTCCATCTGTACATGGGGATTCACTGCACTTAATTCCCTCCATGTTGATGTCCTTATCCCTCCCAACTCCTCGATCAAAGACTTTGGGGAATCTAGTTCTGGTATGCACTATTGTACATATGGTGGAGGCCCCCTCCTGGAGTCCAGAAGATGACCCCATACTCCTGTTGAAGGAATATGTCTCTTCCTCAACTCCAAGTCAAAGGACACAACCCATGGATCAGGTAGCTGAATTAGTGAAGAATTTCTCTTACCTCTCTGGCCTAAGTGACCAGGATGGCACCCTTCAGCTTCTTTTGTCCAGAATGGCAGACTTGTTCCCTCAAAGGAGAGTCAGTTCCACTTGCCTCCATGCCTTGAGCTCCCATCAAAATTCCTAGTATTATGATCTAGCTCCCAGCCTTCCATCGCTGCAGAGGAATCTAGCCAATCTGAGGAGGAAGCATTGTACACCACCGACTAAACTATGCCTTGAGAATTACCCTCCAAGACAAACCAAGACCTCCCTCAATCGCCTTCATCATAATTGGGGTTATGGGTTAGAGTCCCCTCACCTCTCTCCGTTCTCAGGAAGGATCTATAGGGATCCCCTCCAACTCCCTTGTTGATCCTTTGCCATCAGAAAACTTCTCATATTCCAAGTTCCTGGACAAGGTCAAAGATCCCTTCACTGTGGCCTTCAGGCTATATATTATTCTGGAAGTGCCTTCCAGTCCAGCAAGCCTCATAAATTCAATCCTGCAGGATTTACAGATGAGAATGTAGGAGAGTCTGACCTCCTGCTCCTCCCCCCCCCCCCCCCCTTACCCAGAAAAGTGGACTTGAAATTAGTTGTAGTCCAACTACCAGACCAATCAGTGGTGGCAGGATTAGCACTAAAATGGGATAAAGGACTAGATTTCTCCCTTACCCCTCTGGGTAAGGACCCTAGATTGTTGGACAGTTTTTGGAAGATCATCTTCCACAGCTCAATGCTGAATACCTGCATTGTGGCCCATCACTTCTGTTACAATTGTACCCATAGCTGAAACGTCTGGTAGAGTTGCTAGATGGAGAACCGGAAGGCTATTAGCAGGATCTGGATGCAGAAGAGTGACTAAAATCTTTTCTGTTTAGTGTATGAATTGTTCAGCATTATTGCCTCACCTTTGTTTGTTTACATTTGCACTTGGCATGTGAGACTTTTCCATTCTTGCTATTACTACCTTTTTCAGTATTACAGCATGATTTTCTGCAGGAGCCATTTGAGCATGCCCAAGAGCCTGGTTGAGAGCCAGCAGCTTGCATAAAAATGTTCATGACAAGTTGGCCAATTGTCCCTTGCTTTGGAATCAACCTCTTCAGCGAAGATCAGGGAAACCATGCCCCAGATGACAGAGCCCCATTCTGCCTTTCAGTCCCAATTGCCAAGAACCTACCTGTTCTCTTCCTCGAGTTGTCTTTGTTTTTAAATACCCCTTCAAGAAATGCCCCTTCTACTACTTTCAGTGATATCATGCACTACCCCAACAGCAGCTTCCACTGTACAGATGTCAACGTGAGAGATGTTAGCCAAAGAGGCTGCAACAGCCCCAGCCTAAATCTGAGCTTAATTTTTTAAATCTTTATTAAATATTACAAGAATACAAATAGCCAGCAGTGAAAATGTGATAATACATAAATTGACAGCATCAACAGAAGCAAGAAAAATAAAGAATTTAGGCCTACAGTCTTAGCAAGACCATAGCACATAATGAGAATATATTGCAGAAACCATAACAGGAGCCCATATATTAGTGCCAGATCACACTATATTTCTAGCCCTAGCAGGAGGCTCCAATATATATCCTGTAAAGAATAAAAAAATGTTCATCGACAACCCCGAATCACCGAAGCTAGAGTATGAGTTATAAAAGTTAATTGAAAAGCTCCATTAGAAATCCCATTTAGGAAAGGAGTCCAAATTGCAAGTACATTTTTTTATAAAAGCCTTAAATTTGAAGAATTTTATAAGTTGCACTGTGTACACTTGCCAGAGAAAACAAACCTGTTGTCAAAGAGGGAGGAGAGAGTTTGACCTCCAATGAGGAGCAATATTGCACCTAGTGGCTACTAATAGATGATTACTTAGGCTGATGCCTCCTCATAGCCAATATCCCCATTTGGTTTGCCTAGATGTATCACTAAGGGAGCCAGAGGCAATTTAATACCAGTGAAGTGATAAATCCAACCCAAAATATCCACTTAATCCATCTGGATCTTGTGGCATGTCCACCAGATATTGAAAAGGGTTCCTTCTCCTACACACTTTCTCCAACAGTTATCCATATCCATAAAGCCTATCTTTGTCAGTTTATCCTAGGTATGGTACCAATGAATACAAATTTTGTATCCAGGTTCCTGATCAGTCATGCAGTGGGAATTACACTTTTTTAGGCAGTAAAATATTGTTCCCCATCACTTCTCAAAATCCTCTCTCCAGTAATATCTGGCTATTTCCTTAAGTACATCTGTGCCTTTAGAAAGGAGTTGGTATAATTTAGTAGTAAGACCCCTTTGCGCCTAGTTTTTTGATGGTTCTCAGCACTGCATCTGCACTCCCTCTGCTAGGGGCAGGATTCAACTTTTCATAGGAGAATGGTGGAAGATCACCATTGGGTCTTCTAAATTGTTGATTCTGGTTACTTTTTGTGCATCTCCTGGCCTTCAGTACCACAGCAATGTTTGGTCTTTAATCCAGATCCATATTATTCAACCCAACTTCGTCTCAAGGTGAAGTCGCTTCTCAGTCAGCAGTCCCTTCCAAAAACACTTGCATAAGGGCTTCTACTCCTAGTTCCTTATCCCCAAGAAGTCATGGTGATTGAAACCCATCCTGGGTCTGAATAAGAGCCTGTTATGGGAAAAGTTCAAAATAAACTCCCTTCACACCTACCCTTCATTCACGCAAGAGACTGAATGTGCACCCTGGATAGGAGAGATGCATATGCTCATATACCTATTAATCATTCTCATCAGAAATAGCTCTGATTTGTGATGGATTCCTGTTACTACCAATACAAGGTTCTTCCCTTTGGATTCTTGCCAGCCCTGAGGGGCTTTGCTGTAGCATGAGGGAATTCTTTCTTTACTTGGATGACTGGCTAGTGATGGGGACTTCCCAAGCAAGGGTGTTGGACTCCCTGCAGGAGTCAATACAGCTCCTTCGGTTGCTAGGATTTGTGACTAACTTTGTGAAGTTGAGCCTTGTTCCTACCCAAAAACTCAAGTTCATTGGAGCATGGATCAATTCACTGGAGGAGAAAAACCCCCTTCAATTGGGGTGATCATTCTGCCTTCAACCCATGATCCAGAACTTTATTATAACAGGTTCAAGTCCTATCCTGAGATGTCCTGGGGCATATAGTGGCAGTGATCCATATAGCCTACATCACCTACCTCACCATGAGATTTTTCCAATCAGGCTTCCTTAGGGGTAGCAGAACACCTTTTTTGTTGGGGGAGATAACCAAACTCCACCCCTACTCTGCCCCTGCTCCCACTGCTAATGTCTTACTTTTACAGTTGGTCATTCTTGCATACATTTTTCACATAGATCAGAGTACTTATTTGTTCCCAGCCCAGCCAATAAACTGCTTGATGATAGAAAATCAGACTATGCTAAAGGAGAAAATGACACACGCTATTACTAATAGAAATGTCACTATTAAACAACTATTCTCTACTATTGATGGAGAAAGAGAAGATTATCAAGTACTAAGAGATGTAACCAGAGACCTAGAAAATGGCTAAAGCTACAGAAATGTTTGGGTACACTCGCCTGCTTAAAAAAAAAATCTAAGCTCACTTCAGTTTAGTAGCTTTATACATTATACTGTACAAGCTTTAAAAATAAGCTGGTTGACATAATACAAGTATTAACAGTAGCAGTAAATTGGAAAGAGTGAGATCATACCCAATATACTGCACCCTGGCTTAAAAAAATGAGATTCACTCTTGTCATTATATGTGCAAGGTATACCTAACAAAAATCCTCTCTTGCTGTAAATTTATACTCTGTCCCCAGATCCCCCCCCCCCCTCACACACACACACAACACTCCCCTCTAACAATTGGTGCAGAGCAGCATATTTTCCCTTACACATTGCCATCCAAAAGAGTTCTGGTGTTGTCTAAACAGAAACACTAACTCCCTTCACAGGCATATTGTGAAATAATAGAAAATCCTGCCATACCATAGCAATGTTAATGCACAGGAATCCAATACCAACATCCCTACCTATGCAATGCAACATGGCAAATATTGCATCAGGCCCTAGAACATGAATACACCTCCTGTTTGGAAAACATGGAAAATACTACAGATCCCTACATGCTAGCAAAATACCTCAGCTCAATCGCACTTGCAGAATCCAGAAAGACTTTCACCAAATACAGAATAGTTCACTGTAAATTAGAAGTGGCAGATAAAATCTGCAATGGAAATCTCAAAAAGCCAGACTCTATGCAGTACAAAACTGAAAAACTAGAAAAAAAAATACATTGTCATGCTCCCATTGTTGTTGTTCTAGGGAGTGAGGGGTGTTATGGTGGAGCTGAAAAGCTCCTGTTAAGGTGAATGAGAGGTGTTTTGGCACATAACACCCACCTCCACTACCCACAAGAACAAAGGTGGCCCCCAACATAACATCCCCTGCCCTGCCCTCCCCTTTTGGTACTTTACTTCTCCCAGCCCAGCACCAGTATCTCCTGACTCCTCTTTTCCGTGTGCTCAGCAGCCAGCTTCTATCCCTGCCCCTTCCCACAACCCCTCCAGGCAGCTTCTGACCCCTCCCAGCAGACTCTAGCCATGAATCCCCCTCCAGCTAGATTCCCACCCCAGCTAGGTGGGACCCACCTTCCCAGCCAAATTCCAGCCTCTGACTCCCTCCCATCTTCCACCCCAGCAGCCAGTCTCTTACCTATCTGTTATCTCTACTGGACAGAAACTTCAGGGAGTTCTGCTACAAGCAACACCCAGTTCTGCCCGTCTCATACTGATCTTGCAAGTCATGCACATCAGCACAGGTACTTTGTGTTTATCTGCATATTTCATAAGACCAGCATGAGACACTATTGCTGCAGGAGCACTTCCAGGTCAGCAGCTGAAAATTTGTTGGAGTCAGGGCCTGGGTGGCCCACCCTGTTCCAATGCTTCTGGGCCTCCATTCCCAGTGAGATCAATTGCTTCAGCCCTTGTCACACCATGGGAGGATCACCATAGAGTTGAAAATGCCTCTTTTTTGGTGGCTAAACCCAAAGATGGTAGAGAGAGATGCTCCTCTTTGGCTTCTATTTCATCAGGTAATGCTAGTAATGGTTGATTCCATGAGGGTGTCGAGTGTACACACGGGCTCCTTCCAAACCTAAGGGATCTGGTTTGCAACGAAATATCTGTTTCAGCTATAAGTCATCCGATGTGCATTGAAAGATTTTTTTTCATCTCCTTTGGGGAAAGAATTCTGATCCAAATTGATAAGTTTTACATGAACAAACAAGGAGGCACAGACTTATGGACCCTCTACCAAGAATTTTTAAGAATTTGGGATTGGGCTGCCAGCCACAGAGCATTCCTAAAAGCAACCTACCTTGCTAGCATCTCTAATATTGGTGGATCACCTCAGCAGAGCTTTCTACTCCCATGAGTGGTCTTCTAGACCAAGAAGTAGCAGACAGGTTGTTTAACCTCTCTGATCACCCATCAATTGACTTGTTTGCATCAGAGAACAACAGTAATGTTGAAAAACTTTGCTCCATTCTTTGAAAGCAAGTTCAGATTTGCTCAGGATGTTTTTCTGCTCAAATGGGCTACAGTTCTGCTGAATACCTTTACTCCACTTCCATTGGTAGCAAGAATTGTGCAGAAGGAATCCACCAGTGTCCCGGGCATGGAGGAGGATGGAGGCTCCTGTGCGCAGGCTTTTTTCCTCTGTGGTTCTGCCGATGCTGACGTCGAGGCCTTCGCTGTGTCTGACTGAGCCTTCCGATGCAATGCTGGTGCTTCTCCCGGTGCTTGCCCCAGTCTTTCTCCAGCGCAGAGGACGAAGAGGTGGACGACTTTGAAAGGGATCCAGTTGGGCGAGAACCACCGGTGTCCGGCTAGTGCCGAGAGGTTGAAGGCGACAGTGCCGATAACGTCGAGGTTTTCGATGGAGTAGACTGTTTAGCCTGAAAAAGAAACTCCATTTTCTCTAAACGTGCCCTGCGGCCCTTAGGGGTCAATTGGGCACAATTGGTACATGTTGCGATGTCGTGGGCAACCTTATGTGGGCATGCTTTATCCTTATTGCTCCAGAGTGGCCCAAACAAGTGTGGTTCTCTTACCTTGTCAGGTTGTCAGTCCACTTGCCAATTCCCCTGCAATCTAAGCCAGCTCTCTAATGCAAAGGAGTGGGGGTTGTCTATATCCTCCTCTCTTGACAATATGAATGTTGAGTACTTGGTAGTCTCTTCACTGTTACTGTCCAAGGAAGTTGAGGATATTGAGATTTTAGCTGGGAAACCATCCATCAGGAGAGTATTCAGTTTTAAATAGGAAAGGTTTTCATCTTGGTGTCAGACAGGCTCCCTAAACCAGTTGGCCTGTGTGCCAAAGTATTTACTTAAGTACTTATTTCTCTCTGTCCTTGTTGGGCTTCAGTGTATCATCGGTTAAAGTTAGAATGCAATAAGCAGCAATTGCTGCTTATTGCATTCAAGTGAATGGTAAGCTGATCTCTATTCGTCCTTTGGTGTTGAAGTTTATGAAAGGCATCTGGCAAGCAAGAACTTCATTTGCCAAGTCATCGGTGTCATGGGATTTCAGTGTCATCTTGCCACAATTGATGAATTTGCCTTACAATCTGCTTCCAGTTTGATACCCATAATGTGGTGTTCCTAGTCACTATCATATCGGCTAAAAGAGTGTGTGAACTACAGTCGTAGATTCATTACTTTCTGTAACTACAATTTTTCCACACTAGGGTTAAGTTCAGAGCACCACTCATAAGTTTTTGCCAAAAAGAGTTTCAGCATTTCATCTGAATCAAGCCACTGTTTTGTCCATCTTCTTTCCAAGACTTGTACTCAGAAAGGGGAGAAGGCCCTATTCTCACAAGACAAGCAGGATGGTAGTCCTCACATATGGGTGACATCATCATGATGGAGCCCATCACAGAATACTTCTGTCAAAGTTTTTAGAACTTTGACTTGGCACACTGAGCATGCCCACCAACCCTGCATCCAGCAGGGGTCCACCTTAGTCTCTCTTTTTTCGCGTAGCAGTAGCTACGCAGTTTGAGGAGCTCTTTCTAATATTCCTGACAGGAATTTCCTCACGAAAATTTTTCTAAAAATTTGACAAATTTCACCCCTATCGACCATCGATATCCACTAACGTTAGGTAAGGCTTTACCTCGTTTTCGCAGTCGGTTACCAAGGGTTCTTCTAACTCAAGGCTTAATGGCCACCGACAGCATCGCGGTTAAAAAATTTTTCTTTAGAACATGGCGATGAGCTTTCATTTATGCCCCGATTGTCTAAGGATGATGTCCATCACGGACCCACATAAGGTATGTGTCTTATGCTTAGGGGTTGACCACGACATCGCAACATGTACCAATTGTACCCAAATGACCCCTAAGGGCTGCAGGGCACATTTTGAGAAAATGGAGTTTCTTTTTCAGGCTAAACAGTCTACTCCATCGAAAACCTCGACGTCATCGGCACCATCGCCTTCAACCTCTCGGCACTAGCCGGACACCAGTGGTTCTCGCCCGACTGGATCCCTTTCAAAGTCGCCCACCTCTTCATCCTCGGCGCTGGAGAAAGATCGGGCCAAGCACCGGGAGAAGCACTGGCATCGGCATCGGAAGGCTCAGTCCACCGAAACAGTGAAGGCCTCGACATCTGCATCGGCAGAGCCACGAAGGAAAAAGCCCATGCACAGGAGCCTCCATCCTCCTCCATACCCAGGACACCGAGGCGTTCCCTACCTTCAGTGGTGCCGGGAGCCAAGACTCTACTCTCACCGGTGGACCCTCCTGTGACGCCTGTACAGCCTCCTACTCCAGAACTGTTGTTACAAGCGCCAGCTTTCCATGAGGAATTGAATCGGATGGTTCAAGAGGCAGTCCTCCAAGCACTACAGGGTCTTCCGCCTCCTTCGACACCGGCACCGACTCCGATTTCGGACACCGATCCGATGCCCATGATGCTGGCTCCATTACTGGACAGATTGGACACGGTCATCGGGGCTCTTCTACCGGTGCCCCCGAAAACACCGATGTGTCCAACACCATCGACACCGATTCCCCTGTCATCAGAGGAAGAGGAATCATCGATGCCAGAACCGATTCCGGGACCATTGGCGGTTCTTCCACAGAGACATCTATCGAAGTCGCCAATTCCATCGGTGCGTCTCTTGTCTTCAGTGCTGCATCGACCCTTATCAGTGCCTCCTCCGATACCTTCGTTGCCCCCACCGATTCCATCAGTGCCACGACCTGATCCAGCTGGAAAAGGCCTCTTCCTTCCATCAGGAGGGCCAACCGATGCTGGAGACCAGCCATACCAGCCCTGGTCTGATGATTCCTCAGACACCCAGGATTCTGATGACTTTCCCTTGAAGCCATCTCCTCCTGAAGAGAGAAGAAGTTCCCCTCCAGAGGATCTGTCCTTCATAAGTTTTATAAAGGAAATGTCAGAAGCCATTCCCTTTAAACTTCAAACAGAGGAAGACTCCAGGCACAAGATGCTTGAAGTACTCCAGTTTGTGGATGCCCCCAAGAAGGTTATGTCCATACCAGTTCATGAAGTCCTTCTTGAACTTCTCCAGCGTAACTGGGAACATACAGGTACCACCGGTAAACTGGAAAACGGATGCCACCTACTTGGTTCAAACAGCTCCTGGGTTCCAGAAGACCCAGCTCTCTCACCATTCTGTAGTAGTGGAGTTTGCTCAGAAGGCTAGGAGACCTCGGCCTCATTCTTCTACACCTCCAGGGAAAGAATAAAGGTTTCTGGATGCCTTAGGATGTCGAGTATTCCATGGTTCCATGCTGATTTCACGCATAGCTGCCTACCAGCTATATATGACAGAGTACATGAGAAACCTGTTCAAGATGATACAAGACTTCTCTGATTCTCTTCCAGAGTAGTTTCAAGACCAGCTAAACTCCATGCTCAAGAAAGGCCTCGATGCTGGCAAGCACGAGGTCCGGGCTGCATATGACATCTTTTGACACTGCTTTTAGAGTGTCTGTAGCGGGGATTACTGCCAGAAGATGGGCCTGGCTGAAGTCTTCCGATTTAAGACCCAAAGTTCAGGAGAGGTTGAAGGACCTCCCCTGTGCAGGCAATAATTTATTTGGGGATAAGATCCAAGAGACTGTCGCACAGCTCAAGGACCACCACCAGACATTGCGCCAGCTCTCTGCGATACCCTCTGATTTTCCCACCACTTCTAAATGGCTGTTTAGAAGCGAGGCCAAGAGGACAACCTATAAAGCTCGTAGGTATTATCCTCCCCTGTCTCGCACTCGCCCAACCAGGCCATACCATAAGGGTCAAACCCGTCAATCCAGACCTCAAAAAACCCAGCCAGCTCCGCAGCCTGGCCCTGCTTAGGGGTTTTGACTCCCTGCTAGAGAGCAACTGTCAACTTCTACTACCATCCCTGCCAGTGGGCGGCCGCTTGTGCCACTTCAGCGCCATCTGGTACACAATCACTATAGATCAATGGGTCCTCTCTGTAATGACTCAAGGTTACCATCTCAACTTCCTTTCAGTACCGTCAGATTCCCCACTTCGGCCGGGGTGGGATTTACCCGACCACTCACTGCTTCTAGAGGAGGAACTAACAACCCTCCTCTGATTCAGGGCAATAGAACCAATGCCCCCTCTGCAATGGGGAAAAGGATTCTATTCTCGTTATTTCCTAATACCAAAAAAATCAGGAGGCATTTGTCCAATTTTGGATCTTCGTGCCTTAAACAAACATCTACAGAAGGAGAAGTTCAGGATGGTAACCTTGGGCTCCCTACTCCCTCTTCTTCAAAAGGGAGATTGGCTTTGCTCTCTAGACCTACAGGACACATACATGCATAAAGCAATAACACCGTCTCATCGAAAATATCTCCATTTCCTAGTCAGATACCGACACTTCCAGTATCAGGTGCTCCCATTCGGCCTAGCAGTGCCTCGACTCTTTACAAAGTGCCTGATAGTAGTAGCAGCGTACCTAAGAAGGAAGAGCATTCATGCCTACCCTTATTTAGACAATTGGTTGCTAAGGGCTCCATCCGAGAAGGAGGTTCTAACCTCCTTACATCTAACCCTACAGCTACTACTATCACTCAGATTTCTAGTAAACTATCCAAAATCCAATCTTTTTCCATCGCAGATCCTCTCCTTCATTGGAGCGGACTTAAACACCGTTCAGGCAAAAGTGTTTCTCCCAAGGGATTGTGCACACACTATTGCAACCCTTGCGAAACTAGTGCAGACTCGTCGATCCACAACGGCTCGTCATTTACTAACCTTTTTGGGTCACATGGCATCCTCTGTTCATGTTACTCCAATGGCTCGTCTAGCCATGAGAGTAACACAATGGACCCTAAAGTCCCAGTGGGCTCAGGCCCACCATCCAGTGTCCAGCATTGTCCACATCACCAGCCATCTCCTTCTCTCACTAGCTTGGTGAATTTAAGAGTCCAATCTTCTCAACCTTTTCAATCTCCAGAACCTCAAATCACACTGACAATGGATACTTTCAACCTCGGTTGGGGAGCCCATGTCAACAGTCTGCAAACTCAGGGAACCTGGTCTGCAGCAGAATCACAACATCAGATACATTTTCTGGAGCTCAGGGCAATAAGGTATGCCTTGATGGCTTTTTGGGATTGCCTATCCAACAAGACAATCCTGGTCCAAACAGACAACCAGGTAGTGATGTGGTACATCAACAAACAGGGTGGAATGGGCTCATACCTGCTATGTCAGGAAGTAGCGCAGATATGGGCCTGGCTCTCTCCCACTCTATGTTCCTGCGAGCAACATACCTAGCAGGCGTGGACAATGTACTTACGGACAAGTTAAGTCAGACATTTCATCTCCACGAATAGTCCCTACACCCCTCTGTAGCAGAGAAAATCTTCCAATGATGGGGTTATCCGCACATGAATCTCTTTGCGTCAATTCACAAACGCAAGGTAGAGAACTTCTGCTCACTACATCGCAGCTACAGGATACCACTACGGGATGCTTTCACCCTCTCGTGGTCAAAGGGTCTCCTATATGCGTACCCTCCACTTCCACTCATCAGCAAGACTCTCATGAAGTTACGGCAGGACAAGGGCTCAATGATTCTCATAGCCCCTTACTGGCTGCGACAGGTTTGGTTTCCCATCCTACGCGACCTCTCAGTCCACCTCTTATTCGCCTGGGAGCAGATCCGTTCCTGATAACTCAGAACAACGTACAACTGCGTGGTCCGAACCTCCAGTCCCTGTCGCTGACAGCCTGGATGTTGAAAGGCTAATATTACAACCACTAAACCTCTCGTACTTTGTATTCCCAAGTCCTCATAGCTTCACGAAAACCTTCTACCAGGAAGTCTTATCATTCCAAATGGAAAAGGCTTTCCTTATGGTGCGCATCAAAGGAAATAGATCCCTTTACCTGCCCCCACAACGAAGTTCCTAGACTACCTCTGGTACCTGTCAGAGTCTGGTCTACAAACTTCCTCCATTATAGTTCATGTCAGTGCAGTAGCCGCTTTCCATAAAGACATAGGGGATGTCTCGATATCGACACAACCCTTAGTGGTGCACTTTATGAGGGGTTTACTACATCTAAAGCCCCCACTACGCCCTCCAGCTCCTGCTTGGGACTTCAATGTGGTATTAGCACAGCTCATGAAACCTCCGTTTGAGCCTCTCCACTCCTGCGAGCTTTGTTATCTCACTTGGAAAATGCTTTTTCTCCTAGCTATAACATCAGCTCGCAGAGTTAGTGTGCTACAGGTGTTGGTAACATACCCACCTTACACAAAATTTCTCCATGACCGAGTGGTGCTTCGCACTCATCCAAACATTTTTACCAAAGGTAGTATCTGAGTTTCAATCAATCCATTATACTACCTACTTCTTTCCAAAACCCAACTTGCATCCAGGTGAGCGAGTGTTACATTCCTTGGACTGTAAACGTGCACTAGCCTTTTATTTGGAACGCATGGCAGCCCAAAGGAAATCCACCCAGCTGTTTGTCTCCTTTGATAAGAACAAACTGGGAATTCTGGTGGGCAAGCAGACCCTATCCTCCTGGCTAACGGACTGTATTTCCTTCTGCTACCAACAAGCAGGCCTTCTGCTACAGGAACGTGTGAAAGCGCACTTATAAGAGCCATGGCAACATCAGTAGCACACCTCCGTTCGGTGCCTCTTACTGACATCTGTAGGGCTGCTACATGGAGTTCTCTCCATACCTTTGCAGCTCATTATTGTCTGGACAAGGCTGGCAGGCAAGATTCCATTTTTGGCCAGTCTGTTCTGCGCAATTTATTCTCAGCTTAATAACCCAACTTCCTTCCAGTGACCCACTGGGAAGTTCAGGCTGACTTCTTAACCAAACCCACCCCTGTTGTTGTGCCTGTTGCACGTCATTGGGTGTTTATGGTACATTTACTTGGGCACCCTCAGCTCGCTATTCACCCATATGTGAGGACTACCATCCTGTTTGTCCTGTGAGAAAGCAGAGTTACTTACCTGTAACAGGTGTTCTCACAGGACAGCAGGATGGTATTCCTCACAAAACCCGCCTGCCACCCCGCAGAGTTGGGTTCGCTTACGGTTTATTATTTTATTTTTCGCTCATACTTTTACTACAAACGAGACTGAAGGGGGGACCCCTGCTGGATATGCAGGGTTGGTGGCATGCTCAGTGTGCTGTCAAAGTTCTAGAAACCTTGACAAAAGTATTCCGTGATGGGCTCCATCCTGATGATGTTACCCATATGTGAGGACTAACATCCTGCTGTCCTGTGAGAACACCCGTTACAGGTAAACAACTCTGCTTATTCACTGGACTGTAAAAGGACCTTGGCATATTATCTAAAGCAGTGGTCCCCAGCCTTTTCAAGGGAAGGGTCACATAGCAAATTTCAAATTATGAAGAGGTCTGGGATTGGTGAGAGGGTCCCTGTGAAGTTGTTTTTTTGTTGTTTTTTTTTTGAGTGGAGGGAGGCATCTATCTTGCAGAATTTGCTGACGGGGTGCACATCTGTCCTTTTGGATGATTTGAAATTCTGGGCAAGGAAGGGAACAGTTCCTAGAGGTGTGGAAGATAACATGCCAGTAATAATTCTAGATTTCCCAGAAGTTGACAACTTTGCTGCCCCCAGAGCGTTTATTCACTCCTCTTCCCTTTCATCATTTCTCTCTCACCCAATTCTCATTCACCCCATTCTCCTCTCATTCTACTCCCCTCCTTTCCCTTTTCTTTCTCATCCATCATTTACTCCCTTCCTTTCCCTCTTTTGCCACATCCACTCTCCTCCTTTTAATACATTTTAATAAATTGCTTTCCTGATTTAAATGAAATCACTCAAAGCAATGTACAGTTTAAAGTATTCATCAATATTATAAAAAATGAAGCAAAAGAAAAATCAACATAACGAAATTATAGACATGAGGTTGTAAGGTGCATGAGCTGGCACTCCCCTGGATTGCTGGAGAGAGGAAAAAGTTATATTTGGCTGGACAAAAATATATCAAGTCAGAAGAATTCATAGAACACTGGGCATTTGACATTATCACTAGCAGGGATAAGCTAAGGGGACATTGATTTTAACCTTTCACTATAACTCACCCACTGCCTTTCACACTCACTGGGCCTGGCCTACCAGCCAGTACCCTTTTCAGCAGTGTAGGCCCTGGCACTCTTATCCTGCTGGTATGCTGCTGGCAGAGCTTCCTTTTATTGGCACAGGTCTAATGGCTCTTCTCCTGCTGGTGGGGCTTGGCCTTCCTGCTTTTTTTGGCCGTCTTCTCACTAGCCACAGATAAATAAAAATAAATAAATAAATAGATAGATAGATCTTTGTGGGCCAAACCCAGCTGCATAATGGAAAAGTCCAGCAGTCTGCTCAAATGAGCTCTGTGGGCCATATTTGACCTGTAGGCTATAGTTTGGGGACTCCTAATCTAAAGAGAACTCAACCATATCATTGGTCTTCTCAACTTTTCATCTTGTACAGTTCTAACAGATAGGAATAGTGGTTGCCATGCGTACATTATCCAGTTGGCTGGCAAATTGTATTGCACATTTCTATGCTATGGATGACTTCCAGATCACATTCTCTGTCAATACTCATAAAGTAAGAGCAATGGCTACTGAGAGTTATGTCCACTGAAAACATATGCAAAGCTGCAACTTGGTCATCAGAGCACACCTTCATGTCCTATTACTATCTGGACAATCTATCCAGAAGTGACAGTAACTTTGGACAAGCAGTTTTGCATTCACCCAGTTGTGTCCACCATGGGTGTCCAGATTGCATTTTCATAAGTGCTCCACCATGCAACCCTCAGTTTGAGACTCCCTGTATCATGGGTAATTCAGTCCTGCTGGTCAACATAGAAAGCAGGATGAAAGCTATGCTTAATTCCCACCCATCTTCCGGTAGATTTGACTATCTAGTTAAAGTTAAGCTCTAAAATCAAGTTAGGGGGGTTCATGAAGCAGCATGCACATGGGAACTCCACCTCAAGCTCAGTAGAGCAAAAGCTTTATGAACTAGGAGAGATGGGTCTGTTCAGTACAATTGGATGACATCAACATGTATCATGTCTAATTCATCCTGCTGTCTATGGAGAATCCTGTTTATGGTAAGCAAACTTTCTTTTTCAGCTTTTATTTTCTTTTTCCTGGCAATTGAGCAGTATGTATTACAACTTAAATATTTACCTAGAAAAGTGATGTCATCTTTTAGACCCTGATTTCCCCTGTTTTTGTTCTTATTGTAATAAACACTGATAATCATTAGAAAAGCATGACTTGTCATTTTTTTGTAGTAAAGCAGTTCAATTGCCAGACTGAAAGCAAAAGTGCCTATTTATAATTTATTTTTACAAAAATATTACCCACCAGCACCAGGACCACACATACATCTCCAAGATGATTGCTCAATCTTTCTGTTGATGATAGACAGGCATCTTGCCCGTCAGCATATATTCCATGATTTTGAGCTCCATATACCCAAGTCTTATCCTGTAGAACAGGGCTTCTCAACCTTTTTTTATTTCATGGCACACTTTCAAGTTTGCTCAATTCATGTGGCACAGCAGTTTTGCATAATTCTTCCTCCCCCCCGCCAAGACAGAAGCACTTTTACCTGTGTGTGTCTCGTTCTGCCAGCTTCAATCTGACATCTGAACATGCAGAGTTAGCCAATCCTGTGAAATCAGAGGGTCTCACATTCAAACATCAGATTGAAGTTGGCATAGGAGATGCACACAAATAAGCACTGCTCTTCTCCTGCCAGTGTGAAAGATGGAGACGGAGTAGGATTACCAGAATTCTGGTGGGTAAATCTTGGGCACTTGCTCCCTGAGGTGCAAGTAGTGAGGGAGCAGTTCATTGTGGTGGGGGAAGGAAGTCTGGTGGACTGTCCCAATGGAAAATTGTAGTAATCTACTCTCAAAAGTATATCTAAAAACACATTCTATAAGTTTTGTTACCACAGAATATTTTTGGATTTACCGAACAGCATGGAGACTTGTGTTATGGCCTGCATACAAGAGAACTAATTATACACCAGAAAGTCAAAATTAGCCAACAAACTTCAACTCTTCCCAACATCTAAATTCTATGCGAAGGTGGCGGACCTCACGCGTCACCTAGATAGGATTTTAGACAGTGCTGGGGAGGAGCCGGCTGTCGTGGTACACGTGGGCACCAACGACATAGGAAAATGTGGGAGGGAGGTTCTGGAAGCCAAATTTAGGCTCTTAGGTAGAAAGATTAAATCCAGAACCTCCAGGGTAGCATTCTCTGAAATGCTCCCTGTTCCATGCGCAGGTCACCAGAGGCAGGCAGAGCTCCAGAGTCTCAATGCGTGGATGAGACGATGGTGCAAGGAAGAGGGATTCAGTTTTGTTAGGAACTGGGGAACCTTTTGGGGAAGGGGGAGTCTCTTCCAAAGGGATGGGCTCCACCTTAACCAGGGTGGAACCAGACTGCTGGCACTAACCTTTAAAAAGGAGATAGAGCAGCTTTTAAACTAGAACAAAGGGGAAAGCCAACAGTCGCTCAGCAGCGCATGGTTCGGAGAGAGGCATCATCAAAGGATACTAATGATGCATTAGAATTAGGGCATCCTGACAGTGAGGTTCCAATAATTAGAAAAATAGTCCAAGTGCCTGTAACTAAAAACTCACCTGAGCTAAAAAATTCTAACTTATCCCTATCAATTAAAAAGCAGAATGAAAATACAAACAAAAAACAAACTTTGAAATGTTTGTATGCTAATGCCAGGAGTCTAAGAAGTAAGATGGGAGAATTAGAATGTATAGCAGTGAATGATGACATAGACTTAATTGGCATCTCAGAGACATGGTGGAAAGAGGATAACCAATGGGACAGTGCTATACCGGGGTACAAATTATATCGCAATGACAGAGAGGAGCAGTCGAGAGGAGGTGTGGCGCTTTATGTCCGGGATGGCATAGAGTCCAACAGGATAAACATCCTGCATGAGACTAAATACAAAATTGAATCTTTATGGGTAGAAATCCCTTGTGTGTCGGGGAAGACTACAGTGATAGGGGTATACTACCGTCCACCTGGTCAAGATGGTGAGATGGACAGTGAAATGCTAAGAGAAATTAGGGAAGCTAACCAAATTGGTAGTGCAGTAATAATGGGAGACTTCAATTACCCCAATATAGACTGGGTAAATGTATCATCGGGTCACACTAGAGAGATAACGTTCCTGGATGGAATAAATGATAGCTTTATGGAGCAATTGGTTCAGGAACCGACGAGAGAGGGAGCAATTTTAGATCTAATTCTCAGTGGAGCACAGGACTTGGTGAGAGAGGTAACGGTGGTGGGGCCGCTTGGCAATAGTGATCATAATATGATCAAATTTGATTTAATGACTGGAAAAGGAACAGTGTGCAAATCCAAGGCTCTCGTGCTAAACTTTCAAAAGGGAAACTTTGATAAAATGAGAAAAATTGTTAGAAAAAAACTGAAAGGAGCAGCTACAAAAGTAAAAAATGTCCAAGAGGCGTGGTCATTGTTAAAAAATACCATTCTAGAAGCACAGTCCAGATGTATTCCACACATTAAGAAAGGTGGAAAGAAGGCAAAACGATTACCGGCATGGTTAAAAGGGGAGGTGAAAGAAGCTATTTTAGCCAAAAGATCTTCATTCAAAAATTGGAAGAAGGATCCAACAGAAGAAAATAGGATAAAGCATAAACATTGGCAAGTTAAATGTAAGACATTGATAAGACAGGCTAAGAGAGAATTTGAAAAGAAGTTGGCTGTAGAGGCAAAAACTCACAGTAAAAACTTTTTGAAATATATCCGAAGCAGAAAGCCTGTGAGGGAGTCAGTTGGACCGTTAGATGATCGAGGGGTTAAAGGGGCACTTACAGAAGATAAGGCCATCGCGGAAAGATTAATTGATTTCTTTGCTTCGGTGTTTACTGAAGAGGATGTTGGGGAGGTACCTGTAATGGAGAAGGTTTTCATGGGTAATGATTCAGATGGACTGAATCAAATCACGGTGAATCTAGAAGATGTGGTAGGCCTGATTGACAAACTGAAGAGTAGTAAATCACCTGGACCGGATGGTATACACCCCAGAGTTCTGAAGGAACTAAAAAATGAAATTTCAGACCTATTAGTAAAAATTTGTAACTTATCATTAAAATCATCCATTGTACCTGAAGACTGGAGGATAGCAAATGTAACCCCAATATTTAAAAAGGGCTCCAGGGGTGATCCGGGAAACTACAGACTGGTTAGCCTGACTTCAGTGCCAGGAAAAATAGTGGAAAGTGTTCTAAACATCAAAATCACAGAACATATAGAAAGACATGGTTTAATGGAACAAAGTCAGCATGGCTTTACCCAGGGCAAGTCTTGCCTCACAAATCTGCTTCACTTTTTTGAAGGAGTTAATAAACATGTGGATAAAGGTGAACCGGTAGATATAGTATACTTGGATTTTCAGAAGGCGTTTGACAAAGTTCCTCATGAGAGGCTTCTAGGAAAAGTAAAAAGTCATGGGATAGGTGGCGATGTCCTTTCGTGGATTGCAAACTGGCTAAAAGACAGGAAACAGAGAGTAGGATTGAATGGGCAATTTTCTCAGTGGAAGGGAGTGGACAGTGGAGTGCCTCAGGGATCTGTATTGGGACCCTTACTGTTCAATATATTTATAAATGATCTGGAAAGAAATACAACAAGTGAGATAATCAAATTTGCAGATGACACAAAATTGTTCAGAGTAGTTAAATCACAAGCAGATTGTGATAAATTGCAGGAAGACCTTGTGAGACTGGAAAATTGGGCATCCAAATGGCAGATGAAATTTAATGTGGATAAGTGCAAGGTGATGCATATAATTACACAATGTTGGGTTCCTTGTGAGACTGGAAAATTGGGCATCCAAATGGCAGATGAAATTTAATGTGGATAAGTGCAAGGTGATGCTATAATTACACAATGTTGGGTTCCATATTAGGTGCTACAACCCAAGAAAGAGATCTAGGTGTCATAGTGGATAACACATTGAAATCGTCGGTGCAGTGTGCTGCGGCAGTCAAAAAAGCAAACAGAATGTTGGGAATTATTAGAAAAGGAATGATGAATAAAACGGAAAATGTCATAATGCCTCTGTATCGCTCCATGGTGAGACTGCACCTTGAATACTGTGTACAATTCTGGTCGCCGCATCTCAAAAAAGATATAATTGCGATGGAGAAGGTACAGAGAAGGGCTACCAAAATGATAAGGGGAATGGAACAACTCCCCTATGAGGAAAGACTAAAGAGGTTAGGACTTTTTAGCTTGGAGAAGAGACGACTGAGGGGGGATATGATAGAGGTGTTTAAAATCATGAGAGGTCTAGAACGGGTAGATGTGAATCGGTTATTTACTCTTTCGGATAGTAGAAAGACTAGGGGGCACTCCATGAAGTTAGCATGGGGCACATTTAAAACTAATCGGAGAAAGTTCTTTTTTACTCAACGCACAATTAAACTCTGGAATTTGTTGCCAGAGAATGCGGTTCGTGCAGTTAGTATAGCTGTGTTTAAAAAAGGATTGGATAAGTTCTTGGAGGAGAGGTCCATTACCTGCTATTAAGTTCACTTAGAGAATAGCCACTGCCATTAGCAATGGTTACATGGAATAGACTTAGTTTTTGGGTACTTGCCAGGTTCTTATGGCCTGGATTGGCCACTGTTGGAAACAGGATGCTGGGCTTGATGGACCCTTGGTCTGACCCAGTATGGCATTTTCTTATGTTCTTATGGGAGATGCATCCATGTTAGAGTCTTTGATTTATGTTCCAGTATATTTTATACTAGTGAATTATTAATATTTGTATCAGCAATAAAAGTTTCCAACCTTTGTATCTGGCTTTTTTTTCTCATGCTCAGGTCTTCTCTTTTTATTTTCCCCTCTCTCTCTCTCGTGCCTTTTCCTTCTGTCTCTTTCCTTGAGTAGATATTTTAATACTTTCTCTTCCCTTGATGCTCTCCTCTCTCTTAATTTCTCTCTCCCTCTTCCATTATTTCCCAGAAGTCCCCATCCTCAAACCTAGAGTCCATCTTTTCTCTCTCTCTCAACCCTTTTTTCATCCTATTCCTCAGCCATTTCTCCATCTTTATCTTTCCAGTACCTGTCCTCTCCTCTCTATCTCTATCCCTTTCCATTACCCTGGCCTTTAATCAGGGTCCTTTCTCCCTTCTTCACCTCTCTCTCTCTCCCCCTTCTTCTGCCCCCTTTAGATTCTCCCCACTTCATACCTGATCTTCCCTCTCTCTCTCCCCCTCCTCCCTCTTTTCCCCCTTTTCCATCTTCCCCCTCCCCTAGTATGGCTCAGCTTGTCCTTTCAAGCCTGTCCCCTGCTCCTTCAGCGGCAGCAGGAGCAACAGTGCATAATAGTGTGTCGGCATTCTGCAATTCCCGTCCAGCATTCACACATTCCTAACCTCCCTTCCTCTTTACCATCTTTTTCATTGCCCCTCAAGCATTTACTCCTCCCCTCACCTTTTTTCAGGATTCCCCCCTCCCCCCAATTCCTTTCCCACAAATCATTCTCACCTAGCTGCACCTGTGTTGACTCCCTGTTGTGCAGTCATCTGAGTCCCAAGTCCCTGCAGGCAGAGACCCCTCAGGCCTGGAGCAGTGACCCTCCAAGTAACAGAGCACAGCAGAGAAGAGCCCTGTACTCCAGGCAGCAGGTGCGGGGTGGGAAGTTGATAGGAGGGGACAGGCTCGAACAAGAAGTAGAGGCTCTTCTCTGCTGCTCTGTGGACGGCCTGCTCCTGCCCTTCCTCTCTGATTTTCTGCAGTGCTAGTTACCATGGGGACAGGCAAGAGGACCTGAAGCACCAACCAAGAGATGCGGGACACTGTCCAATAGCATCCAGCATGAGCCCAAGTTTGGAGAATCATGCTGAGGCTGCCAGTAGGGATGTGAATCGTGTCCTCGATCGTCTTAACGATCGATTTCGGCTGGGAGGGGGAGGGAATCGTATTGTTGCCGTTTGGGGGGGTAAAATATCGTGAAAAATCGTGAAAAATCGTGAAAAATCGAAAAATCGAAAAATCGCAAAACTGGCACATTAAAACCCCCTAAAACCCACCCCCGACCCTTTAAATTAAATCCCCCACCCTCCCGAACCCCCCCCAAATGACTTAAATAACCTGTGGGTCCAGCGGCGGTCCGGAACGGCAGCGGTCCGGAACGGGCTCCTGCTCCTGAATCTTGTTGTCTTCAGCCGGCGCCATTTTCCAAAATGGCGCCGAAAAATGGCGGCGGCCATAGACGAACACGATTGGACGGCAGGAGGTCCTTCCGGACCCCCGCTGGACTTTTGGCAAGTCTCGTGGGGGTCAGGAGGCCCCCCACAAGCTGGCCAAAAGTTCCTGGAGGTCCAGCGGGGGTCAGGGAGCGATTTCCCGCCGCGAATCGTTTTCGTACGGAAAATGGCGCCGGCAGGAGATCGACTGCAGGAGGTCGTTCAGCGAGGGTTCCGGCGCCTCGCTGAACAACCTCCTGCAGTCGATCTCCTGCCGGCGCCATTTTCCATACGGAAAATGGCGCCGGCCATACGCGTATGGCCGGCGCCATTTTCCGTACGAAAACGATTCGCGGCGGGAAATCGCTCCCTGACCCCCGCTGGACCTCCAGGAACTTTTGGCCAGCTTGTGGGGGGCCTCCTGACCCCCACGAGACTTCCCAAAAGTCCAGCGGGGGTCCGGAAGGACCTCCTGCCATCCAATCGTGTTCGTCTATGGCCGCCGCCATTTTTCGGCGCCATTTTGGAAAATGGCGCCAGCTGAAGACAACAAGATTCAGGAGCAGGAGCCCGTTCCGGACCGCTGCCGTTCCGGACCGCCGCTGGACCTACAGGTTATTTAAGTCATTTGGGGGGGGTTCGGGAGGGTGGGGGATTTAATTTAAAGGGTCGGGGGTGGGTTTTAGGGGGTTTTAGTGTGCCGGCTCACGATTCTAACGATTTATAACGATAAATCGTTAGAATCTCTATTGTATTGTGTTCCATAACGGTTTAAGACGATATTAAAATTATCGGACGATAATTTTAATCGTCCTAAAACGATTCACATCCCTAGCTGCCAGCACCAAGTCACAGAAAGAACTTTCCCCAGGCACCCCAGTTGAAAAGCAATGCTTTAGATAGTCAAGATGCATTTGGTAGCGGATAAGCTAAAGGCTACAGACTTTTTCCATATTGCTAATCAGTTCCCCATATGGGATTCTTATACAACATACTTCTGCAAAGAGAAATATGGACATCCTACACTGGCTACAACTTGTCAGCTCCTTCTAGAATTTTTCGATATATGGGAATTATTAAAATCAATATATTAGTGCCCCTATCTGCCTGTCTTTCCTTACATTCTGTATGTTTGTTTCAAGAAGTCATTTCTTAAACCCAATGGCCCAAGCAGGGCCAGATTTAGGACTGCAGTGCCCATATGCAATCTAGACCGGAAAGGGGGGGGGGGCGGGAGGGGAGCCCCTGCTCAGGTTCTCTCCTGTGCACACACGCACCCCCCAGTCCTTTATGTCCTACCTCCACCACTTTCTCTGCCCGGCCTTTGGTAGCAATGGAAAAAAGTTATTGCGGGGCCTGTGACTATACTAAGGCCCTGTGATAGCCCTGCCTCCTCATCCACAGGGGCTTCCTGTGAAGGGAAATCCATGGAAGGGGGGGGGGGGGCCCTGCTATAGAGCCTGTCCATACATGCTTGCTCACAGGCACTATGTTACCTTCTTTCCATAGTTGCCGGGGAGGGGAGAGGCACAGACGTCATCTGACTTGCTGCAAGCTCTGGGCACGTGTTGGAGATGGAATTGATATATCTGGGAATTTCTGAGTTGAGGGCATCCTGAAATTACTATTGAGTTTGGGGGGGGGGGGCATGGAATGCATATCAACTTTCTTCTACCCCCTGTGCCACTCAATCCACCTCCTTCAGGGATGACCCCCAACACTTTTCCCCTTCACACTTAACTGAGCCCAGCACTCCCCCCCCCCCCCCCCCCCCGAAATAAATCACTCTGATCTCTGACTTATGCTGTGGGTTGTCTAAATCCTTCCTCCTAGCCCATTCTGCCCTAAACTGAGTTCCAAATTCTGGGATCAGAGACATCTTCTGTTTCTCCTTCCATATTGCCTGTTGCGCAAGGGTGACAGAGTGAAGTTGGAGCTTTTATATCAGAACAGAAAGCAATTGCTTATCTCCCTTTTCAGCTCCTGCCTTCCTGTTTCTTATATGCTGCCTGCAGTGTCTGGCTCTAGTCTCAGCCTCTTCTCTCCTGTGGGGATAGGAGGAGAGGGGATAAAGTTGGAGCAGGTACTGCAGAACAGAAAATAATTGTTTTGTTTCCTGTACAAGCTGCTCCTTTTCTTTTCCCTGCATGTTGCCTGAAGGGCAGGACTGGAAAAGTAAATAGCAGTTCCCAGGTATGGGGATCAGATGATGAATTCAAAATTTGGCAACTGCTTGTATTATCCTTATATGAATCCGGGTTTAGTCCTGTCTAATATTTTAAATTGTACTGAAGTGTCATGAGTATTTTTCCTATACAGAGCTGATTTATTGCTGCCTGAATATCTGTGGCATCTACTTCCCTGTTAAGTAAATTTGTCCAAGAGCAGGCTAATATAAGTTGTGTTCATCCTTTTTTAATTTCCTGAAAGGGCATCTGTGTCTCTAAATTATGCCCAAAGATTTTCAGGCTGTGCAGTCATTGCTTTGTGTAGCACCCTGGAGGATTGCTATACTGAAGGGTTTTTTGTCCTTTTGAAAAAGCTGTAAGATCTAGAGAATGAGATAAATCTGAGGCTCTGGAAGCTTTAGTTATTATAGAAATACTAAGAAGTGAAATGGATGAAGAAGACAGAAATAGAAACAACATAGCCCTAGATTCTTCAAAATGCTGTAATATCACATGGCTAAGGCATGTGATAAGGAAAAGGGGCATGGTCGTGCTAATTGGTAGATTTCGGCATCTCAGAAGTTATTATCGCATGCCGCAGTACATCATTGCGAGACGCCATATTTTCTACAGACTATAAATAGTCATTTCCTGTCCCTCCTTCTTTGAGGGTGTGTCAGGAGTGAGAGGAGAGGAACTTAGTGCTTTTGCTGGAGTTTGGAGGTAGTTTTCTTGCGATTTCTGATTGAGTAGTTTTGTCTATTGTTCTCTTTTGTTTCTCTTCACCTTGGTCTTTTGTGATATTTGTTGGAGTGAAAGAAACTGTACGTCCTGTCATTTTCTGTGGTGTGGAGGAGGAGTGGAGAAGTGTGCCGAGGAGAGAATGGAGGGTGAAAGGTCTGGGAAGAGAAGAGGGGTGAGGATAGCAGGGAGAAGAGGAGGCAGAGGGAGAGGACAGAGGAGGGCAGGAGTGGCAGGGGAGTAGGAGTGGGAGTAGGAGTAGGATTAAGGACAGGGCTAAAAGTAGAGACAGGCAGAAGGGAAGGGATAGGAGGGTGGGGGTGGGAGAAGGGCTTAGGCAGGAAAGACTGGTGGGAGGAGTACATAGGGTTAGACAGAGAGGGCAAACGGGGGAAGGTGGGAGGGAGGAAGGGAGGGGAGAGGACAGGGGGATGGAGAGTGAGGGCAGGGAGGACACCTCTCCAGGAGAGGAAGTGGCACCCCCTTCAGCCAGTCAGCTGGTTGTACAGCAGAGACTGCATAAATCAGGTTCAGTGGGGCAGAGAACGAGCTTCTGATTGCTGGGGTCCTGCAGAACTACGCCCCCTGTCTGTTTGGTGACAGAGCAGTGAAGCCCTCAAAAGCAGCTAAAGGACAAATTTGGAGGAGCATTGCCCAGGCCATCACCCAGCACAGCGGCATTCAGCGAAGTGGGAAGCAGGTTGCACATCGATACAGAGACATCAAGGCCCAGCTGAAGGCAAAAGCTGCAGAGCGGTCTAAGTACATGCAGCAGACTGGAGGAGGAGCCCCCTGTCTGATCGTGGTCACCGACATGGAGCAGCGACTGATAAAGGCCGGGACCGGACGTCTTCAAGGGCTTGGATCCGCGACTAGACACCACGCGAGCTGCTGCTGGTAAGTTCAATCAGCTATAAATGGGCAGACAGCAACAAGTGTACACATAGGGGGTCTTTTACTATGTGTTTTTCCCATTACAGAACAATGGCAAAAACTGTTTAGTAAAAAAAACCTCAGACATTGCCATTAGAGGCTAACTTTAGCCTTCAATCATGAAACCTTTTTTCCCATACACACAGAATGGGAAAAATGGCTTTACTGAATGTGAGGCCCTGTAAGAAAACAAAGTGCACCTCTGATGGCAAAAAAAAATAAAATTTCAAGTGGTAGCATATGTACTTTTTTTGTCCCTTCTCTATTTCCACAGCTCTCAAGCAGGAATGTACTGGTCCCAACCAGGAACGTCCAGGGCCGGGCCGGGATGCTCCAGAGACCACTGCCCAATCCCCTTCCTGCAGAGGCCTTTACTGATGGATGCCGAGACACAAGTTGAGTTGGAGGAGGAGCAGCAGGAGGCATAGGAATCCCAGGGCATGCTTATTATGCACTCTCCATCATCACGAAGTTCCCTAAATATAGACCTGGATCTTCAAACTTTCATAGACTGGCAACATTCCCAGAAGCAGCTCCCAACCAGCACCCCACGCGAATCTGAGACAAGCCCAGCTATGCCATCACTGGAGCCTCTCAGTCCTTCATCACCACTATCAATAATAGCTGCACCCTTGCGTCAACCATCGCCAGCACCCACACCACCTCCAGCAGGGCTCCTGCCAGCATCCCCCACACTGGCTCCATCTGGACCTCCGCCAGCAGCCCCCATACTGCCACTATCACAACCACCAGCACCAGAAGGCATCTCATCAGCCAACATTCGGCTCTTGTGGGCTGAAATATGGAGCCTTTGCAGAACAGGTCAGTGACAAAACCGCATCCTCCAGCAAACCATGGCAGCCAGCACCCAAAGCGCTAACACTATCATTGCAGCTATTAGTAATCTCACAAATCCTGCAGCGAATGCCAAAACTCCCATCAGAATCATCAGCCACATCCATGGGATTGACACCCGGCCGCAGTCCAGCAGAATCACAACGGTGGAGGGGTCGGCCAAGCAAAAAAATGACCCCCCCCTCCCAGGTGGAAAGGGGCATAGAAGAGGAAAGGCCTGTGTTTTCAAGGAAAGGCCATGTGCCCTTCACAGAGTTGCTGTGCTGTCTAGATGGAAGAAACTGTCTCACTCCATGCTGCGGGGTGTCATCTCTTCTCATCTCCTGCAAGTGCTGGCTCCATGCGGCGGGATCCTGTCATCTCTTCTCATCTCCTGCAAGTGCTGGCTCCATGCTGCGGGATCCTGTCATCTCTTCTCATCTCCTGCAAGTGCTGGCTCCATGCGGCGGGGTATCATCTCCTGCCTCCAAGCTGCTCCTGCGATGCTGATGGCGCTGTCTGCATTCTGACTCCAGCTGCATACATGGTGAACAGCTTCCTCATTCTCCTGCTCCTTACATGCTGAACCATTTGCTTGTTCTCCTGCTGCTTACATGTTTTACTGTTTGCTGTTGATCCTGCTGACGACATGCTGAGCTGTGCTGGCCGGGGCCATTGGCTCTGTTCTTAGAGTGCACTTTTTGATCATGCAGCGTGTGGGGCCTTGACTGTCACGTGGCTGTGCTGGCCTTTAGCTTGTCCTCTTTGCCTGCACTCTTTGAACGTGCGCTGTGTGGGGCCTTGACTGTCATTTTGATGTCCTGGCCTTTTGGTTGTCCTCTTTGAGTGCACTCTTGTAACATGCACTTTCTGCGGTATTAACATGTACACAAATGTGTGTGATTTATGTTGCTGTGAGTTCACAACTATGCTATAGTATTAGGGGTGCCACTTCCTCTTTCGGGGGCCTATTTACTGAAGAATTTTTTCAGGTTGATTTACATGGCAAAAATGCTTAGTAAATATCCCTCAATGTAATAGGTTGTAATCATCATTCTGCATTAAGGATCACATGCAATACCTGTACATGTCTTGTTGCTGTTTGCATATATTACTGTTCAGGTTAACACAGAATGTGCGGTGCATTTAAATGTACATTGTTCTGTGCTATGACCTATCTTGTCTTTGCAGAATGTGATCAAGAAAGCAAATGGCATAATTTCAAGCAGTGCACTACACGTGTTTCTTAATAAACTGCTCACTGTTTGAAAAACGTAACTTTTTGGTGATGTTGTTTCATTGTGTGGTTTGACTGTGTATGGTAGGTATGGGTAATTGTTAGATGTGAACATTAGCTTGCATGTTGCAATGCATTCACACATAAATTTGTGCATTTAGGGAGCAAGGGAGACCCCAATGGCTCTGCCATTACAAGAAAAGCTCAGTGTTTGCTGTTTGTGAAGATCTGCTGAGGTCAATAACCACATCCTTAATGTGGTACTTTACTCTTGGGTCTGGTTGTGTTTGGTTACCTTTTGGTTACATGACTTTTACTTCCATGGCCCTTTTTGTCCCCAGGCCTGCACCTTACAAAGCTACACGTGATTTACTGTGTATGTATGGCCTATGTGGTGTAATGGTTGAATGTACAGTGTTCATAGCCCAGCATGATTTTTTCACTCCACTTACTTCAGGCAGGAGTGCAAAGGTATGTAACCCCATATGTTACATACATCACATACTTGACAGTGTATACCATCAAAGTGGTGTGTTTTGTTTATGTTAAGAAGGCATGTCCTGTGTGGTGAAAGGGTTGCAGGTGTGTACATTGTTACAGGCAATGTTGGTAGGAAGTTTGGCACAAATGGCATGCACAGATTAAGTAACTACTAATGCCAATTTAGTGCAGAAGCATGGAAGTGAAAGTTCACAACCGCAGGTGAGATTTCGGGAGCAGGAGCGATCATGTAAGCCACCAACCAACCGCCATAAGCAGAGAAGCATGAAAGTCCATCTCAAACCGGTGCAACCAACTCCCGGCTCTTACAGTCTGTCACAAAAGCTTGGGCTTCCGCAGGAGTATCCAGCCATTTTATCCCCGAGGCTGTGGCCACCCGTAAGCGCGCTGGATAAATGAGGGTCGCACGGAGGCCTAGATTAATCAGCTGAGAGCAGTGTGGCACCATGAGTCATTGCTGTGCCATGACATTCGCCAAAAAAATCCTGAAAGAGAAGTATTTTGTGGCCATCGTAGGTGAGCGATCGTCTCCCCCCCCCCCCCCCCCCCCCCCCCCCCCGGCAACACTCTTAAGTTATCCACCTTGTGGGCATAATTTGAGGGTTTGGCGATCACTGGCCACGGGCGCGTGGCATTAGCTTGTTTCGGGCCTAACCTGTGCGCGCATTCCATACGCAGAGGTCCATGCCCGATCGGGAGCTCCAACTGCTCCTGTAACCATGTTTCGAGTAAAGACCAGAGTTCCTGATCTTTCAGCATCTCCAGCAGCCTGATTAGTCAGATATTAGAGCGGCAGGAATGGTTCTCCAGATCCTCCATGCGCTGCACTTGTTGCGCCATGGAGGCCCGGAGGACCACGATGTCTCGCTGTGCCGTGTCTAGGCCGTCCTGCAGATCGGAGACCCTACCTTCCACCTCCACGAATCTAGTCTCGTACCCGCTGAGGGTCCGGGTGAGTTCGGAGAGCTTGTCCGCTATATTTTTTAATTCTGGATTAAGAGCTGCCGCCACTGCCGCTTTTATGCTCTCCAAATCCTGCATTGATATCAGTGCTGTAGGCTGTGTGGCCTCCGGCAAAGATGGCGGATCTGGGCCCCGGGTCTTCTCCCGCTCTCGCTCCCTTTGCGGATCACGCGAGTCGCCATTGCCAGTTTAACTGGGACCCCAAGATATCAAAAGGGTTATACCAGGGAGATTGTCGTTTCTGTAAAAGAATTAGCGTGGTAGATGGGGCTGGATGGGGAGGCGAGGCATGGAGCAGAGAACCCTACATCCGTCCCCTATGCTGCCTCACGTGATCAAGTGTCCCTTTAAAATGTACATTCCAGTGTAAGTCTGTGCTCCAGTGACTGAATTCCATTGCATACTCTACCACCGTTTGCTGTCATTGGTGGAGATCCAGTAGTTGAATCTGATTCAGTTCCCCAAATTTGAGGACTTGCAGGGTGTCGACCCCATGTGGGAGACTATGGAGCTGTGATTGCGTAGCTTGGATGGCACTTTCTAAGTCCTTCGTTATCTTGGGCATTTCTGCTGCGAGCACCATCCTGGTTTAATTTCTCATTTTGGGTTGGCACAAGTTATCAGGGCATGACCACACGCTAAAAGCAGAAGGTACCTAAAAGAGGACTTGATGGCCCTAGCTAGGCAGGTCAGACAAATAGAATGTTGGCTATAAGGTCCCAATAGGGGAAGTCCAGTGCTGAGTTTGAGTCCTTTGAGGAGGAGCAATGCAGGAACAAGGCCAGATAAGCAGAGATTTTGAAGCAAGTCTCTCAGAATGTTGTGCCAGTATGAGGTTTGTCTCTACAAATCTCCATATATACGACAAAAAAATCAGGATTTGAACTCTGCTACATCAATAGGGCCCTCTCAGGATAGATCTCACTCTTTGGTTACCTTAAGGTAACTATCTCCTGGCCTCTCCTCCTTTCTGAGTCTCCTATGGCACCTCTTTAGTTTTTGTCTTGCCCCTCTAGCATTGCCATTTCTAGTCTGGTTAACCCTGAACATGAAGGACAAATTTAAAAAGAATCAGAATGTAGCAAAATTTAAGAGACAGAGTAAGTGACGAGATGACATATATTATCCTTTTCTACAAGCTCCTATACAAATGACTGGCTCAGTGAGGTGAGGCAAGGCAGCTGCTGCTATTACAGGCAACCAAGCTGCGCAGGCAACCAAGCTGCACCGAGGTTGCACTTTGGGGGAGGAGCCCTTCTAGCCTTGGGGCCAACTAGGTCATCAATGCACTCCGGGCAGCCTGCCTAGAGAAGGGTGTGGTTGAAAGAGATTACTGAGATTAAAAAAAAATGAAAAGGTTTACAATAAAGAAAGGAATGTAGCTGTGCAGCAGCACAGATTGATAGAACAGGTTATTCCTCTCTGAGGCTAGAATAAATATTTAGCCCAGGCCAATTAGCTTTTTTTTACAACAAATTAACCTTTTTTTATAACAGCTGTTTGCCAAAAACACATTGTTTCCTAATATTTACTCTTCAGGCTTCGAAAGAATTGAGGGGGTGAATCAAACCCATTATCAATCTCTTCTAGTTGGATAAATCGATAGTCATGAAACTAGTTCAGCCCCCAACTGCTTTTGTGCGTATTCTTTACATAAAACACTGAATGTGAAAAACAAACAGCAATTTGAAATACTTTTCAGTTTAATCAACACAAACTACAATAAATATTCTTACAAAGTTTCCATTTTATTTTTGTAACAGAGCCCTGAGAGTGTGTGTATGTGAATTCAGCATTATACAAAGGCATTGGCAAAAGACAAGTTTCTTCTTGACCAGGAATTCAGAGACGATCTCCATTTTCACCAAAAAAAGAAAGCAATGCATGCTATAATTTCCTCACTTAACATGGCATTTATGTTTTATATATACTATTTAAGCAATTTTTTTGCTTATATTATACTTTCTTCAAGCAACCGCAGGTTTCCACCTGCTGCAGTCATGAGTGTTAACGGTATTAATCTCTGAAGTTTGCTCTTGTGAACATCACACCTACTGCTAACATTTCAACTGAAATAATAGGGATCAGGACCACTGGTAGTTCATTGTAAGAAGAAAGTGTCCTTATACTGAGTTTTTAGTAGCTTAAAACTAAACAAAAAAAAGTGTGGTCTTCCCAAGATCATCAACTAAATATCTTTCAATCGCATGATAAAAGGTGCATGAATGTGTGATAGAGACTCACAGCTCAACAATACAATCACCATTACAGGTTGCCATATAAATGCACTAAAATAAACACAGTAAAATATATTGCTATGATGTGTGGGGTAATTTATATTTTACATGCCTGGGTTTAATTTTGGTATGTATAGATATCAGGGAAAAACAGAAGAAAAAATGGTTTAGTACTGTTCCCAAATGACAAGAAAGATTTCGTTATTGGGGAATTTAGTTTAAACAAAGCTGCACCCCTGGATTTAAATCTTTTAGGACCAGACAGACTGAAGGATATCTCCCCATTTTGTGTCTTCGGTGAAATCCGTAAACTTGGGGCCCTGTTAGCAAAGCATTTTTCAAAAGACACAGCATGGGAAAAACCTTTAGTAAATAGGCCCCTGGGAATTGGTCTAGAAACCCATTTCTGGAGCTATTTTGCTGTTGCTGCTTTTCTTCATGCCACGGCCCTGCTGTTAATTCTGCCACCAGACTCCTCCCAGGAAGAAGCAAGAGAACTTTAATTTTCAGCTGGGCTGGCACTCCACCTGCAACTCAAAAGAGCAGCTGAACAAAAATGCTGGTGAACGGCAGGACAGTGAATTTGAACCACGCTGTTTTACAGAAGGAAGAACCAGCCGAGCAAAAACTGCTAGACCTCCAAATAAGGAAACTCTCTTTCAATGATGTTCCTCTTTAATCCTCAGGAGCCCCCCATTGCCAGCTGTTTCTGTAACAGAGCAAAAAAAGAAAAAAAAGTTGTTACTTGGTTTGCTATTGCTTACAACTTTTCGAAGAATTCCATAAGGATTTTCTGCCAAAGTGCAGATGTTCACTACAAGCAAAGAGCTGCAAATTGCACTCTGGGAATCACTGGGTGAGTTTGCTATAGCTAAAACAAAACAGATCCCACATGTGGATTGTGGGCCGTTTTAAAGGGCTAGCACTGTACCATAAGAACCTATGAATGGAAGACCTGCCATGCTGACACAGACCAGGATCCATCGAGCCCTGCATCCTGTCTGGGTCACAAGCATATTGCAGATCCCAAAAAAACTAGACCTATTTCTTATTTCTCACTCCCAGGGACAACAGTGGTTTTCTCTCGTTTACCTGACTAATACTGTCCTATGGGCATTTCCTCCAGGAACTTGTCCAAACCTTTTTTAAATCCTGCTATGCCTCTGTCACTTTGATCACGTCCCTCTGGCAACACTCAGAAAAAGTAAAAATGATTAAATTGTCAAGCCCTCCACCCCCCCCCCCCCCACACCATTTCTTTATGCTCTTATAAATCCAAATACTTAATATGCACACAGCATATAGTCATATAAAGGCTCCCCACACTGATCTGAGAATTACTAACTACAGTCCACAGACAGCAATTTGTGATTTGTGAATCATGGGGTTGTGTAGGTACAATTCAGGCCACAATTCTCAGACCTTGCTTTAAAGGAGCCTGTTCTCCCGAAACCAAAGATGGAAGCGCAGCAAAGGATTCCAGGATATTGGAGGGTGTTTTAAGACTGAGAAAGGCAGGCATTGCACAATCTTCCCAGTTTGGAGGTAGCTGATGTAACCCCTGACTGACTCCAAGGTTGATCCAGGAAACTATAGACCAATGAACCAGACATTAGTGCTGGGTAACATGGTAATGGCTGTATTTAAAATGACTGGCCAAGTAGATAGACATGGCTTAATGGGGAAGAGCCAGTATGGTTTTAGCAAAGGGAAGTCTTGCCTTACAAAGCTATGAAGGTATAAATAAAGATGTGGATAAAGATGAGCCAGTTTATATAGTGTGTTTGGATTTTCAGAAGGAATTTGTGGCCTCCAGGCCTTCTTACAAAAGAGTAAGAAGGCCTGGAGGCCTTTCCCTGCTGCCTACTCAGGTCTTTCCCTGACCCCTGGCCTACCTAGACCTCCCCTTGCCTTGCCCCTGAAGCTTTACCTGCCTAGGGCCCTACGGGCTTCCTGCTCTTGTTGTACTTGTCTTGTGCTGTCCTGTCCTGTGTCTTTGACCAGTCCTTACCTGCACTGTGTTCCAGTTCTGCCTTCAGTCCTTCCCTGCACTCTGTTCCTGTTTCAGTTCCAGTCTGTACCTGCACTCAGCCTGCCTAGCCTCTATCTCTCACTGCAGCCAAGTCCTACTGGGATCCAATCTGTGGGGGAGGGGGCTGGCTAGGCAGAAGACTGACCTAAGCCTTGCCCGGCTGTCCTGTGACATTCCCTATGTCCAGCCAGCACCTGAACCATGACAACCCTTATGTTCACAGTTTGCTTCAAATCCAGTTTTTATAGTTGAACAGCCTTCATACTACTCCAGGATCTGGGACCAGTTTGATTTGTTTTTTTTCTAGTGAAATCGTTACAATGATTGCTGATATAAATAATACCTTTTGCCCTTCTGCATATTGTTTTAGTGCTTCTATTAAGGTATTAAAAGATGATCTGACAAAGTTTGTGTCATTTATTAATTGCTGCTTGTAGCTAATTATCGTCTGTTCAGTAGACTGCTTTTCTAGCCAAGATTCTTTCAAAGGCGGAAATAAAACAACTCACAGCATTTATTGAATAGTCCTTACTAAACATCTATCAATTTGGCTTTAGGCCTGTTTATAACACTGAAACTTTACCACTCTTTTGATGTAATCCATCATGGTTTTGATAACCAAACAAGTTTTTATTCTGGTCATGTTGGCTCGTTCCTTGGCTTTTGACATCATTGATCACGCCATTACAGTGAATTATTTGAAACAGCTGGGATTGACATCCGTGTTACTAAACTGGTTTGAGTTTTTCTTGAAATCTCATAGTCAAAGGGTGGTATGTAGTGCCAGAAAATATTCTGTTTTCCCGCTTGACCCTCAAAGTTTGGCATTAACCACCACTTTGTTTAACATATATATCTTCCCTTTTTGTAAGCTATTTTCTAACCCTGATGTTAAATATGCTCTGTATGCCATTATACAGTTTTTTATGCCTATTTCTCCATTCGTGAATGACACTCTTCAGAGGATTTATGATGGTATGCTAGTCATCAAGAAATGGATATTTGAGAACAGTGTCGCAGAGATTAGAATCCATACAAATATTTTACCCAGTGGTCATCTTGGGATTTTTGATGTGGGCTTTTTTTTACATATTTAATCCTCCCCATCTTTTGGGCCATCCTCAGTGGGTCTCAGTGGTATAAATTTCCATTGCGTATGTGCAGAGTCAGAAAGAAGGCAAAATTGCAGAAGCCAGAGAGTTGGAGAGAAGACTGGAATTGGTCCTCAAGGCTTAGTCATTTGAAGAGCTTTTGGAAGAGTTTTTGTCAAACAACTCTACATGCACTGCAAATCACACAGAATTCAACTGCAGAAAGAGTTTCAGAGATCCACATTAGAGATCATATATCTCCTCTTTTAAAAAATCTTCTCTAGTTACCCATTGAATACAGAGTAAAATTTAAAAGAATGTTACTTGTTTTTAAATTAATATATGGATTCACTCCCAGCTGTCTTAATTCAATTCTTAAAAATGTATCAGCCTGTATGTCCATTAAGATCAGCATTACAGAATTTATTACATGTTCCTTCCATCAAGCAAGTCAGGCTTGAAAAATCTCAAGGATGCTTGTTTTATGTAACAAGACCAATATTATAGAATGATCTACCTAATGAACTGCAGACAAAGTTTCTTATTGAAATTCAGGAAACTTTTAAAAGCGTACCTTTTTAAGCAAGCCTATGCAAGTTAAGTATAGAGGTCTTTTATAAACTATATCCAGCAATAATTGTTGAGCTTTTATTTTTGTTTATGCTTATTTTTTAATTTCATGTTTATTTTGATGTTTTTTGCTATGTTTTTAAATTAAGTTTTATTCTAATCTTGTTTACTTGTATTTTTTACTTTACTTGTATTTGTTATGATGCTTTTTGATTTGTACATTTACTGATGAATATTTAGTTTAGCTTTGTGTAGTATATTATGAATGTAAATCTGATAGCGCAGTCCATAAATTTTCAAAATAAATCAATACAAATAACTTACTTCCTCTTTCTGGAAACATGCTTTCAGGCAATCTTTTTCTGATTCAAATCGATTTTTGTTGCCACCACAGCCTCCATACCAGAATTGTGCACAAGAATTGGCTGTTTTGTCATAATACCATTTTGCTGTATAATTATCCCTGCATTCTCCTTGATGTGAAGGCTCCAGGCACCTGAAATCTATAAACATCAAGAAACTATTTTTAGAATCCTGATACTTCAATACCCTTTTTCATAATTTATTTTCTGTCTGTCTTTTTTTGAGCCTGGCCATTCCTCCTTTGTCCTTTTTCTTCCAGATTAAATCAGAAGCATGGATGGGATTCTTGCACCATAAGACTTCACTTGCAACCACTCAAGGATTTTGTTCCTATTGAATAGACACTCCCTCCCTGCTGTACCCAGTCTGTTCATTGGAGTACAGGTCCTGTGGCTAGGTGCCATGCAGAGCCTCCTTCCAGAGCCATGTATCGTGGGCTCTAAATCCGGCCATCCTTAATGATGGCCATGACTCCCTCCCTAACAGAGGAACGCAGCCTCCAGAGCATCCCCAGCCTGAGCCAACCCATGGCATACCAGGGTCTGATCTGGGAGCCAACCCAGGGACCTAGGGCATGACAGCATGCAGCAGCACTACTACTGAGCAACTGGTAACCTTCCTCCCCCATCCCCCCCCCCCCTCTTTTCATAATTTCTTGTGATGCACAAAGTATAAGGCACACAAAGAGTCTCATTACTAAAATCAAACACACAATAGTAATCTCACATGCTGACACAGATGGGTAAATCAGATATAAATTATAGATGTCTGCCAGATACCAATGGAAATAGTCAATGCCTAAGGCCATCATATATTACCTGCTGCTGAATTACCATTGTTTTGACCCATTACCTCCAAAACTTGATGCTTCTTCATTGATTAGCATTTGACTCTCTTATCCTGGCAGTCAAGTATCAACCCCAAAAACATCTACAGGAAGATTGCTTGTTCACATAACACACCCAGGACAAATCTACTGCAGTACAACGAAAAAAAAAACCCCACAGATGAAGTAGCACTTAAGTCACATATAACCCAGAGCTGGAAAAACTAAGGCCAATATTAACAAAAAACTGAGTTCCTAACTTTATGAACCGAAGGGAGAGATTCATCAAGTCCAATTAGAGCTATAACATGGGTTAAACAGCATATATCGCGTGATAAATGCTGTGTGTTGTGCAACATCACATGGTATTCGCAATATTGCGCATATTTTAGTCCTGAACCCTGCCCCTATTACAATGAGCTGCTTCGCATGGCATTTGCATGACATCTGCATGCATGAATTTTGCAATCCATACAAAGTAGCTCATGAATAGCTAATCCTATATAAATAAACCCAGCTGACTTAGAAATTTGTCAGTTTTTTGAAAAACGATAATCTACTGCAAGAGCATCGAGACTCTAGCATGGGTCTGATGGTCCCATGTAGATTTAAAGGGCCAGTCAGCCCCCTAAAAGAATACAAAAAGCCATCATTTGACCGCCAATTGAGGTGGCCTGGCAACAAAAGTAACAAAAATAACACTAAAAATAGCCATGCGACGATGCCCTCCCCAGGCCACCCAGATCAGCTCCTTATTGCTTGAACACCTTCCTCCCCAATAGAACACCCCCCCCCCCCTTTTACAATACAAAACAGGACGGAAGGCCCTCTGTCAACCCAATACAAAATTGGGCCAGTAGGGCCCCCCACCCCAAGTGGCAAAACAAATCATTGGTAGCCTAGAGGCCACCCCACTCTGCACCTCCCCACAACCAAATACATTTAAATTGGCAATTCTGCAAAAGTCAAGGTACTGAGGTGCCCCCTACTGTGGGTCTGGTCAGCGCCATAATTGAAAATGGTGTCAAACAGGCCCAGGGCTAGGGGACACCCCAGGTGCTCAACTTTTGCAGAATTGCCAATTTAAATGTATTGGGATGTGTGTGTGTGTGGGGGGGGTCTGTGGTGGGGAGCCACTAGACTACCAATGATTTTTTTTTGCCAATTGGGTGGGGGGAGAATTTGATTGGTGGGGGAACCCTATTGGCCTAGCTTTGTATTGTAAGGGGGGGGGGGACTTTACTGGGGGAGCCCTTCTAGCCTACTTTTGTATTGTAAAGGGGTGAGAGGTGTTTGAGCAATAAGGAGCTGGGTGGCAGGGGAGGATGGAGGGCGTCATTATGTGGCTATTTTAGATGTATTTTTGCCATTTTTTATGCCGGGCCACCTTGATTGGTGGGCGAGGGGTTCTAAGATGACCCCCAGTGATTTTTTGCATTGTTTTAGTGGGCTTTCTTGGCCCACATGGTCATTTAAGGCGATGATGGCCCCTTGCATTGAGGACCACCATCATGCTTGCCTCTGCCTCATTGATTTGTCTCTCAGACTTTTACCGCGAGACAAAACAATGTGATGATACTGCCATGATATTTTGTCAGGGAGGGGCACAATATCATGGGAACACCTCTTGGGATATTGGGCCCCTCCCACAAAAAAGCATCACGGTTTAGTGAATCTAGGCCTAAGTTGGATGCTTATTTTCAGAAAACTTAGGGACCCAAGTGATTAATATTTATTTTATTTACTTATGATTTGATAGTCTGCCTTTTCCTGAAGTTGGTCTCAAGGAGCATTACCAGAGCCATAGTTAGCCTGTGGCCAATATGAGCATGGCCATAAGCACCCTCTATCCCAATGTTGCACAATGTTGGGAAAATCTGCCTTCCCTTCTTCCAATTCAGCGCTGAGGTCTGCCACAGGGGAGAGGAGAAATTAACTGCTGTACCTGCTCTTGGGATCTCCCCTCCTCCCCTCAGGGCCATCCATGAAGGTGGGGAGGATCGCGACAAAAATACCAACGCTGCTGCACCAGCAGAGGCAGCCTGCACAGGACTCCCTCCCTCTGCACTGCAGTGTGGAGCAGTGTGGTCCGCAGTGGCACGAGATGAATTGTCGGCCTCCCTGCATCACTCGGGAGTAGGAAAAGCAAAATGCCCACAGTCAGAAATAGTAGGAGCAGCAATGCCCATTTTTGCCAGAAGATGCAGGATCAGCCTTCATTCACTCCAGAGCAGGAGCAAGAGCAATGCAACCCCAATGCTAGTAGGAGGCATCTGGTGGGCCCTGAGGTTGAAGAGGAGGCTGCTGCCGCTGCTTCTGCTTTTCCTACTCCTTGTGCTTCCAGAGGGGGGAAACAAGTGAGAGAGAGAGAGTTTGTGTGTGTTTTGGTGTGAATAAGATTGAGCATGGCAGACAGTATGTGTATATGTGTGATTGAGCAAGGCAGAGGGCAAGGATGTGTGTGTGTGTGTGTGTGTGTGTGTGTGGCATTGAGCATGGCAGAGAATGTATGTGAGCATGATTTAGCAAGGCAGAGCATGTGAGGGTGAGACTGAGCATGACAGAGAGCGAGTGTGTGTGTGGGTGTGACTGTACATGAGAGAGAGAGACCAAGTGCATGAGTGAGTGTGAGCAGAGAACGTTTTTGCACAACAAGCGCCCTACTCTTCCTCTGCTAATCCACGACAATCTCAGGGCATCTGAGATAATCTTGTTCCAGAGACCTCCTGTTCCAGTTCCAGCGTCTCCCTGTTCCAGCATCCTCCTGTTCCAGCGTCTGTCCTCCGTGTGTTCCCAGGTAGTACCTATTGGACTACCTCTCCAGTACTAACCTCTGCCTGTTCCTGACTTCTCTGATCGCCGCCTGGATCCTGACCTCTGCCTGCTTCCACAACTACTTTCGGACTGACCTTCTGGAACCCGATCGCTGCTTGCCTCCTCGACTACTTTAGGATTGACCTTTTGGAACCTGACCCTCGCTTTGTCTGACCATCCGTGGACTGACCTCTGGTACTTGACCCTGGCTATCCTTGACCACACCTCCTTGGTTCTGGCCCTGCTCCTTGCCTTGTCATCACAGACTCTCTTCTGGCCCTCTGTGGCTCCTCAGGCCTCCTGCCCAGACATCGACCATGCTCCTTTACTCTTGGTGGGCACACCCTGGAGCTTTCTGTCCGGAAGAACCTACAAGGCGCACGTAAGACCAAGCGGCCCGGGTCCCTATGGGTTCAACCCGAAGGGACCTCGGGCTTCCAGTGGTGAAGCTCCAGCTAGCCTCCTTGTCCTCTTGTGCTCCACCTCCTGGTGGCAGGTGCTCCCTGGGTCCGACCAGGGAACCGTTCCACCCTGCACCAGGCCAAGGGTCCACCCCCGAGTGCTACAGGTTCCAAACATCTTTTTTGCTTTTCTGGTTGACACCACAGCACAGCATGTAAATTTGCTATATATGCTGTTGGTGATAATTTTACCTCAGAAGACTGTAAGAACATAAGAACATGCCATACTGGGTCAGACCAAGGGTCCATCAAGCCCAGCATCCTGTTTCCAACAGTGGCCAATCCAGGCCATAAGAACCTGGCAATTACCCAAAAACTAAGTCTATTTCATGTTATCGTTGTTAGTAATATAGCAGTGGCTATTTTCTAAGTCAACTTAATTAATAGCAGGTAATGGACTTCTCCTCCAAGAACTTATCCAATCCTTTTTTAAACACAGCTACACTAGTGCACTAACCACATCCTCTAGCAACAAATTCCAGAGTTTAATTGTGCGTTGAGTGAAGAAGAATTTTCTCCGATTAGTTTTAAATGTGCCACATGCTAACTTCATGGAGTGCCCCCTAGTCTTTCTATTATCCGAAAGAGTAAATAACCGATTCACATCTACCCGTTCTAGACCTCTCATGATTTTAAACATCTCTATCATATCCCCCCCTCAGCCGACTCTTCTCCAAGCTGAAAAGTCCTAACCTCTTTAGTCTTTCCTCATAGGGGAGCTGTTCCATTCCCCTTATCAAAAAGAACAAAAAGCCTTCTCTATATTAAAAACTGAAGAAGTTCTTGAGAAAAACATTGAAGTGTTACCAGAAAAGAGAAATAAAACACAATGCATGCAGAATTTCAAGATCCATAACCAAAAGAAAAATCTAATTGAGATGGATAACTCTGTCAACAGTGGCACAACTGCAAAAAGAAAGAGTGAAGTGAATAACAAATCTCAACTAAAGTCTCATAAGGAGTCCAGGAAAAGCAATAACCTTAAAGAGAGTAACTGGAAGGCTATGACCACAAATGCTCATAGTTTGGGAAATAAAATCCCAGATCTGCAGGCCCTAATGACTGAGGCAGAATTGGACATTGTTGCTATCACAGAAACATGGTTCACAGAATCTCATGAATGGGATACAACAATACCAGGCTATAACTTGTTAAAGGAAGGATAGAGAGGATAGAAAAGGGGGAGGTGTGGCTCTTTATGTCAGAAACAACATCCAAGCATCTGAGCTGCAAGGAAGCTGGGGTAAGGAAGAAGCTCTATGGGTCGACCTAAAAAAAGATGACGGAGCATCCATTTATATTGGAGTGGTTTACAGGCCTCCAAACCAAAAGGAAGAGCTGGACAGAGATCTGGTTGAAGACATCCATAAGATAGGTAAGAAGAGAGAAGTGGTGATCGTTGGTGACTTTAATATGCCAGATGTAGACTGGAAAATCCCATCTGCAGAAACTAAAAATAGTAGAGCAATAGTGGATGCCATGCAAGTATCTTTGTTCAAACAAATGGTGTTGGAACCCACGAGAGAAGGAGCTATACTCGACTTAGTGCTCACTAATGCAGATAATGTCTCTGATGTCCAGGTGGGCGCCCACCTCAGCACCAGTGATCATCAAACGGTATGGTTTAATATCACTAAAAGAATATGGAAAAGAACCACAAAGACCCGAGTTTTACATTTCAAAAACACGGACTTTGAGGAAATGGGGAAGTACCTGGAGGAAGAACTAAAAGGATGGGAGAACGAGAGAGAATTGGATCAGCAGTGGACCAATCTAAAAGGAGTAATCACCAAGGCAACTGCTCCATATGTTAGAAATGTAAAGAAAAGCAAAAGAAAATTGAAACCTATCTGGTTCTCAAAGGAGGTGGCTGACAAAATTAAAGCTAAAAGAACAGCATTCAAGAAATATAAAAGATCCCAAAGGGAGGAGCACAAAGAAGAATATTTGTTTCAACTGAGGGAGACAAAGAAATTAATCAAGTTGGCAAAAAGTCAAGCGGAAGAGAGGATTGCCAAGGATATAAAAAATGGTGACAAAACATTTTTCAGATACATCAGCGAAAAGAGAAAGGTCCAAAGTGGTATAGTGAAATTGAAAGGTGGTAATGATCAATGTGTGGAGAGGGACGAAGAAATGGCAGAAATATTAAACGAATACTTCAGCTCTATGTTCACTAAAGAAGACCCTGGAGAAGGACCATCTCTACACAACAAGAAACTGGAGGGAAGTGGAATAGATGAAAATCCTTTTACAGTAGAAAATGTATGGGAAGAGCTAAAGAATCTGAAAGTGGACAAAGCCATGGGGCCTGATGGGATTCATCTAAGGATACTGAGGGAGCTCAGAGATGTTCTGGCAGGTCCGCTGTGTGACCTGTTCAATAGATCCCTAGAAACGGGAGTGGTACCAAGAGATTGGAGAAGAGCGGTGGTGGTCCCGCTTCACAAGAGTGGGAACAGGGAGGAGGCTGGCAACTACAGACCGGTTAGCCTCACTTCGGTGGTGGTAAAAGTAATGGAGTCACTGCTGAAAGAGAGAATAGTGAACTATCTACAGTCCGGAGAATTGATGGACCAGAGGCAACACGGATTCACCAGGGGAAGATCCTGTCAGACAAATCTGATTGACTTTTTTGACTGGGTAACCAAAGAATTGGATCAAGGAAGAGCGCTCGATGTCATATACTTGGATTTCAGCAAAGCTTTTGATACGGTTCCGCACAGGAGACTGCTGAATAAAACGAGAAGCTTAGGAGTGAGTGCCAAGGTGGTGACCTGGATTGCAAATTGGTTGACGGACAGAAGACAATGTGTGATGGTAAATGGAACTTTCTCTGAAGAGAGAGCGGTTTTAAATGGTGTACCGCAAGGATCGGTGTTGGGACCGGTCCTGTTCAATATCTTTGTGAGCGACATTGCGGACGGGATAGAAGGTAAGGTTTGTCTTTTTGCAGATGACACTAAGATCTGCAACAGAGTGGACACGCCGGAAGGAGTGGAGAGAATGAGACGGGATCTAAGGAAACTGGAAGAGTGGTCGAAGACATGGCAGCTGAGATTCAATGCCAAGAAGTGCAAAGTCATGCATATGGGGAGTGGAAATCCGAATGAACTGTATTCGATTGGGGGGGGGGGGGGAAAGGCTGATGTGCACGGAGCAGGAGAGGGACCTTGGGGTGATAGTGTCTAATGATATGAAGTCTGCGAAACAATGCAACAAGGCGATAGCAAAAGCCAGAAGAATGCTGGGATGCATAGAGAGAGGTATATCGAGTAAGAAAAGGGAAGTGATTATTCCCTTGTACAGGTCCTTGGTGAGGCCTCACCTGGAGTACTGTGTTCAGTTCTGGAGACCGTATCTACAAAGAGACAAAGACAAGATGGAAGCGGTACAGAGAAGGGTGACCAGGAAGGTGGAGGATCTTCATCAGATGACATATGAGGAGAGATTGAAGAATCTAAATATGTACACCCTGGAGGAAAGGAGGAGCAGGGGTGATATGATTCAGACTTTCAGATACTTAAAAAACTTTAATGATCCAAAGACAACGACAAACCTTTTCTGTCGGAAAAAAATCAGCAGAACCAGAGGTCACGAGCTGAGGCTCCAGGGAGGAAGACTAAGAACCAATGTCAGGAAGTATTTCTTCACGGAAAGGGTGGTGGATGCCTGGAATGCCCTTCCGGAGGAAGTGGTGAAGTCTAAAACTGTGAAGGACTTCAAAGGGGCGTGGGATAAACACTGTGGATCCATCAAGTCTAGTGGGTGTAAATAAAGAGGAGGCAGCAAAACACTGCACGGAGCGGCAGTAGCCACAGAGGCATTCACGGAGCGGGATGCCAGTGGCCAGTGGTTGGTGTTCCACCTTCACGGAGGGCTGCCATCTCCAAAAAAAAAACAAAAACAAGAAACAAACAAACAAACAAAGCAGGGGTGGGTAAGAGTATGGGGCAGGGGTGTGGCCTGCTTGTTGCGGTGGTTGCTACCCCTAATTGAGCTGGATGTTCACTGGGATGCGGATACGGTGCTGCTCTCTGCATGGTGGAGGGGTGGAAGGGAGTTGGGGCCGGAGGGTGCTGGAAGCCAATAGTGATGGTTGGGAGGGAGAAAAAGGGTGGGAAAAAAAATAAATAAATGGATGAACTGCGTGGCTTGCTGGGCAGACTGGATGGGCCGTTTGGTCTTCTTCTGCCGTCATTTCTATGTTTCTATATGTTTCTATGTTATCATTTTGGTAGCCCTTCTCTGTACCTCTGTACTTTGAAAGTTTCTTTTTAAGTATTCTGAATGCATAATTTTTGAGTGAGAAAGGTGTGACTGGTCCCCACCAGTTGTTTGCCAGCTCCACCCTCCCCTTTACAATCTTCTGATCACTCGGGGAGCAGAAGATTGTAAAGGGGAGGGTGGAGCTGGCAAACAACATGCTGGTATTTCATTTTGAAATTCCTGTGTGTGCTTTATGGTGTTGACTTTGTATCTGCTCCAAAGCAGGAACAAAGTATGTGGATGTGCAACTGGCCCCCAGATTCTCAAAGAGAAACTTTGTGGGCAGGCTTAGGCTTCTTAGGCACAGACACCATGATGGCTAACAATGCACTCAGCAGCAGCCAGAGGCATGTGTCTAGCTGTTTTTTTTTCTTTTGAGATAGGTGCTCAGCTAGGCACCTAGAAATTATGTGTCCAACACTTATGCGCACCCAACTAAGCACTTACCTAGTTGGCCAAAAATGAAGCACACAAAAAACTTAAGCACACAGTACCACTTGTGCGCAGAGTTAAGCGCGCTGCCACTACATGTCACTTAACATGGGCATACAGACTACAAGGCCCCACTGTGCACCCAAAAACTGGACGCACAACCTGAATGCAGGGCGAGCCGCACACGCCGGACTGACAATCCTGTAGAGGGCAGCCTTAGAAAGCTCACGAAAAGCCATTATGGCCTACCACGTGGCGCGCAGCAAAAAGCCTCGGAGCGGGGCCTAGCCTAAGGATGCTGCTCAACCCGCCAGGCTACCCACATCCCTTGACTTCCCACGGAGCAGAATGAATGGACTGGCAACACCAAGCACGGAGACTGGGGGAGGAGGAAACCCTGTACAACAAAAAACCTCCTGCTAAGTCTGTGTATCTCTCTTATTTTTTATTTTTTAAACTTACCAGAGCTTAACCGTACCTGGCTGAGCACATAGACGGTCTCCGGCTGCAGGGGGAGAAGGCATGTGCTGTCATGCCGCTCTCTGTTTCCAGCACCCGCAGCCTTTCAGCTACTCAGACAGCTAATTCCATGCTAGCAAACCAGCTACCGGGCCAAGGCACACATCTGAGGGACCACTGAAATCACCTCAGGAATTCTCAACTGGGGGCGGGACCATTTGATATCACAGCAGGAGAATGAGGCACATTTTATCCTTAATTCTCCTATACTTTAAAATTAAGCAATCTCCAGTGGGGAGATGCATGTCCACCATCTGCTGGAGACTGAGAATTCTCACAGGCTGATGTAACTGCAGGGTGTATATATACTGTGACATCAGTTACTCCATGTCCATCTGCTGGTAGGAATAGATAACCCACTTGTTCTGGATTCATCTGACTGGATGATAAGAAATGGATTTATCTGATGATATTGAATCCTTTGATCTATCCAGAAGATACAGATGAAATAATGAGCATAGATATTTAACATTATAAACTTAATTTAAATTAGGTAGATGATATTTTATGCATGGATGTATAAATATTGTTTGCCATGTTTATGAACCTTTTGATGGTCATAAATTTTAATCTGTATGTAGTTTTGTACTCTGCTTAGAATTTTAGATAGAGCAGGTTATACATTTTTATAAAAACATAAGGCTCATGGTGCCAAGATCCCCATACTGGTTCCAACTGAGCTGGAAGCTTAAAGAGGGAGGAAACTGCTGGGACAAAATAAAAATGAAAATTAAAGTCCCCTACATTTAACAGAGGCTCCTGCCTGGTGATGTATGTAGTGATCAGGATGAGGGCACACTTTTTCACTTGGCCATAGGTGCCACATGGCCTGACTGCGGCTCTGCTGATTATAAGTTTAAATGAGGAGAGGCATTAGAACAGCTTACAGTCGAATCAGAATTTGCAATTAATATAGCTTTGGGATCCAACATTGGAAATCCCATTTGTGAATAGTTTCAAGACCCAGCTGTGTCCCTGGTGTGTATTAATACAGTCCTTCTTAGAGGGCTCAGGAGGTTGGGTTGAGGATGTGGCTGAAAAGCCACACCTTAACTTTTTTCCTCAACTTAAGGTAGCATGGCTTCAGGGGCAGGATTAGTGATACTTTGTTTCAAATGTTTGGTGCGTAATAGCAGAAAACAATTTTTGGTGCGTAATAGCAGAAAAAAAAAAAGACAGCCTTGTACAGGGAAATCTGGCAGTGGAAAGGGAGGAGAGGAAAAAGGAACTATTTTGGCAGACCACCATTCCCTGCAACTCATTTGTCTAGACTTAGGATTTAAGTTGCCTAGTGCTCAAAATCTGTACTAAGCTTCTAGCTTTTTTCTCTACTTAATTTCACTCCCGTAGTCATCCACTCTTTAGGCACCTAAATTTAGGAGCCTAATTAAACTAGGAAGCTAAAGTTAGACCCTCCACCCTAGTAAATTTTCAAAAGGGACAATTTAGGGGCGCAACACAAAATATAGGTGCTAAACACTTTGAAAATTGGCTTCTAAGAAAAATCATACAAGACTTATTCATTTAAAGAAATATTCCCTGCACCACCAGTACTGGCCTTCAGGCAATAAGCTAATATGAAACAAAAACTAGTATGGAGTAGGGATGTGAATCGTTTTCCATATCGTCTTAACGATAGAAATCGTGTGGCAGGGCAAGAAAATCGTGTTAGGCACGATTTTTTAGTTAAAAAATCGTTAAAAATCGTTTTTTCCGATTAGTGCGCACTAACGGGAGTTAGTGCGCACTAACGGAGAGTTAGTGCGCACTAACTGAAAATGATACAATTTGACACTTTTCAGGTCAGTTAAGGTCAGTTTAGGAATGAATATGTATTCCTATTGGCTGCCCTCTTATTTATTCATGTTACCAAGCTTCCCACTGACAGTATATGGGGGATGGGAAATGGAAACAGTTGGTAGCTTGACAAAACAAGTAATGTGATCAGTCAATGTGACTAGAACTTGTGCCCTAACCCTGATACCAGGGGTATTGTGATCTTCCTGCACACAGTGCCCTATTCCTGATACCGGTGGTGTTGGGATCTTCTTGCACACATCCCGGTATCAGGGATAGGGCACTGCATGCAGGAAGATCACAACACCCCTGGTATTAGGGATAGGGCACTGCGTGCAGGAAGATCACAACACTCCTGGTATTAATAGGGATAGGGCACTGCATGCAGGAAGATCACAACACCCCTGGTATCAGGGATAGGGCACTGTGTGCAGGAAGATCACCCCGGAGGAGTGAGGGTCAGGCAGCTCCCCCCTGTCTGTGAAGCCAGCCTCTCACTAGTAATGCAGGGAGGGAGCTGTCTCAGACTGGTATCAGGGTTAGGGCACTGTGTGCAGGAAGATCACAACACCCCTGGTGCCAGGGTTAGGGCACTGTGTGCAGGAAAATCACTTAAAATCTACACTTACCAACAATCAATTACATATATTTGAACTGTGTACAGTTCCAGCCAGGACCACCTTTCTAAAATGCACAGTGATTGGCAAATTCAACATGCACTAGCATTTCAGGTGCCTGCTAACAAAAATAATAAACAAACAAGTTCTAGTCACGTGAGTGCTGATCATTACATTACTTTTTTTGTCAAGCTTCCAACTGTTTCCATTTCACATCCCCTCAACCATTACCTCAGTGTTAGCCTTGGTAACATCAATAGATAAGAGCACAGCCAGCCAATAGGAATACATATTCATTCCTAAGTGACCTTTACTGACCTGGGAAGTGTGAACACTTTGTTTCATTTTCTGTTGGTGTTCGTTAGTTTCCAGTTCCATTTCCCATCCCCCCAACCATCACCTCAGTGGTAACCTTGGTAACATCAATAGATAAGAGGGCAGCCAGCCAATAGGAACACATATTCATTCCTAACTGACCTTCAGTGACCTGGAAAGTGTTTATTTGTATCATTTTCAGTTAGTGCGCACTAAATCGAGTTAGTGCGCACTAACTGGGAGTTAGTGCGCACTAACACGATTTAACGATTTTTAATGATAAATCGTTAGAATTTCTATTGTATCGTGTTCTATAACGATTTAAGATGATATTAACATTATCGGACGATAATTTTAATCGTTGAAAAACGATTCACATCCCTAGTATGGAGCAAGCTTCCAACAGAAACTCAGCAAGAGGAAAATGGCAAATACCCCTGCAATGTGCCATGCTACAAGCTATGCCGCACATATCACTAACTCCCACAATCACCTATATGGGAAAGTCATTCAACATAAAGGGATCCTACTCATGCTCCTCCTCTAATGATTTGTGTATGTTATTGAGTGCAGAAAATGTGAAGCAGTGTTCTACATTGGTGAGACCAACCAAACATTATAGGCAAGAGTCAATTTACACCAACACAAGATTAATCACCACAGAGAAGACCAAAGCGACACATCTGTGGGAGAAGAAAGGAGCTAGTTCATTTCTAGACAAATATGACCTCTGGGACAACCAGCCCAGGGGTTACATCTCATATACTGTTTGAGGTGGTAAAATTTCCATACTGTTAAAGCGTCTTACTTTAGGGTTCCGTGAGCAAGGGAAAAGATAACTTTCAAAGCTTTTAGCATTGCAACGCTTAAATCCCAGGTCACAGTTCTTGTATACAGCACAGATGAGCACTCAAATCACTCTGCAGAAAAAAAGCACACTGGAAGCTGACTTGGTTTCCAACATTACTTTTACTGATGAATGATATAAGGGATAAAATGATCTTTACAGCTGAATTTTGATATCAAGATGTACATATAAGTTCCTTTATAAATTTGTGACGTCTGAAAGTCTTGTTTAAAGATTAAATTGATGAAGCCAATTGATTCAGTCTTTAACATGATCGGTTCAAGACTGATGGTTAGGTTTCTCCCATCCTATTGGCATAGGGCAAGTTTCATGTCTCCCTCCTAATGTCGTAAAGTTTTAAAATTGAAAGTCAGATTTAGATATCTTTTCAAATACACAGTCTTATCTTCTACCTCTCCAAGTAGTTTTCTTATACTTCTTGGTCTCCTCACAGTATCTGAAATGCACCAGTTATTCTCTTCTCCCTTTTAGTATCAAAGCAATACTGCAGTTATTCCTCTTCTCCCAAACTCTTTAGTAGATGTTCTTGGGCCCTGTTGGTGGTCCATTCCAACTCCTTTCTCCCCTCTTTCCTTCTCCTCTGGATGATAAAGTCATCCTTCTTCATAGATCCCAATAATCTCAGATTCCTCTTTGAGGAAGGGAATCTGTCCCATTTTTATTAGAGTAGAAAACAGAAAATAACTGAGTCCCTAGTTACTGGGCACTCAGAGCTTTAAAAGGTCAGTATCAATAATATGATAGGGATTACATTAGCCAATGTATGAGTCGATCTGTAATATGTATGTTATATTTTCACATTGTCAATGTACATGTCGATCTATAATATGTGTCATCTTGTAAACCATTGTGATCTTCATTTGGAACAACTATATAAAAAAATGGCTTAAATAAATAAATAAATAAATAAATAGGGAAGGTGGAAAGAAACTTCCATATCCAAAATAAAAGTCTCCATGGAGAGCTTAAAGCTTAAGCTAATAGAAAATCAGGGGAGAATCATGATATGCTGCCCTGCAAATGGAAACAGAAAATCTACATCTTAAAATGGTGGTCTGGAACCTACCAAAGCATTCTTCCACATGGGAGAGCTATACCCCAGACTATTCTTATGTTTTCTCCCAGAATAATAAGTGGTTTAATCCTACACTGGTAAAGAACCAAATAATCTCTACACAAATTGAATGCATTCCTGGTGTGCTGACTCTGAAATTATTACCATTTTCTTTTGAAATCCTAAACATTAAGCTAAATTTAAACTCTCTGCATGCTGCCTGCAGTCACAGAATACATCAAGAGGGTTAGTCTTCACCTTAAGTCTGATTGGTTTTTAGACAGGAATTCATATGGGTAGGTGCATTATTTCTTTTTATAGTTTTGTGGAAAAAACATGTGTAGGGAAAAACCTTATTCATTTTGTACCTAAGTTTAAATCTTCTCTACATAGGGGGCATGTACCAGCCAGAAAAGTATAAACTTAGTTTAAGAACATTATGACCTACCTTGATGGGTTGCAACTTCTAGTGATGGCTTTCCTTCTTGTATTGTTTTCAGAGGTACAACAGGTGGAGCAAGACGTCTTGCTTCAGAAACTTCAAGCCTTCCATAAAGAGAAGGGATGCGTGCTGGTTGATGCTCGGAAGACAGCTCAGGTGGGCTAAGCTATACAAGGAAAGTTTTACAGAAAAGGATAACAATCGGATATCAACACAGCATTCAAAAGCTAGTCTGAAATATATTAAGTTAGCCCTATAATAACTTCTTTGATAACCTTTATTTCTATGTATCTAAGTGGACTAATAGCATCCACACTACTTTATACCATAAAGTAACAAAAACTAATAACATTTTCATTTTAACAATTATAAGATAAAATAAACAAAATTTTACAAACTGTAAAGATGTAGCAAAACATATTTCTTTTAGGTGCCAAACTCTGGCCAGCTATGACCTAGGACGTAGCAGACAGTGGTGAATATTAGGTATTTCAGGACATGGTGTCATCTTCATCAGGCATTCTGGATAATGCAGGCCAAGATGCAGCATTTAACCGAAATAAAAGATCTGATATAATTCTGAACACATCTCATTATTCCTTTCACATAGTTATGCACAAGATTGGGCCTTATTCTCCTCTATATTTATAGTTATCACCAACATACTGCCGGAAATCCTCTTGCTGCTATAACGTCCTTTTTCTAAGCATTCCCAGAAATAGACAAGGGGCTACTTTCAGATGCTGCAGAACATAAGACCATAAGACATGTCATGCTAAGCCAGGCCAATGTCCACTGAGCCCAGAATCTCATCTCCAACAATGGCCAGTCTGGGTCACAAGTACCCAACAGATCCCAAAAAGTAGATCAATTTCTTGTTACTCCCAGGGAAAGCAAATACCGGTAGCTTTCTGTAGTCTACCTGGCTAATAATATTTTAGGGACTTTTCCCCCAGAAGCGTTTCCAAACCTCTTTTACCAGACTGCTATGCTAGTTATTTTGACCATGTTCTCTGACAACAGACTCCACAGCTTGCTTGTGCATTGAAAGAAAAATTACTTTCTATGATTTGTTAATTTGAATGTTAGTTCCATGAAGTCTCCACTTGTTTTAGTATTATTGAATGGGTAACTAGTTGTCCCTTCTTTACCTGCTCCATCCCACTCCTGATTTTATAAACTTTTGACCCCTCTTAGCTTTCTCTTTTCCAACCTGTGTAGCCTGTCTTCACAGGGAAGCCATTCCATTATCTTTACCATTTTTTCGCCCTCCTCTGCAACTTTTCCAATTCGGCTATGTCTTTTTTTTTTTTTTAGATGAGGCAACCAGAACTGTGCACAATATTCAAAGTGCAGTCACACAACTGATTGCTACAGAGGCAATAAGATATTTTCTGTTTTATTCTTCACTCCTTTTTGGACCATTCCTAGCATCCTATTTACTTGAATGACTGCTGCTACAAACTGAGCTGAAGATTTCAATGTATTGTCCACAAAGACTCTAAGGTCATTTTCTTGGGTGGTGACTCCTAATATGGGACCCCAGCATTATGTGCCTGTAGTTGGGATTTTTCCCTATGTGCATTGCTCTCTACTATTACACACTGAATTTCATTTGCAATTCAGGTGCCCAGTTTCCTAGTCTCAAGATCCTTCTGCAGTTCCTCACAATCTGCTGCTGTTAATGATTTCTTGTCATCTGCAAATCTGATCATTTCACTCATAGTTCCCTTTACCAGATCATTTATGAATATGTTAAATAGCTTAGGTCCCAGTACAGATCTCCGTGGCACTCCATTAATGACATGTCTCCATATGGAAAACTGACCATTTAGTCCAACTCTTTTCTATTAACCAGCTAGCAATTAGTTTTTGCTTCTATGGCAAGCTTCTTTTCAAAATTTCTCTTGGCCTGTCTTACTATTGTTTTTACATCAAACATGCCAGGACTTATGTGCTTGCTTATTTTCTTCATTTGGGCCTACCTTCTGTTTCTGAAAGATAATCTTTTGGCTTTCACCTCATTATTAAGCCATGCTGGCAATCATTTGATCTTCCTTCAATCTTTTTTTTTAATGCGTGAAATACATTTTATCTAGGCTTCCAAGATGGTATTTTTAAACAATGTCCATGCCTCATGCAGACTTAATCTTGGCAAACGCACCTTCTTTTAGTTTTTGTCTATTTATTTAATTTCCTCATTCTATCATTGTTTCCCTTTTTAAAGTTATGTACTTTTGAAGTAGTTTTATTTAAATTCTTTCCCTCCAATGATTATGCTAAATTTGATTGCATTATGATCACTATTAATAAGCAGCCCTATCACAGTAACCCTTTGCACCACGTGTGTTCTTCTGGGGATGAGATCTAAACTAGCTTCCCCTTTCATCAGTTCTATGAACTGGTCCATGAAACAGTCATTTATGGCATTTAGAAATTTAACCTCTCTAGCATGGGCCAATGAGACTGACCCAATCAATACAAGGGTAATTGAAATCTCCCATTATTATTGTGTCACCAAATTGATATGAATTTCTAATTTCTGCTAACATTTCAGAGTCTGTTTCTTCATCTTGATCAGCTGGATGGTAGTATACAAAATAGCCACAAAAAGAAAAAAAATCCTCACTTCAATACTAGGGGCAGATTTTCAAAGCCCTACGTGCGTAAATCCATAGGATTTACGTGCGTAGTGGGGGGTTACCTGCGCTGGGCCTATTTTATAAAGGCCTGGTGACACACGTAAAGCCCCGGTACGCATCTAAGTCCCGGGGCTTCGAAAAAGGGGTGGGATGGTCTGGGGGCGGGGTGGGGCCAGAGGCCTCTAGAACAGCAGCCATATGCTGTGTCGGAGTATCACATGCCGGCAGGCTGCCGGCGCATGCAACTTGCGCCTGCCCAGAGGCAGACGCAAGAGGTACAATAAAGTTCGGGGGGAGGGGTTAGAACGGGGCTAGGGGTGGGAAGGTTAGGGGAAGGGGTGGGAAGGACAGAGTAGGGGGAAAGGGAAGTTCCCTCACAGGTCGCTCCTAAATTGGAGCAGCCTGGGAGAGAACGGGTGAAGGCCGCAGGCATCGGCGCGCGCAAGATGCACTAGTGTACACCCCCTTGTGCACACCAACCCCCGATTTTATAACATGCGCGCACCTGCCTCGCATGTTATAAAATCGAACGTCCATGTGCGCGGCCGGGCAGCGAGCGCACATGGACACCCGCGCGTATCTTTTAAAATTTACCCATTAATGTTAATGACGTTTGCAATTAAAGCTGAATTTCATTGCCAAAAGCGGAACAAATAAGAGATTATAGCATACAGTATTGTAATCATCTTTCTAAAAAAAAAAACCAAACCTTTCATAAATATATCATATTAAGTAGCAAAAAAGTATTTTTTAATATTAATTTTGAATAAAATCTTATCTTGAAGGAGATTTTTCTCCAGTAGTTTTTCCTAAGACTCAAGATATCAAGTTTGCCACAGCTAGCAGCCGAGGTTAAATGCATTAGCCAACACTGACCAACATTTAACTTGAAGCTTCCTCAGTGCTAAACAGCAACATTTAAATCATTTAGCATATTGCTCTGTTTTTGATGTTTCTACTGAGGTGCTGTTTAGCACTGGTGCAAATATGCTTAGACAAACTTTAAACATTCAAGGTTGCAAGAAAACTAGAGATCTTACATTCTGGAGATCTCAGTCCTCTCTCTCGCCTAGCATGAGATAACATCTCTTGTATGTACTATTAGGTACCTCTCTTCCTACTTCTACTTCTAATAATTTATAGAAGTTGCTGGGTGTCATCCTTCAGATGTTAAACCAAAGTTCTGCCCACTTCATGGTTAGCTGTCAAACTATGGGCAGGTATTTTTTAGCTGTGAATTTTGCAATAATTTTTGAAGCGAAAGTGTACATAGAGTTCAAGTGCAATCTCTGAATATTGTCCTTCATTGATCTAAACAACCTTCTCTCCTCCCCACCCCAACCCCCGTTCTCCCCAGCCTTCTAAATGTGGCAAAAAATATGTATACATTTAGCATTATTGATGGAAGACAGCTTTCAGATAACATATTTCCACACATAAATAACTGTCTAGCTGCATAAATGACTTTTGAAAATTGTCCTCTTAATGGCCCAAAGTCAAGGAAGATGGCGGTGGCGTCCAGGCTGCCATGAAGAGTTCCGGGGAACGCCGCGGTGAAGGCTGGCCCGAGCCACGAGCAGCCCCAGGGAGGGCAGGAGAGCAGTGCAGGAAGTAAGTACATGCAGTCGCAGCCGTCTGTGATTGACGGTCATAACAGTGTGTTGGGTAAGAGTATAGTAATAGGAATATACTACCATCCACCTGGACAAAATGGTCAGACAGATGATGAAATGCTAAGAGAAATCAGGGAAGCTAACCAATTTGGCAGTGCAATAATAATGGGAGATTTCAATTACCCCAATATTGACTGGGTAAATGTAGCATCAGGAATTGCTAAAGACAAAGTTCCTGGATGTAATAAATGACTGCTTCATGGAGCAATTGGTTCAGGAACCAACAAGAGAGGGAGCTATTTTATATTTAATTCTTAGTGGAACGCAGGATTTGGTGAGAGCGGTAATGGTGGTGTGGCCACTTGGCAATAGATCATAACATGATCAAATTTAAACTAATAACTGGAAGGGGGACAATAAGTATATCTACAGCTCTAACACTAAACTTTCAAAAGAGAAACTTTGATAAAATGAGGAAAATAGTTAGAAAAAAACTGAAAGGTGCAGCTGCAAAAGTTAAAAATGTTCAACAGGTATGGACATTGTTTAAAAATACAATCCTAGAGGCGCAGTCCAGATGTATTCCATGCATTAAAAAAGGTGGAAGGCAGGCAAAATGATTACTGTCATGGTTAAAAGGTGAGATGAAAGAGGCTATTTTAGCCAAAAAAATCCTTCAAAAATTGGAAGAAGGATACATCTGAAGAAAATAGGATAAAATATAAGCATTGTCAAGTTAAGTATAAAACATTGATAAGACAGGTGAAGAGAGAATTTGAAATGACGTTGGCCTTAGAGGCAAAAACTCATAATAAAAACTTTTAAAAATATATCCGAAGCAAGAAACCTGTGAGGGAGTCAGTTGGACCATTAGATGACTGAGGGGTTAAAGGGTCTCTTAGGCCATTGAAGAAAGACTAAATTAATTTTTTGCTTCCGTGTTTACTGATGAGGATGTTTGGGAGAAACCGGTTCCGGAGATGGTTTTCAAGGGTGATGAGTCAGATTAACAAACTAAAGAGTAGCAAATCACCTAGACCAGATGGTATGCATCCTAGGGTACTGAAGGAACTCAAAAATGAAATTTCTGATCTATTAGTTAAAATTTGTAACCTATCATTAAAATCATCCATTGTACTGGAGGGTGGCCAATTTAACCCCAATATTTAAAAAGGGCTCCAAGGGTGATCTGGCTAACTATAGACCAGTGAGCCTGACCTCAGTGCCGGGAAAAATAGTGGAAACTAATTCTAAAGATCAAAATCGTAGAGCATATAGAAAGACATGCTTTAATAGAACACAGTCAACATGGATTTACCCAAGGGAAGACTTGCCTAACAAATCTGCTTCATTTTTTTGAAGGGGTTAATAAACATGTGGATAAAGTTGAACCGATAGATGTAGTGTATTTGGATTTTCAGAAGGTGTTTGACAAAGTCCCTCATGAGAGGCTTCTAAGAAAACTAAAAAGTCATGGGATAGGAGGCGATGTCCTTTCGTGGATTACAAACTGGTTAAAAGTTTGTAAGACTGGAAGATTGGGCATCCAAATGGCAGATGAAATTTAATGTGGACAAGTGCAAGGTGTTGCATATAGGGAAAAATAACGCTTGCTGTAGTTACACGATGTTAGGTTCCATATTAGGAGCTACTACCCAGGAAAAAGATCTAGGTATCATAGTAGATAATACTTTAAAATCGTCGGCTCAGTGTGCTGCGGCAGTCAAAAAAGCAAACAGAATGTTAGGAATTATTAGGAAGGGAATGGTTAATAAAACGGAAAATGTCATAATGCCTCTGTATCGCTCCATGGAGAGAACGCACCTTGAATACTGTGTACAATTCTGGTTGCCGCATCTCAAAAAAGATATAGTTGCGATGGAGAAGGCACAGAGAAGGACAAAAATAATAAAGGGGATGGAACAGCTCCCCTATGAGGAAAGGCTAAAGAAGTTAGGGCTGTTCAGCTTACAGAAGAGACGGTTGAGGGGGGATATGATAGAGGTGTTTAAGATCATGACAGGTCTTGAACGAGTAGATGTGAATCGGTTATTTACACTTCTGGATAATAGAAGGACTAGGGGGCATTCCATGAAGTTAGCAAGTAGCACATTTAAGACTAATCATAGAAAATTCTTTTTCACTTAATGCACAATTAAGCTCTGGAATTTGTTGCCAGAGGATGTGGTTAGTGCAGTTAGTGTAGCTGGGTTCAAAAAAGGTTTGGATAAGTTCTTGAAGGAGAAGTCTATTAACGGCTATTAATCAAGTTTACTTAGGGGTAGATTTTAAAAAACCACGCCCGCGCGTAGTTTGGTTCGCGCGACTGGCGCAAACAAAAGTACGTCGGATTTTAATAGATACGTGCGTAGCCGCACGTATCCTTTAAAATCCAGGGTTGGCGCGCGCAAGGCTGCGCAAAATCATCGGCCTGCGCGCGCCGAGCCGCACAGAGTGCCTCCGTTCCCTCCACCTCCCCCCATCTTCCCCTCCCTTCCCCTTCCTAACCCACCCTCCAGCCCTAACTAATTCCCCCCCTACCTTTATTTCAAAAGTTATGCCTGCCCGAGGCAGGTGTAACTTGCGCGCACCGGGCCGGCTGCCAGCACATCATATTCCGGTCCGGGGGCTGGTCCAAAGGCCGCGGCCCTGCCCTTGGAATGCCCCGATGATGCGCCAGCCACGACATGCCCCCCAACACGCCCCCCCACCCAGGAAAGCCCCGGTATTTACGTGCGTCCCGGGGCTTTGCGCACACTGGCAGCCTATGCAAAATAGGCTCGGTGCGTGCAGGGAGAGCTTGGGGCAGGTTTTCGGGGGGTAAGCACTTATCTAACGCGTGTACCCCTTTGAAAATTTGCCCCTTAGGGAATAGCCACTGCTATTAATTGCATCAGTGGCATGGGATCTTCTTGGTGTTTGGGTAATTGCCAGGTTCTTGTGGCCTGGTTTGGCCTCCGTTGGAAACAGGATGCTGGGCTTGATGGACCCTTGATCTAACGCAGCATGGCAATTTCTTATGTTCTTATGTTCTAATGATGTAACCGCACCATTGAATATACCAGACTATCTTAAAGATAGCTAGATAAGTTAGCTGGCTAAAGTTAAGGACTACTCTATGACAAGACCAGAGTTAGCTGGATAAGCTGTCTGGCTAGCTTAACTCTGCCCTGGAATACCCCCAAAACATCCCTATATTATCCAGCTAAATTTTACACTGGCAATAAGTTATCCATCTATAATTTAGCCACATAAGTGCCCAAAATATTGAAATGTCTGCATTTAGCCAGATAACTCACAAGTTATCTGCCTAAATGCTTTTGAATACGGTCCCATGGGTTTTAGTTTTTAGGATGCAGTCATTCACTGTTGTTGCTTACCGGATCGATCTTGTCTTTACTAGGTGGAGGAACATACGGAGCTGGAGTTCCACCAAGGACCCCATCATCAACATCAGGCAGTAACAATTCATGGTGATGTGATGAGCTGTGAACTAATCTGATGTATGAGCTTTCGTTTCTCTTGCAGATTTTTTTCAAAAGCTTATTTTCCAGAGCTGAAAGAGGCCCAGAAACATGTTAAAGTTAGTGATCACAAAGCAAAACTAGGGTCAGAATGAAAAATGAAAATCTTAAATAAGAATTGTGTTAAAAAAAAGAAATGTACTGAATGAACTTTTCTTACAAATAAAAGAAAAATATTGAAGTACTGGAGATGGCAAAATAAATCACTGGTGGTTTCAAATAATAATGGGCTTCTGCAAAGTCAAAAGATACACATCATTCTTTTGCACTGCCAAATTCATTAAGACAGTGCAGAATAAAATGGAGATGATACTTAAACATGAAGTTAAAACCGAAGAAAAAATGTCAGTGCTGTTCCTTGAGCCTCGCTTATTGCTACAATGGTTCATTTTTTAATGTTATCAATAACGTTATTTTAGCTTTGCATATTTTTGCCATTATGATCATCATAGCAGAGAAAATGCCATTTTGTGACCACGTTTAACTGGTTATGCTTTATGATTTTGCTTTAAATTATACTCAGAGAAGATAACTTTCAAACAACTCCACGTGGCCCAATATATGCATGTATATGGCTATGCAGAGATCTCTGATAATATTTTATAACCCGTGAGTATCAGATGTGTGTGTGTGTATTATAAGACAAGTGTATGTATGCTTATGTGCCAATGCATGCAATGCACTGAAAGTATTTCAATGTATGGAACATGTGTACTTTTCCTACCTATTTTAAACACACACATGCATATATTTTATGCGAGGAAAAAATAAAGTAGGTCTTGCTCATGTAAAACCCAATTTATGCTCAGAAGTTGAGATATTTGCACATAATTGCAGTTTCCAGTTGTATGATTTCTCCACCAGTTCATCAAGCTCCTCCTGGTTCTTCAACCTGAACTCCTCCCAGGTCACTCAAACCTCCCACCCATCCAATACTGCACAACAAACAAGTCTGATATCAATTATCAGAAGTTAATTAGCAGATGTAGAATTGCATTAGTAAGTTGCCAAATGTAGGCTCGTGACTGCTGTCCCTGCCCTGAAACGTCCCATGACCACCCTTTATCACACATACAGTGTATATGTGCGCGAAACTGAATATAAGATTTATAAAACAGCGATTACACAAGTATTAGCTATTTATGCGGGAATATGCTAAATGTATGCTTGTAAGTGCTTTGAAAATTTACCCTGTGTGTAACCGTTTGCAGACAGTAGATGGTTCAGTCACATCATACACGTGCTATGATATTTTTTTACATCCCCTTTACTGTCAAAGGTCTCACACAAGTCTCACTGAGGCAACAGTGTCTAATATCTTTCAAGTGGCCTCCTTGGGGCCACCTCCAGTGATTCAACGGACCTCCATGATGCAGCAGCCAGCTTCCTTATAGTGATGTTTTAGACTTAGATTACAGTACTATATGTACACTCTGAAAAATGTGTGAATATTTATTTGAGGAGCACCCACTGTTGCACAATGCACTCATGTGCTACTAGCTTCATTAAATGGGAATGCTTCATTAGCATGCAAAAACCCATGAGCGCAACTGTGCTCCTTCCAGATTATTCCTTCTGTGTAATGCAGGGGAAACATTTATGTAGGTCTGACAGCTACCAGAGGCAAAGAAAAGGCACGTATGTATTTGGGTGGATCAGTGTTTGTGAGCATGACTGGGGGCGAAGCAGAAGACTTTAATGGAGCATCTATGGTAGCTCCTCCTGTGCACATCAAATATAGTTTTTTGGATCATGGCAATTCTTTTTCTTGCCAAATCTTCTTTTATGACTGTTACTATTTAGGAGTTTTTCCCCCTATTTGCTCTGCAGAGGTCAAAGAGTTAAGGGGTAAATTGAGCCTTATATACTATACTTTTTTAGTGTTATCTCAAATATATTAATGCTACACATGCTCACTTCATATCAGCATTCACGAAGACACTGTACTAAATTCATCTCCTAATATCAAAGACACCATATACAAATTTTAGTAAGGAACAGAATATTTTTACAGCAGTTGCTGCCATAAATAACATTTTAATACGCAGAAGGTGCACAAGATATTCCCTTTTAGTTGGTTCCAATTAATTTCACTATTTAGACCCAAGAATCATAAATCAGATAAAAAGTGAGATATGTGAGTATAATCTTTGGCAAAAAGCTCCAGATTATGCAGATAATCTTACCTGGTAGGGTTAAGAAGTCATCTATTTGGTAGACATACTCATCGTCTGGATCAGAAGCAATGAGATCCATTTCTTTCCGAAATTCAGGAAAGCTGGGGTCACTTGCATTAACCACTCCAATTACAAACATCTCAATGTTTGAGTCATGGGCCGCCTTCACCACCGTCTTCAAGTTTGTCCCATCCTGATTGTCTGCTTGTCCATCTGTTATAACAATGGCCACTTTCCTCACCTCTTGCCGGGCAGCCTGGAACACCTCATTGGCCTTCGCTATAGCTGTAGCTGTGAAGGTGCCTTCTCCTAGATACTGCATTCGCTCAACAGCAAGTTTTACATCAGCTTTGCTGGAGTACTTCTGCAACGTGGCAGATAGTTCTACTTTATGGCTAAAGTTTATAAGGCCAACACGGGTGGTAACTTGGTTGACGGTTACTCTGTCAATAACTGCTTTCACAAAGCTTTTGATGACTTGAAAGTTGTCTGGTCCAATACTTTCTGAACTATCGATCACAAAGACAAGTTCCATTGGTACTTCTTTACATTCGACTCCACAGCCTAAAATATATATTTAAAAACCCTTTAGTTTTAGATGAATTAGAAAATTCATCTTAAAGCAAAAGTACCAAATATTTGCCTTCATATATTAGCTTGGAATTGGCTTCTCTGAAGTTGTGAAAAGCTTTAACACACTTATTTTGCCTCTAAGAAAGGAAAAGAAAATTAGGAAGCACTAAGAGAGCCCATCCCATTAGAATACTTGATTGGTTAACATCCCCCCTACCTCTGTTCCCTTATTTCACAGTCCTCTCACCCACACTTGCATAAGTCTTATCACACATGGTTTCTGATGTTGGCTCATTTTAGCAGCCTCTCTCTGGCCCGTTTCCATTGTATTTATAACCTTTCAAAGGTGTGGCCTTCAGACATGGACAGTAGATGGAATCATCCCAAAAGATTCAGGCAGCCCCTACAAAATATTTTTAATTTCTATACCATTTAGACTGTAGGGGTATGAAAGCTATGATCCTTCAAGAAGATGGCTACAAGACGATTAGAGTACTTTAATCCTAATGTGCAGTCATCTCACAGTGCACTAAAACTGTCCACAAAAACGGATTCTCTAAGAGAGTTTTTTAGTCAGTTTTTTTGTTTGTTCTCTTTTTAATTTTTAAGCTCCATACAGAATCACGTTTCTAAATATAACTAAAAACATGCAGAAATACAAGGATAGATCATGATAACTACTAGAGCCTTATGCTTTTATTTTCTTGGACCATGCACTCTTATGATGGTAACTTTGAAAATAATCATCCTTGTTATTTTATCGCAATTCAGGGAGATGTAGCTAACCCTTCACAATGACATCAGGGTACTAATGTGCCTCCCAATGTCCCCATGATGTTAGTTAAACGGCCAATTGGCCCTTATCTACACCCCCGAATGTTAAAGTTCCCCTCTCTCCAGGGGTCTATGTACTCCCCATGACCCTCCCCCACCATCTTCTGAGGTGGCAGGGACCCCCAAAACCCACCATAAATGGTAGCAATTGTCACATGGTAACACCATGCGCCCTCGTGTTCACGCACCCCTTGAGCCAAAATATAGCCCACCCCCCAGGTCAGCAAAGTGCACCCATCCCTCTGAATATCCCCCCCAAATCTTTTACACTCCAACCCTCCTCCCCCACCTCCACACTGCCATACGTTCAAACCCTGGTGTCTAGTGGCCCCTCCCCCACCCAAAAATAAGACCCTGTGGATCTTGAGTGACTACCCAGACCCCCACCTTCACCCCTACACCCCCCATACCTGTAAAAGTAGTCATTGGGGCTCACTGGGGGCTCAGAGTGCCCCTCATTCTGGTCCCAGTTGACGTCATTTTTCAAAATGGCGCCAACTGGTCAGTTTCTCTATCACATGATAGGGGAACTGCTTATTTCCCAAGCCATCCACAGTTCATGCCCTGTGGCATCCAGGCCTATCAAAATGGTCCTTTTTTATTGGCTTCCCTGGGTTCGCCTCTTTTTCATGTTACTAAAAACATATTCCTATTTTACTACAATTTTCTATTCAAGCTGCCAGGTCATTTTCCATGAAAAATAATTTTTCGTTATACCATTATCTTCTGCATTTATATAGTGCTCTATAACAGGGCCCTTCCCAACAAATCATACAGGTATAATTCATCCTCGGCCACTGAGACCATGAGAAAGAAAATGGCTTGCTCAAAGCCACAAAAAATGTCAGTGGTTCCCAGCCTATCACTAACCACTAAACTGCTTTCTCTCCCCATACAAGTAAAGATCTGATAGATTAAAAACCTGTGCCACATTTTACCCGACTATTGCAGTTTTTCCTAGAGATATAAATCATTGTCTCCTTCTCACTGCAGATTTTAAAAACATAACAGCAGATAATGGCTGCAGGACTCATCTGGTCTACCCATTTTCCTTCTGAGTTGCAGTACTGTGGCTTTACCCTCACTGCCCTCAGTTAAAGATCCTCTCTGCTTGTCCTATGCTTTCATGAATATACAGATACTTTTTTTGCCTTTATCATCTCCACCAGGAGGTTTTTCCATGCATCCCTAGCCCTCTCTCTGAAGAAATACTTCCTTAAGTTATTCCTAAAACTACCCATTTCAGCTTCATACCATGATACCTTTTTTGAATTTCCTTTCTTCTGAAAAAGCTTGCTTCTTATGCATTTAAATCTTTGAGGTATTTTAATGTCTCTATCATATCCCCCATACATGTAGGTTTCTGAAGTCTTAGCTCATAATGCATGCCTAACCTGCACCATTTTTCTAGTCCTCTTCTTTCCTCTACTCTTGTCTATATCCTTGTGGAGACAATCTCCAGAATGGGACAACATGAAGTCTCAGCAATGATTTGGACAGATCAAAATTAGCAGGACTGCCCACAGAAAGAACACCAATTCCCCCAAAAACAAAGGTTCAATGGGTAAGAAAATCAAGAGAAACATGTGGAACATCATCATTGGGCCCCCCCCTTAGCAAAAAATTCTATAAAAGGACCCCACACTGCCCTGATAAATGCCAAATGGTTATGTGGGACTGCTGTTAAGGAGGCCAATCAGTGGTGAACTATCAGTCTCTCTCTATGACCTACTGGAAAGGAGGTGCTGTAACTTGTTTCCAACCCTTAGCAATCACACACCATGCTGCTATATAAACCTGCAGGCAAAAACATTGTTGATGTTTTCTCAGGTCAGGAACCGGTAAATTTAATAAGACACCTCGGGCGTACAGGGTGATATCCATCCCCAACAGCCCTACTGTCCAGTCTGAAACCTGCTGCCTAAATTCACTCATTTTTCTATTCCCTCTAGTGCAGGGGTGGCCAACTCCGGTTCTCGAGAGTCACAAAACAGGCCAGGTTTTCATAACACCCACAATGAACATGCACAAGATAGATTTACATACAATAGAGGCAGTGCATGCAAATCTCTCTCGTCCATATTCATTGTGGATATTCCTGAAAACCTGGCCTGTTTGTGGCTCGCAAGGAGCAGAGATGGCCACAACCAGATCTAGTGCATCTACATGGTTGCAGATCTTTGTATCATCTGAAGAAAAAGAATGTTTCCTCCAAGTCCCTCTGCTATATCACTAATTAAATCGAGCAGAGCGGATCCCTGAAGCACACTCCAGTGGAGAACGCCCCTCCTCCCCCCATTCCTTGGCAAGAACGCCATTTACTGCTATTCTCTATTGCCGTCCACCAAGCAATTTTAAACCAGCTTCTCACCTTACGACCCACCCCTAGACTTCTTAGTCTGTTTATGAGTCTTACCGCATATCTCAATGATAAGCCTGATCACATCTTCTTTCTGAAATAAAAAAAAAAAAAGACAGGAATTGGTTACTGCAAAACTGTTTATATTAACAGTAAATACAGAGTGTGTAGCACGTGCATTTTATTAGTTTTATACCTTTAGGGGATATTTAGTTTTATACCTTTAGGGGATATTTTGCATAACTAAAAATGACTTTTCTGGAAATGTAAAATGCTTAGTAATGTACACAGTTAATGTACACAGTCATTGCCAGTTCTATTTATACAGTACATATTCTGCCATAAGTAATTTTGAGATGGAGACAGGGGTTCAACAAATACATTTAGATTTTAGAAAGTCAATTCTATGTATGTAAATTTGAAAATATTCCTATTTTCAGACGTCAAAATAGTAATAAAACTCAATTTTTGATTGAAAAACTGCAGTTTGGGGGAGTTTATGGCTTTTTATTCACTCCTATTTTTCCTAATTCTTGAAAGCAAAAACCATCACTATTGCTTGAGGTAAGCCCTGTGTGACTTGTTCATGCACTAAGCTGCTGCATCCATGAGCAGTCAATGCGTCTGTTCACGTTGTTCATGAGCAACTGACTCAGCTAACCCATGAAAGGAATCATTTAGTACTTTGTTTATTCTTTACATTTTAAGACAGCTATTTGTAATTGTCCAGATTTATTTATTTAGATTTTAGATTTATATTCCGCTTTTTGGCACTTCAAAGCAGCTGCTAGATAACCAGATAAGTCACTTATCCGGCTATCTGGTTACCCAAATAGTCAATGGCGGATCCATGTTAACTTAACCAGATGAGTAGTGATATTCTTTTTTTTAAGCCAGTTAACAAGATAAGTTAGACCTAACACAGAGCAGGTTAACCTATCCAGCTAAGTAGCAAATTGTATGCGGATATTCAGCGGCATAGCTGTGCCGTTGAATATCCTATGTAACTTAGCCGGATATTTTATATCCGGCTAAGTTACATATCCAGCTAACTCTGAATATCTACTCCAATGGATTTAGCACACTTTGAAAGAAAACCAAAACAAAAGGAAACCCTCCCCAATGTACAAAGCAAAGTTAGATTCCTTGCACACTTCTGTTAGCAAACATAACCCATTCACACTGACTGCAAAACTATTTAGTTTTACCAAATACAATCCTATTTATAGAAGACAAAGTATTTACACACATCCATGTTAACCAGCCTAGATCAGAGATTATATTCAGTATGATCAATGAGTTTAACAGTAGTGGGCGAAGCATTGATGCTAGCAGGATGGGCTTTTATTTTAGTCAATTTTAAGATGGATGATTTATAAGTATTTTTGTTATATTTTATTACCTATATTGTGATATGTTGTACACCACCCCAGCCAGATCTGAATGGGTGGTGTATAAGAAATGAGAAATACGTTTCACTCACATCCCTCCCTTATACTACATACCTACCTTCACTTACAGGTCATCACTCTTTTTCTAGCATACACAACTCAACATACAGCATATATAAAAGTCACACACATATACAGGGTTAACAAAATATTTATTATTTATTTATTTATAGATTTTTATATACCGCCGCTCATCAGAGATATCACGTCGGTGTACAGAGAACAGGAACTTACGCCGGAGCGTTATACATTTAACAAGGGTTAGTATATAGGTATTTGAACATAAAACAAGTAGAAGCAATTAAAAACAAAACAATCATTTAGGTGTAACTTAACTGAATTGAGTTAAACAGAGCTGGAGAATATAGGGATTCTAGGAAATTAGGTATGAGGTTAGGGAAGGGTAAAGAGGAAATGGAATTCTAAATTAGAGGTGGTAAGAGGGGGGAGATAGCACTTAGATTGCACTTAAGAGCAGTTATATAGAAGGGTATTGAGAGTAGTAGAAGCAGATATAAGGGGAAAATCAGAAATGGTGCATAAAAAGGAGGTGTTGGGTAGATAAGGCAGGGCATATAAAGGAGTAGAAAGACATATGTATTTCAAGTATAGGCATGTGTGAATAACCATGTCTTGAGTTTTTGCTTGAATGTTTTGGGAGATAGCTCAAGGCGTAGTTCGGAGGGCATAGTATTCCATAACAAGGGGCCGGCAAAGGAAAACGCTCGTGCTTTAGTGGAGGCATGGTTATATAGTTTGGGCGAGGGGGTCTGTAAGGTGGCGAGGTATTGATTTCTGGTAGGTTTAATAGATGTTTGAAATTGTAGTGAGTTATTAAACCATTTAATTTCAGGATTGTGGAGGGCTTTATGGATAAGTGTTAGTGTCTTGCAATGTATGCGAGATTGAATGGGGAGCCAGTGTAACTCCTTCAAAACTGGCGTAATGTGTTCCTTTGAGTTTGTGTTAGTAAGGATACGGGCTGCGGTATTTTGGAGGATTTGTAAGGGGCGGATGGCATTTTTGGGTAGGCCTAGGAGAAGTGAATTGCAATAGTCCTTTTTGGAAAATAACATGGCTTGTAGAACTGTCTGGAAATCAGATGCGTGAAGCAAGGGTTTCAATTTTTTGAGTGTATGTAATTTGAAAAAACACTCTTTAAGGATTGCATTAATAAATTTTTTGAGGGTCATTTGGTCGTCAAGAATGACTCCTAGGTCTCGGACTTGGTGGGAGAATTGTATGTGAGTTGATGTTATAGGTGAGGTAGGAGAGGTATGTAGGGGGGTGGGAGAAGATATGATCATGAGTTCTGTTTTTGTGGAGTTAAGGGCAAGTTGTAAGGAGGTTAAGAGATTATTGATAGAAGCGAGAGTGGTGTCCCAAATTTCAAGGGCTTTGGGTATGGATTCCGTTACTGGAATGAGGATTTGTACATCATCAGCGTACAAAAAGTGTGGAAGCTTAAGGTTGGCGAGGAGATGGCAAAGCGGTAGAAGATAGATGTTAAAAAGGGTAGATGAAAGTGAAGAGCCTTGAGGGACTCCTTGCTTCAGGGGGATTTCTTTTGATAAGTGGTTGCCAATTTTGACTTTATAGTTTCGGTTGGACAGGTAGGATTTAAACCAGTTATGGGCAGTACCAGTTATTCCGATCTCGTGTAGGCGTTGGAGGAGTATTTGGTGGCTAACGGTATCAAAAGCCACTGAGATATCCAGGATCACTAGAAGATGAGGTTGATTTTTATCTAGGCTTTTGAGAAGGTAATCAGACAGCGATAAGAGAAGAGTTTCAGTACTATGTAATTTGCGAAATCCGTATTGCAAAGGGGAGAGGATCTGGTGTTCTTCTAAATAGTCACTAAGTTGACGGTTAATAGTTTTTTCTAGGATTTTAGCGATAAATGGGAGATTAGAGATTGGGAGGTAATTGGCAAGGTCTAATGGGTCGAGCTTAGGTTTTTTTAGAGTGGGTTTAAGGATAGCATATTTAAGAGAGTTGGGCACTTGCCCAGAATCGATGGATGCATTGATAATGTTAGAGATAGGGCTGGCTATTAGATCAGGGACAGTGAGGAGGAGTTTTGTGGGGATGGTATCAGAAGGGTGAGAGGAGGGTCTAGCTTTTTTGAGTAGGGATTCAATTTCAGTTGTTGCAGTGCTTTCAAAGATTGTTAGCTGTGGTGCAGAGTCTTTTATGTGATGTCTAGGCCTTGAGAAGCTGTGTGGCTGGGCTTCTCCTAGGTTCTATGGCTTCTGTTCCTGAGCGGGCCAATGGGCTACAGCATGTTCTTGTTTTTCCTCCTGCTACTGCTTTTTCAGTCAAAGGAGCAGCACGAGGAGGGGCTGCAAAAGAAAGAACAATGAAAACGCAGGCCCTCAAAGCCTCTCAACCTTTACCTGACAAACTATGCTGGGATATAGTTATACCAGGCTACAATCTATTCATGAAAAGACCAGATAGGAAGGAAAGGAGAACGTGTGGCACTACAGATAAAAAAAAAAAAATAATATCAAAGCAACTGAATTGCAGGGCTTATGAGGTAAGAAAGAGCACTGTGAGAGAATCTGGAAAATGGATCATCCTGAGATATTGGGGTAATATTCAGACCTCCATCACAAAAAGAAGAAATGGACAGTGATCTAATGAAGCATATTCACAAAATTGCTATGAAAGGGGAAGAGCTATTACTAGGGGATTTCAATCTGCCAGTTGTTGACTGGGACATCACAGCTAGAGTATCTAGAAGCAGGGAGATCCTGGAATCTCTGCAGGGAGAACTGTTTTGTCAACTCGTAATGAAACCCACAGGGCAGGGGGCCATAATGGACCTGGGGCTTACAATAGGGACAGCATTTCTGATGTTGCTGCAAATAATCATCCAGTGATCACCAGACGGTGTGGTTCAGTATCAGAGTGCAGAAGATGAAGGTTCATTCAAAGGCAAGGGTCCTTGGCTTCAGGAAAATTAATTTTGTTAAAATGGAAGAGTACGTCAAGAAGACGTTGCTGGATGGGAAAACCTAGGGGATGCAGAAGAGCAGTGGGGAAAAACTAAAATATATTTTAAGGGCAACTAACATTTTTGTTAGGAAAGTAAATATAGGAAAGATGAAAAAAGAGGCCGTAGTTGAAAAGGTAAGAGACCGTAGCTGAAAAGGTAAGAGAAAAGGTAAGAGGTCGTAGTTGAAAAGGTAAGAGAAAAAAGGTTAGCATGTATAGACTACAAGAAATCACAGAAAGAGGAAGACAGGGAGCAATATCTGGAAAAGGTAAGAGAAGCTAGGAAAATTCAAATGAAAAAAATGGCACATACAGTAAAATGGGGAGACAAAACTTTGAGGTAGATCTTAAAAACATACGCACGCGAACAAAAGTACAGCGGATTTTATAAGATACGCGTGTGAGAACAATAGATGCAGAGGACTTGGATATCAGTACGGCCTTTGACACAGTTCTGCATAGGCGGCTTCTAAATAGAGTGCTCTTGGTATGGGCCACAGAGTGACTGGGTGGATTAGAAACTGGTTGATTAGGAAGTGGCAAAGGGTAGTGATAAATGGAGTTCACACCAAGGAGGGGGCAATACTATTGGTGTGCCTCAGGGATCGGTCCTTGGACTGGTTCTTTTCAACATTTTTGTGAGCAACATTGCAGAAGGATTGTTGAAAAAAGTTTGCCTTTTTACCAATGATACCAAAGTCTGCAACCAAGCAAACAGACAAGATGGTGTGGAAAATGAGAGGCGGCATCCAGAAAAACTTGAGGAACAGCAATGTTTTAATGCTAAATAAAATTAGAGAAATGCGGTTAGGGTGCAAAAACCCAAGGGAGGAAAGTAACGTTAGTCGGTTAAACGTATCCAGCTAACTTTGGAGGTAAATGATGGCTATCTTAAAGTTAGCCAGATAACTTTATCTGGCTAACCAGTGTGATGAGGTACTGGTTTTCCCTCTACAAGGAGGTGCTGCAATCTGTTTGGGTTCTATGTGGGAGACACAGTGAACAGTTATTGTGGCATTGGGTTTGGACAATGACCAGGGGAAGTCAATCAGTCACAAGTTGGGCTCCCTTCCCCTGCTGAATTCTGCATGGGGTTTCTAATAATGACTCCTTCTCTCTCAGCTCAGGGCCTGGCAGCCAACAGCTTCCTGTTTCTAAGGCTTGAAACATGAAACTCAATATCATACAGCTTCTTAACATTTTATGCATCTAATTTTTTATGCAGTAAATAAAAAAAGAGGTGCCTCAGGGGCAACTAAAATCAAATTAAATATAAAATTAAAAAACACATACAATAACAGATGAAAAACAGACAACATACATGAATGTATAAACTTCACAAACAAATTAAATCATAAGACATGTATGTGTGATGACATCATAATGGTATACAGAGGAGCACAAATTGCAGAGTACAAACTGAACATCAGAATGTGTGTGCAAATATCAAATGATGACAAACAGCAAATGGTGAATCGTGTCATGGATGTACTGGAGAGGACAACTTGGTGTTAGTGTGAAACACAACAGGGAACTATATAATAAAAAATGGTAAAAACTAGGGAGTGGAATAATTTTAAAAAAAGGTAAAAACTAGGGAGTGGAATAATTTTTTAAAAAGTTAAAAGCTGTTAAATTAATAAAAAATAAGAAAAGAAAAACAGAACATGATAGATAAACAGTAAAGTCCAGAAAAACACTGGAGCACCACTTGCACTGGGGGACTTGTTGCAAGATTCTGTGTTTAAATTGAGGAGTTGCCTGAATAAAAATACAATTGCTACTGCTGTAATCCTGACCAGGAATTGAATGTATTCTTGCACTTGTTGTGGATGTTAGATAAACAGTAAAACCATAAAAGGGAAAGAAATCACTTACTGCATGTCAGCAGGGCTTACTGCATGCCAGTAGGGCTGATGCCGCAAAGATTATACTCCCGCTCTGTCTATAGCCTTTTTGCATAAATTATGCTCTTGACCAAAGAAAGACTCGACCAGAGTTGGGCTATTTTCAATAAAAGGCTTTCTTATAGACCGATCTCCACTTTCTTTACTGCTACACAGCAACCTTGGATCGGTTTCCGATTTGCTTTCTGAATAAATAAAAAAAAAAAGGGGCACAGAACTTCTCTCCAGCTTTTAACCAATCTTCCACTGAAGGTTTTACTCCAAAGCAGAAATAAAAACCGAGATAGAGACATGGACATGATTAATTACATTTAACATTATTGATCACTAACTATGTTACCGAACCTTATGGCACCCTTGTAAATGTTCAAATCACAGTATCATTAATTTCATGTGCCTTGATGTAAACCGTTGTGACGGTATCCTCCAAACGACGGTATAGAAAAGATTTAAATAAAAAAAATTTAAATAAATAAATACATCACAGCACTCATCAAGGGCCAAGGTTAAGGCTGCACATTTCTTGTAATAAGAACAGTGGCAGGAACCATTACCAACATCTAACACCCCCTGAGCCTGATTCTCTTAGCTTCATCACATTAGCAGCAACGAGCGTACTGATTTAAACATCCGTCATCTAACTTCTTTGGATTTAGAGACAGAGTTCTGCATTCTCAAGAAAAAGACAGCGGTTCTTGAATTTCCATTAGCTTGAATTCCTTCGCGTATGGATACCAGGTCCTTGCTAGCACCAACACCGACTCCTTACACGCTTTACAATTGTAGGAATTTTCTGGCTGGGTATCAGCCCGTCTCTCTTAGCAGCTAAGGTAAAGAACGGCAGTGCAAGTAACTCAAGTGTTCCTGCAATCTCCGTCACTGGGCCACTTTCAGTCTGGTTTAAATTTCAGACCTTTCTATTCAAACACTCTCACTACAGCAATAAGGAAACCTCATAGAGCTAATAACTCCAGCACTGAACTCTAGTTCAGTTTAACTGGCCCTGATCCCACAGCAACTTGGTTAAGCTGAATTAGTTGTAACAAACAAACTTCCTTACTAACACCCACAACTAAACAGCAGTGTCAGTGTTTACATCTTCTGTGTACCAGGGCTTAGCTATCCAGCTTGGAGATAATTTGAAGTCCTGCTAGGGATTCTCCAGAATTTTCCATTTATCCATTTACTCTTTACTTTAAAGCAGAGCTGGGTACCTGCACTGCTTCTGTAAAAAATCTGCATATACCCATTTCTCACTCGCAGTTCTACACTTGGAGTTTACTAAAATTACCAAGCCCCCTAGAAAAGAATGGATAAAAGTGTATAAATCTCACTGTGCTGCTCAAACCCAGCATAATTCCCGTTTCTACCTTACCCCTAGATTCATCAAAATGAGTTATTAATGCACTGATAATGCTCATGTTATGAAAAAGGGGTGTGGTTAGGGAAATTTTAGAATTACCATACCACATGGTACCCACACCCTGTGATAATCCCTACTTTTCTCATGAGAGAGAGAGCATTAAGTAGTGAAGTATTTCTATCTCTATAGGATGTTATGTTTTGGCTTGGTAGTAGGTGTTATGGTTTTGAGGTGTTGGAGTGGATTCTTGGGTACTGCGGTGATGGTCACTCCCACGGGGAGGAGCCGCGTGAAGAGCCACAGTACTAGGCTAAACTCTATACACACAAACACAGAGAAGTAGGATTTTATTATACAGTTTGATGGCACTGCCCGGGGAGCGGGCAGCAGTGAAGATAACCCAGTGAAGCAGTCAGGGATCCTCAGCAGAGGAGACAGTCTCTCACTTGAACAGATGGTAGGCAGCGCAGCATAGCGGGAACAGGTCCCGAATGTAGAGCGGACCGCTGAAGACAGACTGAAGGTTAGTACTCACTGAAGCTGAAGCTGAACATGAAGGTCCAGTCAGGCAGAAGTTGATCAGTGGCAGGCACCAGATTAGGGAGAGCAAGCCCTCGAGAAGCAAGTACCTGGTTTCCCAGGCTAGGTACCTGAAATGGAGCAGAAGGGCCCCCGAGGAGCGGGTACCCAGGTTAGAGAAAATACCCCGAAGGGCAGAGAGAGGTTTAAGTACACATAGGCAGATGACGTCATGCAGAGGGGACGCCCCTGAGATTCCCGCAATGACATGGATAAGAAGGAGGCAGGCACGCGCGCGCATGCCCTAAGTCACACCAGATTCAAGATGGCGACCGGGATCACCCACGCCATCCCGGGAATGCCAGGGAGGTCAGCATGTAGAGGCAGTGGTGGCCATCTTTGCCAGAATCGGAGCTGCAGGGCAAAATGAGGTGAGCAGCAGCGGTCGCAGCCATCTGCGACCAATGGGCGCAACATTAGAGGGTCATCTAATAGGTCGAGGTGAGGTTTGGTGGTGGTTTAGAGTTTAGGGGCCAGTTTTGCATGTAGATTGAGTTGTACGAACAGCACAGTACACCTTGGTGAAGATTTAACATCATTTGGAGTGAGGAAAGTCTCACAAAGATGAAATTTCTACGATGTTCTCTCACCCTTGGTTGATGGACTCTAAAACAGGGTGAGATAAATAGTACAAAATTTCATCTTTGTGAGACTTTCCTCACTCCAAATGATGTCAAATCTTCACCAAGGTGTACTGTGTTGTTCGTACAACTCAATCTACATGCAAAACTGGCCCCTAAACCACCATTAATACCTCATCTCGACCTATTAGATGGCCCTCCTATAGAGATATAAGTAGGTGCATACAGTGAGGCCCTTCCCAGAGTGTCTCTCTCTTTCTCTCTCTCGCTCTCTCTTTCCAGACCAGAAATGGTCAAAATGCAATTCAAAAAATGTATTGCAAATTGCATTATGGGCATTTCGGGCATATCGCACAGCCTAACACCAGGAAAAAAGGTGTAGTTAAAACCGTGCGATAACATGTGTTATGCTATTGCACAGTGCGATATTGCCCCTCATTTAACTAAATCCTGCCCAAACTTATTCCTGATCCCGCCCCTCCAAAAATTTGCGTTTGCGCCGTGCGTTATGAACAATAATGTGTGCGTTAACGCCATAACGCATTTTGATGAATGACCCTGTTACTTTGTCTGCCAAAAGGCTTGAACACAGGTCACTGTTCTGGTTTAAAGTCATCAAAACTGTTCTAGCGTCACATTTAACTTTAGTGCTGCAGTGACCAGCCAGTCTCTTCATCCAAATCTTCCTCCATGGCAGAATTAGGTGAGCTGGCTGCTCTCCTGTCTCTCCTTTCCAAATCAAATTCAACTCTTGCCTGCCTCCCTCCTTGATTTATAACACCTGCTAGCCTAGCAGTGCCATTCTGCTCAATCATCATGACTCAAGATCCTCTACTCAGACCTTCCCAGAATTCAAACAACCAGGAATTCTAGAAAATGTAGCTCCATCGAGAATCAATCTTGATGTTTATACACATTCTTAAGAGAAAAACCAAAACAAAACTTCGCTTTATAGTTCTGCTCACCATTTCTCAACTGTCTTTTTGGGCAGAGACTAATATTAATACCACTAATTCATCACACCAGCTAACTTTAGGATAGCTCTTTGGTGCGACCAGACCTCGCCGGATAAGTTATCCGGATAACTCTGAATATCAGTTACTCTTCCCAAAATGCCCCCAAGTTATCTGGCTAAATTTTAACCAGTAAGTGCCCAAATTTTTATTTAGCTGGATAATTTCTGAGTTATCTGACTAAATGCCTCTGAATTTGGACCTCGCAGTGACTAACACAACAGTAATGCAGCATGAACAGTAAAATGACAATGAATGTTAGGAATAGAGAAGCGGACCAGAGTAAAGCACACAAGATGCACACAACACTCCTGGGGGAATTCTGTGCAGAATATTTTAAAGCTCTGTATATTTATATGTTCAAATTACACATTATAATCACTGTCTTTGAGTGATAATCAATTTAAGATATAATATAGATGAAAGTAATTATTCAAAGATGAAGACTTTTCCCATTATAAGGCTTGGCCTTTCTCTTTCCCCTCACCTCCCCAGGCTTGACATCACCAGCGTTCTCCAGCCCGTCTCAACTCCCTAGCTTACATTCTCCCTCTCTTGGGCTCAACCACTCTTCCAATTTTTCCTGTCCTTCATGTTCAAACCTACCCAGCTCTCCAGACTCAACCCTCTCCAGCTCTCAACTTCCCCTCACTTTGGCTTGAACCCCTCCCCAGGCTTCTGCTTTCCACCATCCCCAAGCTCAACCCATGTCAGCACTTTCCTCAACCCTACAACAGAAACTCCCAGTTTTCTGTCTTTCCCCCAGGCTTAACCTTCTCCAAGGTTTTTTTCTGCCTCTTCTCCATAGACTTGACCCCTATCTCTCTCTCTCTGTTCTCCCACACTCCATGCTCTGATCCCTAGCTTTGTCTCTCTGCTCCCTTTCTAGCTCTGTCTCCATCCTCACTGCTTCCTCCTCTATCTTCTAGACCCAGTGGACCCTTGCAGCCTCCGTTTCCTGCTGCTTCCTCCTTCCAGACATGTGGGCAGACAATGCTGCTATGGCTTCCCCTGTCTTCTGGCCAATGCTGCTGCAGGCTCCTTCTAGCTGTGCAGGCTGACACTGCTTCTACCTCCTTTGTCTTCAGGCCCACGCGGCCGACATTACTGCTTTTCTTTTTGGATGCTTGGGACAATGCAGCTGGCTCCTAATCCCATGCCGAATTCTGTGGGAGATGAAGTCTATGCAAATTCTGCCTAGTGCAGAATTTCCCCAGGAGTAATTCAACAGCATGTAGTCACATAAACATATACAACACCTGGGCAGCATATGAAAAACATAAGAACATAAGAAATTGCCATGCTGGGTCAGACCAAGGGTTCATTCAAGCCCAGCATCCTGTTTCCAACAGAGGCCAAACCAGGCCACAAGAACTTGGCAATTACCCAAACACTAAGAAGATCCCTTGCTACTGATGCAATTAATAGCAGTGGCTATTCCCTAAGTAAACTTGATTAATAGCCGTTAATGGCTTCTCCTCCAAGAACTTATCCAAACCTTTTTTGAACCCAGCTACACTAATTGCACTAACCACGTCCTCTGGCAACAAATTCCAGAGCTTTATTGTGCGTTGAGTGAAAAAGAATTTTCTCCGATTAGTCTTAAATGTGGTACTTGCTAACTTCATGGAATACCCCCTAGTCCTTCTATTATTCGAAAGTGTAAATAACCGATTCACATCTACTCGTTCAAGACCTCTCATGATCTTAAAGACCTCTATCATATCCCCCCTCAGTCGTCTCTTCTCCAAGCTGAACAGCCCTAACCTCTACAGCCTTTCCTCATAAGGGAGCTGTTCCATCCCCTTTATCATTTTGGTTGCCCTTCTCTGTACCTTCTCCATTGCAACTATATCTTTTTTGAGATGCGGCGACCAGAATTGTACACAGTATTCAAGGTGCGGTCTCACCATGGAGCAATATAGAGGCATTATGTCATTTCCCGTTTTATTAACCATTCCCTTCCTAATAATTCCTAACATTCTGTTTCCCTTTTTGACTGCTGCAGCACACTGAGCCGACGATTTTAAAGTATTATCCACTATGATGCCTAGATCTTTTTCCTGGGTGGTAGCTCCTAATATGGAACCTAACATCGTGTAACTACAACAAGGGTTATTTTTCCCTATATGCAACACCTTGCACTTGTCCGCATTAAATTTCATCTGCCTTTTGGATGCCCAATCTTCCAGTCTTGCAAGGTCCTCCTGTAATGCATCACAATCCGATTGTGATTTAACATACATGTAGATCCATGCAACCATTCACAACTACAGTAAGGGCGTGAGTTTCAAAATGAGTTATGTGCATAAAACTCTGTTAACTCGGTTTTATGTGTGCATGTGGAATTTTGAAAATCAATTAGGGGGCCAGTGCAAGTAAAAGTATGCGGGTAATTCAATTTTGCATGTACTTTTACACCCCCTGAGGGGCGTTCTGGTGGGAGGTGGAGTTGCGACAGGCATGCATGCTTTTTTATTTTAGTAAGTATGTGCATGAGTTCCCTCACACAAGCCATGCCCTGCTTGAAGCAGGTGTAACTTTGTGCAAGGTAATTTGTGTGTATAAATTCACTTTGAAAATGCTTGGCAAGGTCCAGGCATACAATGTACACACAGACTTTACCGCTATGTGAGCTGTTTGAAAATTAGTTTACCCGCTCAATTGAATACCTGTACCCTAGTAAATTACACATGCCAAAGTTGGGTCTCTAGTCCAGTGGTTCTCAACTCAGTCCATGGGGGCACACCTAGCCAATCAGGTTTTCAGGATATTGACAATGAATATGCATGATATAGATCTGCATGCATTGTTTCCATTGCATGTACTGACTGGCTAGGTTGCCCTGAGGACAGGATTGAGAACCCCTGCTCTAATCCAAAGAACCCAGCCAGATTCTCCTCTATATAATGGAAAACTTCATCCACTCGCAACAAACGTCGGCCAGTTTATTGACATTTTTAAAATCAGCAGCTAAAAAGTACATCCCTCAAGTGATCTACAAAGCTTGAACCACCTGGTCGGAGAAATCCAAATTCCTCCTAAAACAGTGCTTCTCAATTGGTGTGGTGGGGCACACCAGTGTGCTGTGGGAAAGTCTTTCTTGTGCAGCAGTGGTGGCAGACAGGGGTTGATGGCCTGGCATGCGCCCATGGCCCCCGACTCTATTGGCCACTGTCCTGAATCTCAAGCCGCACAGGTCTTTGCTTTCTGCTCCAGTCTCTCCTCTCCCATGTGGAGAAGAGGAGAGGAGAGGATGAGACTGGAGTATACGGAGCACAGCAAAGAAGAGCCACTCTGTTCCCTAACTCTGCCCCTTCCCTCTTGTTATTTAAGGACAAGAGGAGAAGGAATGAGACTGGTGCAGACACCTACTCTTCCCTTGCTCTAGCGCTTTCCTCTTCTGTCCCCAAGGCAGCAACACCTGGGGAAAACCAGGAGGGGAGGGTTTGGACCACTGCCTCACTTTTTTGAAAACACAGTGAAAATAACCAGGAGACAATCAAGACCAGGATGAGCCTCATAAGAAGACTGGTGGAAACATCTTGAGGTACTGGTCCTAGGACTGTAAAGACTGTGGCATTAGCTCTAGTTTAGTCTCCTGCAAAATATTGTAAATGGGTATGGATCCAGAGCTCTCACGCTAAGCTTCTGAACCCACAAATAAATTGTGTAATGTGGATAATCTCAGGTAAATTAATGCCAACTCCAATAGACTGCTTTCCAGTTTTGTCTCATATTCGTCCAACAAAATACAAAGAGATTCACAAACCTTCAATATGCTCTCCAAAGTGAATCAGGACATAAGAATTCCCTTGCATGATGATTTGAAGAACTCTTCTATAACAAGATTAAAATCTAGAATATCCATTTAGACTTGCAGTTGTATTTTGGAAGATTTTAATTGTGATCATCAATGGCAAATAAACACCTAATTACTGACCTTACTGAAAAACTGCCAGGCTTTGACTTGCAATGGGAAGATTGGTGCACATTTAATCATATATGAACATTGCATGGAAGATATGCCCAGAAACTCTTCCAGTGGAAAATGAAAAGCAGCCTGGATTGTGAATGCAAACCAGTGCTACCGTCAGATACTCTTCTTGCCCTAAGTATTTAAGGGATGTCTTATTGATATTCAACAACTCACTTATGATTCAATGATCTAGATTGCATACTTGGACATTGACCCATGGACAGATCATTGCAAATGAAACCAAATCCATATGAAGAAGACGACAAGGTCTTCTCTTTCTGTAGGCCATGGTTGTTTACATGTCTGATAACATCCAATACCCATGTACTCAGCAGGACAAGCAGGAGCTGCAAAGGGGCTTCAATGAGATTGTTTATTTACCAAATATGATTTGGGATATCGATTGCAGTTACATAAACCTGGTTCCTCCAAAGGAAAAATGCAAGTCTGCTATAACATATAGATGCTGGTAATGAATGTGGTAGCCAAGGTTTTTGGGTTCCATCATGATATGATGCCATATATTAAGGTAGAGCCTGCTAAATCCTTCTATGCAGTGTTGTGAAGAAAGTATAAAGTGAATCAGAAAATGTATTTATTTATTTATTCTTAAAAATGTATTTCTTGCCCTATACCCAAATCAATTATTTCTTTACTGTATGACTGGAAGTAATGACGGCTATCCATTTTTACCGTGGCTGTTAGCTCTATTCCTGCAAATGTTTGCTGACTATGAAAATACCTTATATGGTGTTGACCAGTCAATCGTAGCAGTTATTCTATTGGTTAAATATTCAAACTCCAGAAAACCACTTTTACTCTTTGGACCACAGTAGAAACCTTCTGCCTTTGACTTCAGTCAAAGTGTACAAAGCATTCCACAACATAATATGTGTTCCTGCCATTATCTGCCTTGTCTAGAGGAAGAGTTGGTAGAAGTTGAGGTCTGGAATCCAAAAGAGATGGCAAATCTTCAGAAGCAGAAGGTATAGCTCAAAGATATCAAATCATAGGTCAGTATTTCAGTTGAATCCATGAAGATAGGTATAAAGTTGTCTAGAATGGAAGTTTGTCTTAATAGTTGATTTGGATATGAAATGGGCAGCATGTTTGTTACAGTTGTACAACTTGTAAAGTACCTCTTAGCCAAGAAACACAGATCGCTGAAACTCAGAACATGTGCATCCTGAGTCTAGTCATTTTGAGTTGCCATTGTGAAGGCCTGGGACCCACCTGAGGGATGTAAAGACAGCTGGCCCAATGACCAGAAGCCAGGCTTGTAAATAAAACCCAGATCTCCTGCATGGCAGATTGCAGCTGTGCCACTGAGACATCAGGCCAACCCAGAGTTTCCACAAATTTTCTCAGATACATGGATCCTCTGAGATGCTCTTTTCTTACCATATGATTTGATTATTTTTATTTGCCAAAATCAGCAAATAATTTTCTGCTGTAAATTTTCAAGACCTCTAATTTGAGTGATTCCAAACCAAAAGAACTGATTTAAAAATTTACATGACTATTATATGGCTGAATAGCCTTATTTTATTTAGCAAAAAAAAGTTGTAAAATGCCCAACTCAATTGACTATTTTTTTAAATTTGTGATTATATAAGCCTTCATATGGTCACATTATATATTCAGATCTTGCACATAGACTTTCCTCTGTTTCATGCTATGGGTGAGACACAATGAAATGGGACATGATATAACACCCTCTTGGGAACTTTACTAATGAAAAGTGTCCCCTCCACACAGAAGACATTGTGGTTGGCAGTTGAAGTAGCTGGACTGAATCACTGCCTAAGGCACACCCTCACAAAAGGTGCCTCAATGGATCATTCCAGTAGAATTTTCCAGAACCAGAAGAGCAGAGCGAGTAGTAAGGAGAGGAAGCTGTTCTGACTGTCTTCCCTACAAAAGTCTTTTGCTGGAGGGATTTTCTTAGTGTTGGATCTGTGAAATTTCCCTGAAGGAACAGACTACTGACTCAAAGGAAAAGGGTCAGGTAGTTGGTTCCATTAATTTTGGTTTTTGGCCACCATGCTAGAGAGAAGGGGCCTATACAGTTCCCATGTGATCTGGGAGCCGAGAGTCTGCATTTGTACTTTTGGTTGAGGAGTAAAAGTTCCTTAGATATTGGAAGATGGCCTTTATTTTTAGGGCTTCTTTTCCCTTGCAGAAAAGAGCCCTGTCTGTCCAGGTTTTCTCTTGTGAGAATATTTGGTGCCATTGGATATTTGCCAGAAGGAACCTGGAAGCTTTCAGCTACACCTTGGGGTTTGCTTAACCAGCAATTCCCCTGCCACTCAGACAGATCTTTTGGAGGAGAGTGTAATCTGGTACCTCAACAAGAAGATCAGAGGAGAGAGTGCCCATCCAGTGCAACAAGAAAAAAGAGAAGAAGTAAGGAGAAAAGCATTGCATTTCAGGTACCATTGGTGTCCCAGAGTTAAGGAGCCCACACAGCCATTCTAAAAGGAGTTTTAAAAGTAAAAACCATTTACAGGGACCCTGAGAGAGTACAAGTGCCCATAACAAGGTTAGTGTTATGGATTAATCTTCTACATTGTTATGTAGTGAGTTTGAGCATTGCCATCAATGATTTTGACTTTTAGTCAAAATCATTGATGGCAATGAAGAGTGATTTTTCAAGAAAAAAAAATACCAGAAGCTCCTCCCCCCACTTGGGGCTGCAGCCAGCATGCAGTGAGTTGAGTCAGGACTCTGCAGTTCCTGCCCCTTCAAGCATCTCCTCCCCTCTCCCAGCTCCTCAGTGAGGACATGGGGCAGGGGGTGGGTTGCGCGTGATTTATCCGAACCAAGATGCTTTCACCTAAGGATGGGAAAATGAACGTGGAGCACCATTTTCAAATCAAGTAGATACAAAAAGTATATCTCCCTCTGAACTGAATACAATACCATACATAAACAGAGGTCTAATATATAATCTAAATATTTTTCAAACAATTTTTCAAAAAAATCTTTTACAATCCACATTTATTAAGTATTAACATAACAATAAACCATATACAAGATCAATACAAAATATCTGAGGTGCACCCAAAAATATTAAAATAACATATATTACATAATGCACCATCTCACATCTAAATTCCCATATGCAACAAACACCACACTATCATACCATCACATACATACACACATTCAGTCATTAAAATAATACACTTCCAACACGTGTATAAGCCACAACTACTAATCAGATAATATGTTTCACCTTAACTTTTTCCTCACCATTATATTTCACCTATCTTTTTCTTTTCCCTACAAGATCCCTTGTTTCACCCTCTATAGGGCTTCCTCAGGGGATATATTTATATTACATATTCAAGCAATCTCAATACTGGCAATTCCCCTAGCAACATAACGTCAAACATTAATTTCCACTGATGTGCTCCGCAAGTCTGGACCCAGTGTGTCAAACACTCTCTTAAAATGGACAGCTCCTTCGTTTTCTCTCTTTTGTTATATTCTATCAAAACAGTTCCTTCGTCGTCTCTTAAATCAGCATTTCTCGTATCCCAACAGGGTATAGACGCTATCCATATAGATTTTCCTCTTCCAAACGCAAAGTGTCGTCACCGATTATTAGCCACAAAATAAACGCCGACCACAAACTTGCAAGCAGCTACTTCGAGAACTCGACTGGTGTACCTCATAACTCCAGACACTTAAACTACACTGCTGATTTCCAAGCCACAAACCTGAATAACTGCCATTCCAACCAAATAACCATTTTCAAAGCCATTAATACAGGTAAATAGTGACCTGTCTGTGCTAATTGGCTGAAAACTGCCCTCCCTCAATATGGCTAAAAGTTTGCATGTTGCACTACCATGTGCTTACTTTTTTCCATATTTAAGGGCATTCCCATGGTCCTGTTTAGGTCATGGAAAGAAAAGGTGTATAGATCTCAATCCCAAATCTACCTGTGTTACTCTCAGTGAGAAAAGCACCTGCAGAAAAAAAACTGCAGGCACAAATGTCTTCAGATACTCTGTACCCATGGCAAGTTTCAAGGTGAAAGGTGCGCACACACTGTTTTACTTTGAGAACTGTGGCACAACCTTCAGCTAAGCTTTGTCCCGACACAGTCAGTTTGAACACTTTCCCTAATATGAACCTTTCTGGCCTTCACTAGGGTGAAGACGGGTTAGAAGCGGGAGACAGGAAAGCGACTTGGCACCCGGAACATTGCTGGCTTCAAACCATTGACATTTTATCACAACACAGCAGCCAAATTCATTTGTTTCAGAGACAAAAAAAAAAAGGCAGCATGCTCAATGCAGGTTTAAAAATTGTTAAATATATCTGAAATTATTTACTATCCAGAAAATACTTTTCATAACATAGAACATACACAATCTAGAGCTGACAGGATAATAGTAAACAGTGCTTGCTTTCTTAGATTTACAGCATATAAAATAGAGTGGGTCAGATACACTTGATAATTCTGGCCCAATATATACAAAATAGATGCCATAAAACACATACTGAGTGTACTTACAGTAAGACCGGGTTCACCTTTAGGTCCTGGAAAACCCTAGTGATCAAGCAATGAAAAGCACAAATAAATGTTTCTTTCTGAATTATTTTCAAATTATGGAAATAAGGTTTGTATGTATCAGAAATGCACAACCCTAGTCCTCAAGGTCCACAAGCAAATCTGGTTTTTCATGTAATTGAGCTTGAGAAATTTACCTGCTTCTCACTCCAAAGGCATGCAAATAAGCCTGATAAACGTTCAGTGTTGATATTTAACAACCCAGGCTTGTTCTGTGGTCCTGAAGGACTGGGCTTGTGCACCAATATATATTAATGTACAGTAAGTTATGTTGGTGGGAAAACCTCTCCATGCTGGTGGATATAATGGTACTTCCTGGTTACATTATTAGTGTCACGGCTCATAGCTGTATAATATCACTACAGAAATACATGTGTGGGGGATGCTTTCATTGAAATAGCATGCCTCAGATATACTCCTATACTACAGCATTATAAACCCAAAAAGTGAATAGAGCTGTATACAATGTTCATAGGTAATTCACCATCAACAAGTAATAGTCAGAGCTCCAACTCAACAAATATATTGTACTTATAACGCCAAAGATGTGTGGTGTAGCTAAGTACAACTGTTCATGACATGGTTCTGAGTTCTGCCAGGATGAGATGCTGACAAACACCGTGGACATTTTCTTCAAATGACGAAACACTGATGCAAAGTCGGGTGGGCCATGTGCTGAGAAGAGAAATACTCACCCACTATAAGATATGTGATTGTATGTGCATATAAGAAAACGTGTCAAAAAAATGGACTGTGTGACCAATGATTATATCAAAAAGATGTGGTCTCTTGTAGAGCTTCTTAAACTCAAAATAAATAGTGAAGACAGCGTCACATTTATATGAAGGTCATACAATGTCATGAACAACTGTACCTAGCTACACCTTCAGTGATATAAGTACAATACTATTACTTGATGGGGAATTACCTATGAGCATTATATGTACTCCTGGAATGTGGCTCAAATGATTTTCTGTAGCAAAATGGCAATACAGATCAATATCAATAACAGTAGCAGCCCACAGGAAGCCACATCATTGAGTAGCTCTGGTAGACATTAACAATGCCTCAGATCTTGAACATCTGTAGTCATGGCACAAAGGAGCTAGCCAAGTCAATTTTCTTCGCTGTACAGTAAGGTATGGAGAGTGCTATCCATAGTAATGAGCTATGGAAAGTCTAGGCATTCAGTAGCCCTTTCAGGAGTGGCATTGTCCATAGCAATACAGTATCATTATAGATGTGAGAGGTGGCATGGATGTGAGCCCTTTGTGCTTGCAGCATAGCTGACACAGCCTCATAAGTGAACCTAAGAGGCCTACACCAGCAGCTGGCAAATGTGCCCTGTGGCAGGACAGACCAGAGGTTCACCTATACCAGCAGAGAGGTCTTAGGTGGGTCCCTAAGACAGTGGCTAGTGCAAGAGTCCAAGGGCATGTTGGGTTCAGGGCAGGCAGCAGACTAACAGAGTCAGAAACAGGCCAAGGACAGGGCAAGAGAAAGACAAGGGTGGTCAGGTCCAGGGAAGCAGGCAATCATGGTCAGGTCCAGGAAAGTGATCAGCTCCAGGCAAGAGATCAAGATCCAGAGAGTCAGTCCAAGGGGAAACGAAGACACACAGATGATACTGGATGAGATGGCAGGACAAGGCAAGGCTAGACAAGGTAAGTCTGAGAGATAAGGAAGGATGAGACAATGATAGGTGAGGTAAGGCTTAAATCAGGAAAGCAGAACATAGGAACAAAGTACTTGAAGCAACACATACTGCAAGGCAGGAGAAACGTTGCTAAGGTGAGAGACTGATTTGGGGCCTTTGCTAATGTTATCTGGAGGCGCCACTCAGGGATTCCCACCACAGGACCCATAATATGTGTGTACATGCGCACGCATACACCTATAAGAAGGCAGTGGCAGCCTGGCAGTGTCAGCAGTGGTCAGCAGTGTTCGGCGACGGTGAAATGCCGCCACAACGGGAAACTCCTGGCAGCATCATGCAGCAGCAGGAGCAAGTGTGGCGACTCGCGGGGCCATCCTGTGAGCCACCAAACATAACAATGGAAGAGAACAGAAATAGGGATGCCTTGATGCCTGGAAAGCACACCAATGCATCCATGTTATTCTCTATAGTACCACAGAATTGCCGTGGACATAGATAACAGTTATGATTCATGAATAACAGAAAGCTAAAATGTTAACGAGTCCTCACTACTTTGGCAACAATGGAAGGCCCAAGGCAATGACATCAGCTTCTGTGGCTGGTGCTAAGAAGCTACTACAGGTTTCACAGTGCTAGCTGAATAAGTTTTGCATGCATACTTTTTTTCAAACGGGATTTTTTTTTCCTTTCAAAAGTCATTGGAAGTTAAATCCATGAGCACAATATGTACTATTTAAAAATCTTGAGCCCTTGAAAAAGGACGTAGGTCCGAAATATGGTCCCGTGTCGGGCGGTGGTAATGTAATGGAACCTTGACAACAAAACCCTACACATGATAATTTCAACAAGTTCAAGGATTATCTGGGTTTGAAGACAAGTGCACAATAAAGACTGTACTTGTATAACTTTAAAAAATATATTTAATACAATAGTGGGACATTGGGTCACTTGTTAAGCATGATTGATGATTATAAGGAAGGCTGAGTCTTGAAGTTTAAGTACTATACAATGAAGCCTAGTATGATGATCATAAAAAGTGAATAACTTTTGTTCCATTCAAACTTTTTGCGTCTTATGATTAAGAATGATATTAGTGGATTTGTTTGGTTTTGTATGATAGGCATTGCATATTCGCCAACGGTCCTGAGAGTATTATTTTACAGCCTGCATGACAGAGATAATGTTAGTGACTGACTATTTAAAAATTGGGCAAGCTAACTGGCATGCAGATTTTCTGAAACGTTTTACCTTACTGTTGTATGAAATTTAAATCTGGCCCTGAGATGCTCATATTACAGCATATGAGCTATGCTCAGTCTTGCATTCTCCAAGTTTCTGATATAATGACAGAGGAAGAGGGCCAAGGTGTGTCTACTGTGGGATACCAGTAGCTCTGTTTCTTCACTTTTGTCCATTTGAAGGGCTGAATCTAAGGGTGAATGACCTTTGCCCTTACAGAGAGTGCTACCATGCTCAAGAAGCAACTGCCATGCTCCAGGGGCCTCTGCTTCATCTGGGTGGCTCTGTATCTGGCAGGACACTGCAACTCAGCTAACTATGCAGCTGACTCCAAATTGGTGAGAAGGCCACTTGGATGAAGACAGCACTCTTTGATCTTGATAGAAAGACCAAGAGCACCCATATGTTCAGAAGACAGACACAAACACAGGGTATTACCTGATGTAGGTCCAATCTTGTCTGTCTACCTGTGATTTCTAGCATTCCGATATCAGAGGTTTTGTTAATGAATCTAGAGATGATGCTATAGAGCAGTGCTTACCAACCTTTTCAAACTCAAGGCATAGCTATGTTAACAAAAATGTTATGTAGCACACCAACCTCCCCAGAATAGGCAGGGCAGGCATGGAGAGAACTCGTAGCCAACAGAAGAGCTAGGGAAGCATTGAAAGGCTTACCAGTATCTCTTCCAAATTTTAAACAAAGGGCGAGAAGAAGCATAGAAAGACATGAATTCACTGGAATGCATCAGGTCCCTTTATGTAGATGTGAAGGAGAAGGGAGTGGTGGGTGCAGGTGGTCAGCTGGTTCAGTACCTTGGCTACTGCATTATGGCTACCGGAGCTACTATTTGGCTGCTGCTCCCAACACTCAAAATCACACACAGTGCCCAGTCACACTCTTCCTATCTCACTCATACTGAGGATAGGACAAAGGCTGGAAGAACTCAAAGGAGGAGGCACTGTGTGCAATGTGTATGCTGCACCAAGCAGAGCCCAGCTACCCATGCCTGTTAATTCTCACACTCCAGGGTTCTCCATGCTAAAAAGGAGAGGCATGGATGACTACATATACGCTCAAAAGGGAGTTCCTGCATGTTTAAGAGCCACCTACTGGTGCTTCCTTTTGCTGTGAGGTGCTGAGAGCACCTGGTTTAGATCTGAAAATCAGGCAGTAGTACCTTTACCATTGCACAGCTGATGAGATCTGATGGCACATTGGTTGGGAAACACTGTTATAGAGAAATGGCTGGAGCAATGGATAGTAAGCCCTGAAAACACCAATTCAAATTGTAGCTTCCTTGAAGCGTTTCCTTGTTAATGTATGCTAAGTTTTCAATATTGCTGTATGAAAGATATACAATGTTTGACAGTATAACATGGATGTTCTGATTATTACATTCTAACTTGTGTTGTTAGTAAAACTTAAATTATAAAAAAAAAAAATAAAAAAAAAAAATTGTAGCTTTCTCATGCAGTGCATGGCCTTTTGCAACTTCCTCATGCAGTGCATGGCCTTTTGCAACTTTCCTGTGCTTATGCTTAGGCTATACATTCTGTGGCGTAGGAGCCTTATAAACAGATGGAGAATCTTGAACAAAGCCATATGAATATATATTTTTTACAATATCTAAATTATCTTACCTTTTCACCTGCAGGTCCAAGATCACCAATGTCTCCTCTCTCACCTTTTTTTCCAGTCACACCTTTTCCACCATAATCTCCCTTTAGGAACACAGGAACAAGAAAGCAATTTAATTGGGTTAAATTATCCACCCCCCCCCCCCCCAAAAATGTAAAATAGTCTTTGGTGAAATCTATAGTCTTAAATAACTTATTTTTTCTCGTCCTTTTTTGTGATCATTATGACTTATCTTTACATATAGGACCAACAACAGAAATAAAAGAATGCAGTCAGTTCCCCTTGCTGGGAAAAAGGTGAGGGGTCTAGAAGTCAGGATAAACAATGATGAGTTAGGAGAATTCCTGTGACTTCTGAGTTCTAATCCATCCTCTGCAACTGGCCCTCTGTCTAACCTTGTGCAAGTAGCATGACCTTCCCTCTCTGCTTCAATTTATCCAACTATGATCGAGTATTCTCTGTCAGAAAGTAGGGCTGACATAGCCATATAACATGTGAGTGACATTATCCAGCAGCACCAAACAAACCTCTCTTTCTTATCTAGTAGAGCTTTTACTCTACTCAGCCTGTGCGGAGTTGCCTCATTAGCCCCCTCAGTCTTTTTTCATCCGAGCACCAGCATGGACATGTACCTCTATCTCGCTCTATTTTTCTGTGAAAATCTTTCCTTTTTTTTTTTTTTTTTTTTAAAGTTGCCTCACTGCCTCAGCAGCCCCCAAACATTACTTTTCAGTGCAAATCTTAACAAAATATAATAATTATTTTTTCCTCACAATATCCAGTGACAGGAAAGCTACAGTGAGTGGTTTTGAGGACTGTATTTTCAGTAGCTGAATGTCTAGTACCAATGAACATGACTTAAGAACATAAGAATATAAGAGCATGCCATACTGGATCAGACCAAGGGTCCATCAAGCCCAGCATCCTGTTTCCAACTGTGGCCAATCCAGGCTACAAGTACCTGGCAAGTACCCAAAAACTAAGTCTATCCTATGCTACTGATTCTAGTAAAAGCAGTGGCTATTTTATGTCAACTTGATTAATAGCAGGTAATGGACTTTTCCTCCACGAAATTATCCAAACCTTTTTTAAACCCAGCTACACTAACTGCACTAACCACATCCTCTGGCAACAAATTCCAGAGTTTAATTGTGCGTTGAGTGAAAAAGAACTTTCTCTGATTATTTTTAAATGTGCTACATGCTAACTTCATAGAGTGCCTCCTAGTCCTTCTATTATCCAAAAGAGTAACTAACTGATTGACATTTACCCTTTCTAGACATCATGATTTTAAACACCTGTATCATATCCCCCCTCAGCCATCTCTTCTCCAAGCTGAAAAGTCCTAACCTCTTTAGTCTTTCCTCATAGGGGAGCTGTTCTATCCCCTTTATCATTTTGATCACCCTTCTTTGTACCTTCTCCATCGCAACTATATCTTTTTGAGATGCGACGACCAGAATTGTACACAGTATTCAAGGTGCAGTCTCACCATGGAGTGATACAGAGGCATTATGACATTTTCTGTTTTATTCACCATTTCCTTTCTAATAATTCCTAACATTTTGTTTGCTTTTTTGACTGCCGCAGCACACTGAGCCGATTTCAATGTATTATCCACTATGACGCCTAGATCTCTTTCCTGGGTGGTAGCTCCTAATATGGAACCTAACGTCGTGTAACTATAGCATGGGTTATTTTTCCCTATATGCATCACCTTGCACTTATCCACATTAAATTTCATCTGCCATTTGGATGCCCAACTTTCCAGTCTTACAAGGTCCTCCTGCAATTTATCACAATCCACGTGTGATTTAACTACTCTGAATAATTTTGTATCATCTGCAAATTTGATTATTTATTTATTTTATTTAAAGGCTTTTATATACCGGAGTTCATGCACTTGTGCATACCACTTCGGTTTACACAGAACAAGGAATAGAAAATTACATCAAACAGATTGAACAATTAAACAAATATACAATTACATCCAACAATTGGGTATAAATAACATGGCTAACTTAGTAGGAACTTAGAGTTTGAGGTAAAGGAGAGAAATAGTACCAAGTGGTAACAGAACAATGTTAATAGCTAAATAATAAATATAAATAGTAAATACAAATTCTTATAATAAATACAGGTGTTTACAGATTACAGTCTTCATGAAAAGTTTACGTCTACAGAATAGGGTTAAGTAAATAAGAACTGGCGGTTATTTCTATAGGAGTGAAGACTTCAAAAACTGAGGTTACATCTGGATTAAGAGGTATTGGTGTAGCATGCTCAAATATTTAATGATTTGGAATTGTGAGACCAAGGATAAAAATTAGGAGTTGTTTGATATGATTATAAAAGCGAGAATGATTCAAGTTCTGGGATGTGGTTCTGAGCTAGACCTTTAAGTGTAGGCTTTTGTAAAGAGCCAGGTCTTGAGTTTCTTTTTGAATGTTCGAGTACACGTTTCGAGGCGAATGTCCGTGGGGAGGGCATTCCAATGAAGGGGGCTGGCAGTCGAGAATGCACGTTTCTTGAGTGAGGACTTGGCTGAAGGTACGTGTAAGGTGCCTAAGTATCTGTTTCTGATTGGTCTTGAAGACTCGTGTAGGCGAAGTGGAAGGCTTAGATCTAGCGACGTTTGTGAATGGATGTTCTTGTGTGTTATAGTTAGCACTTTGAAAATGATTCTGGATCTGATGGGGAGCCAGTGTAAGTGTTTTAGTATGGGTGTTATGTGTTCACTTCTGCTGGTGTTAGTGAGAATCCTTGCGGCGGAGTTCTGCAACATTTATAGAGGTTTTGTGGTTATGGTTGGAAGGTCTATAAGCAGAGAGTTGCAGTAATCGATCTTGGAAAATAGTATTGTTTGGAGGACTGTTCTGAAGTCCTGAAAATGCAGGAGAGGTTTCAGCTTTTTCAGAATATGTAGTTTATAGTAGCATTCTTTTGTTGTGTTCTTGACAAATTCTTTGAGGTTCAGCCTTTTGTCTAAGGTGACCCCCAGGTCTCTTACTTGAGTGGAATTGATCATTGGTGGTGAGGTTAGGTTGTTGGTAGGCTGAAGGTTCTCATCTGGAGTGATAAGCAAAAGTTCTGTTTTTGACGTATTAAGTACTAGGTTAAGGCTAGATAGGAGTGAGTTTATGGACTGTAGACAATTGTTCCAGAAGTTGATGGTGCTGGAGATGGAGTCAGTGATTGGCAGCAGAATCTGAACATCGTCTGCGTATATGAAGTGTGTGACCTTAAGACTTGAGAGTAGATGACATAGGGGGAGAAGATAGATGTTAAAGAGGGTGGGGGAGAGAGAGGATCCTTGGGGAACTCCGAAAGAGGATTTGACCGGGAGGGAATCCTTGTTGCTGATTCTGACCTTGAAAGTCCTATTGTGTAGGAAGGATCTGAACCATTCCAGGGCTGATCCTGAGATGCCTATGTCTGAGAGCCGGTCTATCAGGATAGAGTGTTTTACGGTATCAAACGCAGCTGATAGGTCGAGGAGAATCAGGAGGTATGGGGTCTTTTTCTCCAGACCTACGAGGACTCTGTCAGTTAGAGAGGTTAGGAGGGATTCCGTACTAAGGGATTTGCGGAATCCGAATTGGGCTGTTGTGAGTATTTTATGCTCTTCTAGGTATTCAGATAACTGTTTGTTGACTATCCTCTCCATAAGTTTGGCTACAAATGGAAGGTTAGCTATGGGGCGAAAATTAGCTGGGTCTGTAGGGTCCAAGTTGGGTTTTTTGAGGAGAGGTTTGAGGGTGGCTAGTTTCAGGATGTCTGGTACTAGTCCTTGGGTTAGCGAGCTATTAATTATCTCTGCTAATTACCTCACTTGTCGTATTCCTTTCCAGATTAATTACCTCACTTGTCGTATTTTTTATAATTAACTTTTTTTTTATAATTACCTTTTTTTAATTTATAATTAAATAATTTATAATTAATTTATAATTAAATTTATAATTATAATTTTTTATAATTACCTTTTTTTATAATTACCTCACTTGTCGTATAATTACCTCACTTGTCGTATTCCTTTCCAGATCAGTTATAAATATACTGAAAAGCACAGGTCCCAATACAGATCCCTGAGGCACTCCACTGCCCACCCCCCTCCACTGAGAAAATTGTCCATTTAATCCTACTCTCTGTTCCCTGTCTTTTAACCAGTTTGTAATTCACGAAAGGACATGGCCACCTATCCCATGACTTTTTACTTTTCCTAAAAGCCTCTCATAAGGAACTTTGTCAAACGGCAAATGCCTTCTGAAAATCTAAATACACTACATCTACTGATTCACCTTTATCTACATGTTTATTAACCCCTTCATTGAAATTGCCTAATTCAGGAAAAACAAATGCACATCCCTAATATTCAGCAGCATGGCAAAGCCGCTGAATATATGCATATATGTGTGCATTTAGCCGGATAAGTCTACCCAGCTAAATTTAGACCTGCTCTTTGGGGCGTGTAAACTTATGCTGCTAACTATGAATATAAGTAGTTAGCCATATAAGTTATACGGCTAGCTTGCTCTGTCCCCAATCCACTCAGTGCATGCCTATTTTTTGTGCATGTAACTTTTAGCCAAATAACGGACTTATATGACTATGCAGCAGCTGCTGATTATAGGCGCATATTCAGCAGCCTCTACTTAGCTGCATAAGTCCCACTTATCTGGTTAAATAGCGCTGAACATGCTTTGAATATTGAGCCCATTGTTTTGTAGTGTACAGCATGGTAGGAATGAAATTTTAGTGAAATCATATATTACTTCTGCTTTTGATACTCTGAGTTTACAAAATATTGGAATAACTAGGACTATTTTAGGGTTGTTTATTTTATTTTTTACAAGGCAGAAAACATCACATACAAATGGAGGAGTTCTATTCCTCTTGATGTATGTTATATTCTGGGGTGTCTCAAGGATCCACCTTGTCTTCTGCCTTGTTTAACCTCTATTTAGCTCCCTTGGGATCAGTTCTTATGGATTTAAATGTGACAATTTATATATGCCAACCATGTCCAATTGTTTATTCCATGCATTGAATAAGATGTATTTCTAGAACAGTTTTGGAAAAATTGAATAGATAAAGTAAAACATTGGTTGAGCATGAATGGCTTATCATTCAATATCTCGAAAAGTAATCTGGCAAATGTCCTTCCAATAATACTTTAACTGAAGTTATTGTTGAGAATTTGTTATTGCCCATTGTATCTGAATTACAAAGTCTGGGAGTTATATTAGGCTTGGAATTGACATTAAAACCTCATGTTCAGTAATTGGCCAAGGTTGCTTTCTATAAATTGTAGATGCTTATTCAGATCATTTCTGTGGTTTTTGGTATTGGGACACCTTGATTACTGTAGCAGCTTGTGAGTGGGTCTTCCAGGTGAGCTACTACATATTCTAGAACTTATGCAAAATGCAGTGGCCCATGTGTTATTAGGTTTATATTGATGGTATCACATCGTTCCAGCTTTACATTACACTGGTTTTCAATCAAATGGAGATCAAAATTTAAGCTTTGGGTATTAATCCATAAGCTTTTAAATGCTAAGCAATCTTGTGCTATAAAATGGAAAATAAAGTGATACATTCTTTCTCAGTTGTTAAGATCTTCTGAAGCATGTTGTTACAGGTTCCATCTACATGAGACTATTGACTTATTCAGACTCGTGTAAGGGCTTTTTCCTATGCTGCCCCAACCTTATGGAATACCTTGCCAGTGCAGCTTAGGAAAAAGCTGGATTTAAAAAACTTTTACAAAATATTTCAAAGCATTGTTTTATAAGGAGGCATTTAAGTGATGGACCAGATGTTACTTGTTTTATGATCTGTGTTAAGATATTTTATTTTTGTGGTGGTTATATTGTAATCTGTGAATTTGAATTTATATTTTATTATTATAATTTGATTGTATTTTATGAATGTTTTTAATGTGATCTGCAATCGGCAAACTTTGTCCTGGAAGTTATGGAATATAAGATTTTTACATACACAAATAAATAATAAATCAGTAAGAGTACATCTCAGTGCCATAGCAGCTTATCATACCTTCTAAGGTGGTAAATCTGACAGGGATACTGTTACTCAGGATGAGCAGCACCTGGGAGATAGTCCTTCCAGGGCACAGCAGAAGGTATCCATTTCATTGTAACACCACAAGGCAGTTGCCTAGTCTGCCGAATAGTAAATCCAGCCCTAGTCTTTGGGACCACCTTTAACCCCTCTTCAGATGGCTGTACCTGCATCTGAAGATGGAGACCTATGTAATCTCAAAAGTTCATATACAACATTATCATTGGATATGTCTTAAATGAGCCAAATAATAGGTATCATAGCTTGCAAAGAAAGCAGGAGGCCGATATTCAGTATGGTTTGTTTGGCTAAGTTTGCCCTTGAAAATCCCATTGAGCTGACCAATCCCAAGACAGCCAGATAATGTGCTATCTGGCTAAAAGATTATCCAGCTATCTCAGGGACGGGGTGGAGTCAACTATCCAGCTAACTTAGCCAATCTTCAGCATTATCCGGCTATATTAGGATACCCAAAGAGCAGTCCTACAGTTATTTGGGTAAACCTATCTGGCTAACTTTCCTAGTCAGCCAGTAGCTGAACATGGACCTCCAGGTTTCTCCAGCGCCAATACTGCAGCTCTTATCCCATCCGGATTCCCGCCTTCTTTTACTGTGAGACAGCACCTACACTAAAGTTTTATCCCCAAGTGGCTGGCCAAAAATGTTCCCTTTTCCTCTCATTTCTAAGCATAAATCTATTGATGATAACACCCACTGAAGACTAAACAAAAACACACTGCCACGCAAAAAAACCTGCAGTCATGAAGATGTACCCCAAGCCCCAAACTTCAGAATATAGTATTCAAGAAAAAATAAAACAAAACCCTGTACATCCCACCTCTGACACATAACATTCAAAACCAGCCTTGCTTTGAAAATAATCAGCAACAATGGGGAAAAAGCAGCTTCTCCCCAGTCCACAATGTTTCTTGCTACCTGTATTTCATATTTGGTTCTGCACTAAATTCTAAGTTTTACCTTCTGGCCAGGGATGCCATGCCCAGGGGATCCTTTAGGTCCAGGTAAGCCTTGAAATCCTTGATCTCCCTGTAGAGAGTAATCATAGTACAATAACTATTTTGAAGACCTGTACAAGCCTTTTCTTTAATACTGCAAAATTCAGAATAGTAGATCATTTCATAGTTAAAAAAACAGAGTAATCCTGATTCATTCAAAATTGATATGTATCTAGAACCGTGTCCCCATCTCAACACCTCTTCACAGTAGGGCTAATGGATTTCTCTCTTTGTGTAAACTAGGCCAAAATGTAGAAGAAAGCCCTCCTGAAGTAATAAGAAATGTTACTGTATAGCCGTGACTTCAATTCTGTAATTCTGACATTTTGCACAGGCCTGGGTTTGCGAATGAGCACACTAGCTATGGTGCCTAGGATGGCAATAATCTGGGGGCTGCAGGCCTGCAAAAGATACCCTTCTCTAATTTCATCCAGCAAACAAAAGCCCTTTCTGCTTCTCGAACCTGACCCTCCCCTCTCCTCTCAAGCAGCCAGCAAAGAAGAAGAGAGGGGTGGGGGGGAGTTAAGGTTGAAGCAGACAGCACAGAGCTAAGGACTTCCCTGCTTCCTAATCCAGCCCCTCCCTTCCTACCCTCTTTTGTAGGTTACAGGCAGAGAGAACAGCAAGACTGAAGCAGACAGAGCAAGTGGAACAGAGCTGGCAATAGCCCTTTGATAAGAAATTGTCAGCGTATTAACGATCCTGTGAGAATCAACCAGTATGGTGTTTCCTCTCGGTGCTTCCAGCGTAGTGCGCTTGCCTGCACAGCTGTTGCATGTCATAAGGTTAGGATCATCTCAGTTACACCTGGGGTTCTGTGCTTTTATAGTATTGTTCTCTATGAGCCAATATGGGATTGTTGAGTTAAATTATCAGAATCTTTGGGTGGGCCCCTATGTGCTCAAGCCTCGAGTCCTTTAAGTGCTGTTGCCACTCCTTTCCCTTGCAAACTGGCCCACAGGAAGCTGAAGCATGCCCAGCCCGCCACTCGTTCCCTTCTTTTGTGACCTCTGGGAAACCAAGGAACTTAGTCTCACCGGCCAACCTCTCCAGTCCCCATTTCCCCTGGCAATACCTGTCACCATCACTAATCCAGGCCAGCAAGAGGAGAGCAGCAGCAGCAGCCGTGCTTCAGGCTGCCTCCTTCTCCTTTGGTGCCCAGGGCACAGCTGCCACTATGAACCATTAAAACACTGAGGCGCTGCAGGGTTGAAAGAAGGATTTAGTTCCTGGGAGGCAGAGGAGGAGGACCTCGCTTGAAACATCACCATTGCTCTCCTCCAGCCAGCCCAGATCAGCAGTGGTGATGGAGGCATAAGCTGCTAATGACAGAGGAATCATGGGGGTGGAAGGGACAGAGAGAGGGATTATTATGGTGGGGGAGAAGAGGGGCCGAGAGAGAGAGAGATCATGGTGGGGGGTTTAAGAAGCAGTGAGAGTGTGAGGATTGCTGGGGGAAGAGAAATCAGCTGGGGCTCCTCTGTCCGTGTGAAAAAAGGTGGGTATTTTTTGTGTGTGTGACAGAGAAGGGATCAGCGTTGGGTATGTATGTATCTGCCAGATTGTGTGGGAGGTTAGAGAGGGGATGATGATGCACATGGGCACAGGACCAGAGCAAGGGAAGGGAGACAATGCCTCCCCATCACTGCAATTTGTATCCCCTCTCACTTAATCTCAGATTTTATTCCCCAGGTCCTGCAACCTCTCTTCCTTCCAGCTCTTGAAACTCTGCTCCTCTTCCCACTCCTGATTCTAGATTCTGCCTCCTCTGATCTCTCTCCTACTTCTTCCTCAATCCCAGAACCTCCCGCTCTCTCTCTCTCTCTCTCTCTCCTTCATCTTCTCTCATTCCAGATAACCAGTCTTCCCCTTCTTATGCTCCCCTTTCCTCAATCTTCCCCATCTCCCTTCCTCCCTATCCCTAGTCTTTTTCTATCCCTTTCTTCACCCCCTTTCTGGTCCCTCTCCTTTTTCCTCTCCCCATTCTCCAGTCCTCTTCCTCCTTCCTCATCCCTGGTCTTCTCACCCTCTCCTCCTCCTCTCCATGTCCCCGAAATCTCCTCCTTGTGCTGATACTTGTGATCCTTTTTTTCTCACCCAATAAAAACAAAATAACATATACAAACACAAGGAAGGTTGGAAAACTATTTTTATAATGTAATATAAAAGATGGAAATGTTGGTCAACATGCTTGAGAATTTTCAAATTCTTGGCGCAAACTCTAACCCTGAACTGCTGCATGACCTTGTGAGTCTGTGCTCAGACCTTTCACTCCCTGTTGTCTGACCTTTCCTAGGGTCAGCAAAAACTAAATCCGTCATCGATTCTGTGCTACAATACTGGGTGAAGCATCAGTTTTGCATCCACATTGTACCATGGCGACCAGAAAAGAGAAAGTTTGAAATTATGCTTAGCAATGCAGAATAAGATGGAGGGGTGGGGTGGGGTGATGTCCTACTCATAGTGTAGAAAATCCACTGCCATGACATTTTCTTCCAATGCACTCAGACTGCCCAGCATGTTTTAATAATTAAAGCCTGCATGATTTCACACTGTGCAACCCACAATTGCCTTGGTCCAGTCTCAAATCTGCAAGAAATCACAAATGTTAAAATGTGGGCATATGTTTATGCGGCTATAAAAAAAGAAGATAAAACGAAGCCTGCAGCGTGGACATGCAGGGAATCATGTTTTCTTTCTTTATCTGTAAAACCACCAGTTCACATTTAGGGACTCATTTGAAATTTCTTCAAGGGATCTCAATTCTGTAATAACCCAAATCACTCACTCATGTCCTAGCAATTACTTATTAAAAGGGGCTTTAAGAACATAAGAACATGCCATACTGGGTCAGACCAAGGGTCCATCAAGCCCAGCATCCTGTTTCCAACAGTGGCCAATCCAGGCCATAAGAACCTGGCAAGTACCCGAAAACTAAGTCTATTCCATGTTACCGTTGCTAGTAATAGCAGTGGCTATTTTCTAAGTGAACTTAATTAATAGCAGGTAATGGACTTCTCCTCCAAGAACTTATTCAAACCTTTTTTAAACCCAGCTATACTAACTGCACTAACCACATCCCCTGGCAACAAATTCCAGAGTTTTATTGTGTATTGACTGAAAAAGAACTTTTCTCCGCTTAGTTTTAAATGTGCTACCTGCTAACTTCATGGAGTGCCCCCTAGTCTTTCTATTATCTGAAAGAGTAAATAACTGATTCATATTAACCGGTTCTAGACCTCTCATGATTTTAAACACCTCTATCATATCCCCCCTCAGCCGTCTCTAAATCCTTCTATGTCCTGCAAGATAGGGTCCTTGCGTTCCCACAAGGTAGAAGCCCATGACAAGGCTCTCCCATCCAAGTAAGACAGAATGTAGTTAGTCTTAGAGAGGCCTGTGGGAAAAAATGAAAGTTGTAAAGTGAAATATAAGCTGCACTGGTTCAAGAAACCTCGAGTTTTCTGGAGTTCTCCGGAGAATGGAACAGGCGCTGCCAGTGGTACAGCTGACTTTAAAGTTACCTCTGGTAACTGGACTTCTTGCATAGAAGCTGTGCTTTGAGTCTTCTGTGTATGAAGCTGGTGAAAAGCTACAGTAAGTTTCTCCAAGGTTTCTTGCTGTTCTGAAAGGCATTGAGCTAAGCCTGGAATAGCCTGCAAGGCAGAAATTTGAGCCAGGTCCATGGGCCACAAACATCAAATATCTTAGCTGAATCCCCAGGAGAACTGCTTTTCTAAATGCTTGCTTGAACGCTGAAGTCACTGAAATTTAGGCTTCTCCAAATTCTTTTCTTGAAGGCCAAATTCAATGAAGTTATTCTCTCCAAATCTTCTCCAATCCTTTTTAGTCAGAATCACTGAAGTTGAATTCTCCAAATCTTCTCAATACTATATAGCCGGATTCATGGAGTTAGCAATCTGTTATAGATCTGCTAAGAAGTTAGCAATCTGTTAGTGCTCAGCTCCCCCAGAGGGGAGGAGCTAGCAATCTAGTAGGCTTGGCTCCTGTAGGAGGAGGATCTAGCAATATGTTAGTGCTCAGCACGCCAGGAGGGCAGAGTTAGCAAACTGTTATGCTTTGTTCCTGTAGAAGGAGGAGCCAGTAATCTGTATGATCCCCACGGGGTTAGCTATCTGTTATGGATCAGCTTTCACAGAGAGAGGAGTAATGGTCTGATGTGGGTTGGTTCCCACAGAGTGGCAGATGATAATACCACTCTATTAGTGTAAGGAGTAACACTTAGTAGAAATAGTGAATCCCTGGGCCGATGGCAGATGACAGCGCCCTTAAGAGGAGATCCTGAGAGGGACCACCAGCTAGGCTGGAGTATTGAGACAAACACAGATAGTTCTTTATTAGACTGGAAGTAGAACCACCAGAGGTGGCAGTAGTGAGCTGATGTGCCCGGCAGGGCTGAAGTCCCTCAGATACTGGAAATATGATCTTTGAGTTGCTGAGCTGTAAGGAGAGACTATAGGTAGTGAGTAGACAGGGTATGCTGGACACATAACCAGTAGTAGATGATATACTCACAATTGTTGATATCTGTAATGTCTTCTTATGCAACAGAGAGTCTTCAGTATTCAGGAACAGGAGCCGCAGGCGAGTACTGGTTCCTATAGGCAGTCTGAAATAGAACTCAAAATAACTGCGTATGGGATGGTTTCTGGAATAGAGGAGAGCCTAGGAGAGATTTAGGAACATAGGCCCTCGTGGAGCGAGTACCGATTCCTATCTGTTAAACTGTAATAGTAATCCATAAGATATAAGTATGCGATATCTTCTGAGGAAGAAGAGAGTCTGAGAAAGGTATTAGGAACATGGGTCCTCGGGGAGCGAGTACCAGTTCCTAACTGCAATCTGCAATGGTAACTAACGATCTCCGTACCTGCAATAACGTCTTAGACTGAAGGGAATCTTAGGGATTAGGAACATGTATTTATTTATTTATTTTGAATTCTTATATGCCAACATTCCTGTAAAATATACAGATCACACCGGTTTACAGTAAAACAGAACTGTTGCGGGAGGGCGTTACATTAAACATTGAACATAAGAGCATAAGAACATTCGAAACGTTCGGAGAAACGTTTGGAGAAAAACATTAAACATTGGAGCAATAAACATTGAACATTAACTAAGAGCATCAGAGCATTCAAAACGTTTGGGGAAATCAAAGGAACAATTGCAAACCAAAAGAAGCTTAATGCGGAATAATTAAAAGACTTCAGTACAGAATAACTAATGCGGACTAACTAAAAGACTTCAGTACCGAATAATGGAATATGAAACATTAGACATGATGCTTGGATTCAGGGGAGTAAGAGAGGGCATATGTGGGAATGAAGAGAGGGAGGAAGGGCTAGGGGGGGGCAGGAGAAAAAGGAGGGAAAGAGTGGGCGGAAGTAACTGAGGAAGAAGACATCCTGAAGAGGCCGGGAGGGCAGGGTAGAAAGAGCGGCGTGCTCAATTATTCCTCGAGCCTTAGTTCATGTCCTTCGAACGGCGTCAGAGTGAGCTTGGTTTTCCGGGAAAGCTTGACTGAAAAGCCACATTTTAAAATGTTTCTTAAAGGTTTGATGGCAAAGTTCTTGATGTAGATCCGGTGGCAGAGTGTTCCATAGAGTAGGCCCTGCTTTTGATAATGCTCGCTTTCTTAGAGTGGATTTGGCCGGTGGGGCATACAAGGTGCTTTTGTACGCTCTTCTGACTGGTCTGTCAGAGGTGTGTGGATGGAATTGAATACTAAGTTTGAGAGGGGCGATGTTATGTATGTCCTTGTGGATCATCATGAGAACTTTAAAAGAGATCCTAAATTTGATGGGTAGCCAGTGAAGAGATTGAAGGATGGGAGAAATATGGTCTCTTTCATTTGAGTTGGTGAGTATCCTAGCTGCAGCATTCTGGACCATCTGCAGGGGCTTGATAGTTATTGCAGGGAGACCAAGCAGGAGTGAATTGCAGTAGTCTAATTTAGAGAGGATAATAGATTGAAGCACCAAACGGAAGTCTCTAAAATACAGGAGAGGTTTCAGTTTTTTAAGTACTTGTAATTTAAAGAAGCATTCTTTGGTTGTATTGTGGACAAATGATTTTAAATTGAATTGGTTGTCGAGCCGAACCCCTAAATCTCTGACAGAAGGGGAATGGTTGATAGCTGTTTTAGCGAATTGAGAAGTGCTTAGGGAGTTGAGGAGAACGTGGTTTTCATCCGGAGAAATGAGGAGGATCTCGGTCTTATTTGGATTGAGGATCAGGTTTAGGCTAGTGAGAAGACTGTTGATAGATAGTAAACAACTGTTCCTGTAAGACCAGGTTTTTTGAAGAGAATCTGTGATTGGGAGAAGAATCTGGACATCATCAGCATATAGGTAATACGTTAATTTTAGGTTAAAAAGTAATTGGCAAAGTGGGAGCAGGTAAATATTAAAAAGGGTAGGAGAGAGGGATGATCCTTGTGGGACTCCCAGGTTTGATCTGATGGGGTGTGATTCCTTATTATTGATCCTGACCTTGTAAAGTCTATTGTCTAGGAACGATTTGAACCAACTGAATGCCACTCCTTGGATACCAATGTCTGATAGACGCTCCAGAAGAATGGAATGATTAACGGTATCAAATGTCACAGATAGGTCGAGTAGTGCTAGTAGGTAAAGTTGTTTTTTTTCCAGGTTTAGGAGGATGATGTCCAATAGTGAGGTTAGCAGGACTTCGGTATTTTGAGTTTTTTGGAATCCAAACTGGAATGGGGAAAGAATATTGTTCTCCTCCAGGTATTCTGACAGTTGTTTATTTACTATTCTTTCCATAATTTTGGAGATCAGAGGTAGGTTAGCTATCGGTCGGAAGTTTGCAGGGTCAGTAGTCGGAAGGTTGGGTTTTTTTTAGAAGGGGTTTAAGAATGGCTAGTTTTAGTTGGTCTGGTACCCATCCTTGTGTCAAGGAGCAGTTAATGATATCTGCTAAAGATTTTGAAAAAATGTTTGGGATGGAGAGAAGAAGATTGGAGGGTATTGTGTCCAACGGGTGTGAGGAGGGTTTTAGCTTCTTGAGGATGTTTTCAATTTCCAACGAAGACGAGGTCTCGAAGGAATCTAGAATGGAGCTTCGATTAGGAGATGTAGTGCAAGAAGGGTGGGTTATCAGTTGGGAGGTAGAGAGTGGCTTTATGAGGTTAGCTATCTTTTTCTCAAAAAAGATGGCCAGCTCTGTGGCTTTGTTGAACGCTTGATCATCTGGTATGGTAGGGGGAGAAGGTTTTGTGAGAGATGAGACATAGGAGAATAAGGCTTTAGAGTCAAAAATGAAGTGGTGGATTTTTTTGGAGAAGAAATCTTTCTTGGCTCTGAGAATAGCATTCTTATAGGCATTAAGACGGGATTTATAGTCTGATAGGGTTAAGGTGGATGGGTTCTTGCGCCATCTGTGCTCTTTGCTACATAGATCTTGCTTGAGGGCTTTTAGTTCCGGAGAGAACCATGGTTTCCTATTGTCCTGGGGTGGGTGAAGTGATTTTGTGATGGTTGGGCAAGATTGTTCTGCAACTTTGCTAGTGATTCTGAACCAGGATGTAGTTGCTGAGTGAGTGTCCGTGAGATCGAGTTGAGCTAGATCTTTTGTAAGCAGCTTACTAAGGTGGTCTTTAGAGCAGGGTTTCCTGAACTGAATTGAGGTTTTAGGGAAGACTGGCAAGGGGTGATATTTGATTTGTAGCTCTGAGGAAATGATATGATGGTCTGACCATGGGACTGAAACGCAGGTTGGGCAGGTAGCAGAGGTGATGCCCTCGTTTATGAAAATAAGGTCCAATGTGTGACCTGCTTTGTGCGTGAGGCTGTTGACAATTTGTCTGAGGCCCAAGTGGCTGAGTGCAGTGAGTAGAATTTCAGAATTGGGGGATTGTGGTGAAGCGTCCACATGTAGATTAAAATCTCCCAACAAGATAGCTGGTTTGAATTGAAAAGGGCTAATTCAAGGTTGTTTGTTATGGTAGACAGTTGTAAAGCGAGGCCTAGTCCCTTTTTTGCTGCTAGCAGTAGACCTCCTCCTCTTTTTTTAAGTCTAGAGATTGAGTAGATATCGTATAGATGATTGGGGAGCTGATTCAATAATACTGTGTCCGTTGGTTTCAACCATGTTTCTGTGATTGCACAAATGTCAGGTTTAGAGTCTATCAGATGGTCGTTGAGAAGATGAGTTTTTTTAGTGATGGACTGAGCATTGAATAAGGTTAGAGTAAAGAGAGTGAGACCGAGCATTTGAGAGATTGGCGAGATCATGATTGGGATTAGTCTTTGTTGATGTAGGCCTAGCACCCGAGGCCTGTTGATCCTGTGATTGAAGGTTATGGGTATAATGAAAGAACACATCTTGGGGATGGGTAGATGAAATGTGAGATGTGAGAAGTCAAAATGCTTGAGGAAATGGACGGCGCGCGTGGTGGAATGGACCCGCGGGGTCCGGCATCTGTGTTGAATTCTCGGGTGTATCCTTTCAGTTGTGATAGTTGATGTAGCAGATAGAACTAATTGTAAAGACTGACGGTAGATATTTGTTAGGGAAGGTCGAGAGTTGGGGTTCTAGCGATGGAGAGAGAGCTTGAGTGCAGGATGGAAGTGTCGAGTCCTGATAAGATAGTTGTCAGGATGGAGCGAAGCGAGATTAGAGTTGAACTGGAGATCCAAGAGGATCTGGAGTTCTCGTTGGTTGATGGCAAATTGGGAGCGGTCGAGAATAAGGTCACTGGGTGGCACTCCGGTGCTGCACGAAGGGGCGCACAAAGGGGCCTGCCCCTTTGTCGCGCTCCTTAGGCGCGCGACGCTCAGTGTGCGGTGCCTAGGTAAGGTTTAAAATTTAAAGCCCCGCCGGTCCTCTTCTGATTGGCTGCCCTGCCACCGTCGGGTGATTGGCAGCTTCTCTGGGGGGTGGGCTTCAGCCGCGTGCATGGAGTAGGAGGCCGGAATGTAGCCTGGCCTAGCCTCGCGGTCAGCGGCGGCCCTGCCCGGGTGAGTGCGGGTATGCAAGCCTTACCCCAGTGGGACACCGGAGCCGATCGCACAGGCCTGGTAGTCGGATGCCGCTGCTTCCGGAGGTGAGTCGAACGGAGAGGGAGCTTCGCGGGCTGGGGTTTAAATTTAAAGCCCCGCCGGTCCTCTTCTGATTGGCTGCCCTGCCGCCATCGGGTGATTGGCAGCTTCTCTGGGGGGCGGGCTTCAGCCGCGTGCGTGGAGTAGGAGGCTGGAATGGAGCCTGGCCAAGCCTCGCGGTCGGTGGCGGCCCTGCCCGGGTGAGTGCGGGTATGCAAGGCCTTACCACGGTGGGACGCCGGCACCGATTGCACAGGCCTGGTAGTCTGATGCCGCTGCTTCTGGAGGTGAGTGAACGGAGAGGACCCTCGTGGAGTGAGTACCGGTTCCTATCTGCAATGGACTCACTGTGCTCACGTCTGCGATCGCCTCCATGCAATAGGAGTCTTCTGAGTATACAGGAACATAGGCCCTCGAGGAGCGAGTACCGGATCCCATCCAGCAATCTACAATCAAGAAGAGAGAGAGCGGGGCCTCCAAGGAGTGGGTACCCCTAGGTGAGTTTGTAGAGGCAGAACAGCAGAGGAAGGTTTCCCCCCCTTGCTAACTCGATTTGAAGTATCAATCAAAGACCTTTTATGTTGGAAGCGGATGACGTCACTACGATGGACGCCCCCGATGTTCGCACCCTTGCTGGTACAAAGTCTGGAGCGCGCGCATGTGCGCGCACGCCCTTACATCATCCAAAACATGGCGGATCCGCAGCGTCAGGCCAGCCCGGGGATTCCAGGAAGAAAATGGCGAGAAGAAGCCGTTGCAGCATCTGTCCATCAGACCCGAAGGGAGTCACCACATGGGAGAGAGGGTAGAGCGAAGGCGAGAATAGGCACGAATGCAACAACCTGATAGTCTGGAGATCCTGAAATGAAATGAGAGACAGACCCCTGAGGAGCAGTTGTCTAATTAGTAGAGCCCCGAAGGGTGGATGGAAGCGAGTGATCCCCGAGGAGCGGGTGCCTAGAGCTTCTAAACAGAGCGAGGCCCTGGAGTGTAGAGCAGTATCTAAGCGTGCAGCTTAGAGCGGTCAGAGTAGCTAAACTGGAGTCTTTGCTAACTCAAAGGTGGAAGCGTAGTGGAGGCTTTAAATACCCAGAGACATTGACATCATGCGGTGGGGACACCCCCGAGGTTCCCGCCATGACATGTATTTGAGCGTAGGAGACATGCGCGCGCGCCCTAGGAGGTCATGGGAATGAGCATGGCGGATTGGGACGCCCGTGCTGAGCTGGAGAAGCCGAGGCCCTCAGCACCGGAAGCAGCCATCTTGCCCAAGGAGGAGGAAAAGGGAGGAAAAGAGGTAAGGCAGAGCGGTCGCAGCCATCTGTGACTGACGGATGCAACATTCGTGATTTTAGCTCTGCTAAGATCATGGTCAGTCATTCACTGTTACCCAGCCTGGCTGGGTCACTTTCTCTCGGCCAAAAGGCCAAGACCCAGGCAGGACCATAAAGAGAGTATGTGCACACTCTTCCATCCTGCCTGGACTTTTTTTTCTGTTGTCTGAGAACCAGGTACCCAAGGGTCTAACTCCTTTTCTTAAACAGGGTGAGAATCTGTTTGCTTCCTAGGTCTGCTTTTTCAGTACATTTAACATATAAATCCTCTCTCATTCAGAATTCTCCAATGTAGGACTTTTCCAGTCATAGCTCTGTAATTTAGGACTTTGCTATCCTTTGATTTAAAGTGATATTTTACTGCAAGTTGCCAACAGTAGTCTAGGTAGCTGTGAAATGCAAATCCCCTATCTGAGTCTCTGACTCATCTATTCAATGATCTTTTAAGCACCTTCACAGTAAGGGATCTGGCAACCTTTTCAATCTCATTCTGGGTTTCCTGGGCTGGTGGCTCATGTTACATAGATAGATTGTCCTCTTTTTTTCTCTGCTGCAGTTCACTTAAATGGTAGCATGCTCTTTAACCTCCCTCTCTCTTGGGAGGTGGCTTTCACTTGTATTTTCAAGGATCCTGGTGCATGATGACATGGCCGATGTCCCTGGACCGGCATGGGCGATTGCGTTCGCCATTTTCCTTCTGGAATCACCTAGGGCACGTGCTGGCCCTCCTTTTACGTGTGTCATGGTGGGAACCTCGGGGGCATCCCCTCCGCATGATGTCACTACCTACGGGTATTTAAACTCCATTCACTAATCCAGCTACGAGTTATCAAGGATTCCCATCATGCTGATTTCACTCATGCCACAGATGCCTTCGCTCTGTACTCCTGCCTCAGATGACCCAGGTACCAGCTCCTCTGGGGCCTTGCCATGTTCCGGTTCTACCCTTTGGGCCAGCTTGCTTCCAGCTCAGGACACCTAAAGGTACCTGCTCCTCAGGGGCCTTTCCTCGTCCTGGGCCTCCACTCCTCGGAGGACCCTCTCTCCTTCAACCTGCTACTACAGAGTGAGTACCTCAGCTTTCCAGCTTGTCTCTCTCTCTCTCACCTTCTACAGTATGGACTCACAGCGTACCCCGCTCTGCGGACCACTACCGGATCTACCTCTCTGGCCTACCATCTACTGTGTGGATTCATGGCATACCCCGCTCTGTGGATCACTACTGGATCCACCTCTCTGGCCTACCATCTACTGTGTGGATTCATGGCGTACCCCGCTCTGCGGACCATTACCGGATCTAAACTATCATCAATTGGTGACAGTACATCTCCGCGACGATCACGCTGAGGACTACTGATGAGACTAACTCTCTGGGACCACCTTCTTCTCTGCAGGAGTTCTCTGACCGCTCTTCGGGTTATTCCCATCATCGGCTGCATAATAAAGACTCTCTTGACTCTGTGTATGTGTGCTATAGAGCCAGCCTATCGCAGCTCTGCCCTGTGGGAGGAACCATCTTTTACTGCGACCAAGGGCCCACAACACTACCAAATCACATCAGATTGCTAACTCCGAAGGAGTTTGTGGGGAAGCTACAATCAGCTGGCGAGGTAGGGGTGGGCTTAGTGATATTTCCCCTGGTGAAACTTGTGTTCCTCCCACATTTCCACCTATGGGATTTGCCAAGCCCTGGGTTGATGTTGAAACAGCATACTCAGGAATAAATCTTTGTTGTAGCGAAGGTGATTGTTCTGCTGGGTATACTCTCACCTTGGCTTTACGTTTATGAGGCATATTATACTAAAAAGATTAAATGTAAAAAGAATATATCCAGAGATACCCTTCCACGTTACCAAACCTAAGATTCGCCTCTTGGTGGGACAGCTATCACAAGAAATAACAATTTAAACGGAAATATTAAAATCTATTAGCCTTCCCAAACTAATCCGGGCTAAGCTGTCGTAAAGGTTTATAGATACGTAATAGATACGTAATAGTGAACAAAGCCAGACAGTATTTGTATTGTAAATCAGGTTATGGATCATAGTTAGGACCTTATAGGCGATACGTTGAGTAATCGGAAGCCAATGTAATTGTTGTAGTATTGGTGTTATGTGTTCTGATCTTGATAAGTTGAAAATGGTTCTGGCAGTCGCGTTCTGAACAGGCTGGAGTGGGTATAATGCTGACAATGGCAGACCTAAGTATAGAGAGTTACAGTAATCAAGCTTAGTTAATATTAGTGCTTGTGTTATAGAACGAAAATCAGCTGTCGTTAGTAAAGGTTTAAGTTTTTTAAGCATAAGTAGTTTAAAGAAGGATTTTTTGACTGTATCCGATATGTTATTTGTCATGGATAATTTTGAATCTATGATCATGCCTAAGTTTTTAGCATGGTTGGTTATGGGAATGACTTGATTTTCAAACATAAACGATTGTGGAGGCTGAAGAGCAGAGTCTGGTGCGGTAGATAAATATATTAGTTCAGTTTTTGCAGCATTGAGTTTTAGTCTATTGTGTGATTGCCAGGTTTTTGTAGTTGTTAAGTAAAGGGGTAGTGGTGAAAAAGTGTTAGACCAAGAAACAGAAAACGGAATCGTAAATTGAATATCATCAGCATAGATATTGAAGTTCAGATTGAGGCCTTCTAACAGGCGACAAAGAGGGATTAGGTAGATGTTAAATAGGAGAGCAGAAAGCGATTTGGTGGAATACCAATTTGATTTTGAATGTCCAATGGTAATGCACTGTGATCGGTTTGAAATGAAAGAAGAAAACCATTTTAGTACTGAGTCAGTGATACCTATCTGGGATAAGTTGGATAAGAGTATATTATGATTTAAGGTATCAAATGCAGCAGAGATATCAATTAAAACTAGAATGTAATTGGTGTTGGAGTCAAAGCCTCTAATAATGGAATCAAAAGATGATAGAAGTAGTGTTTCTGTACTGTGAGATTTTCTGAAACCATGTTGATTCTTATGTAATAAGTTGTTTCCTTCAATGTAGTCAGAGATTTGGTGTAGAACAGCAGATTCAGTTATTTTTGCAATAGATGGAAGAGAAGCAACAGGTTAGTAATTTGTCAGATCAGAAGGGTCATGATTTTTCTTTTTCGGGATTGACAAAACTGAAGTTTTTTTCAGTGAATCTGGAAAGTGACCTTGAGTTAATGAAGCATTGACAATTTTGGTAATTGATAGGGCAATATGTTCTCTGATTTCTTTAAGTAAGTGGCCTGAACGTGAGTTAAATGGACTATTTGATGGTTTTGATTTAGCTACTTTGTTAATGACAGAGTCGCTACTAATGTTTGTAAATTCTGAAAATGAGTAAACCGGACGTGGCATTGATGGATTAGGGATAGGCAACGATTCATATTCGTCAGATATATTCGTTGTTTTCTTTTCAAAAAATTCAGCTATGTTGTTGCATAGGTTGTCTGAGATTGACATTGAAGTGGAGTCCGGGATTGTTGTAAGATCTTTTACTATTGAGAACAGAACTTTTGGATTTCCAAAAGTGTTTTTTATTTTTGTTGCATAAAATTACTTTTTAGCTTTTATTATTTCTTTTTTATATTTCTGTAGGGTAACATATTCTTGTTTTCTGTCTGGACATGGAATCCATCTCCATCGTCGTTCTAGATTTTGGAGTTTGCGTTTGATTGTTTTTAAGTGATCTGTTTATCATGATGCGGTTTTTCTCTTTGTGACATTTTTATAGGGTTTTAGGGGAGCAATATTGTCTAAGCTGTTGGTTATACATTGATTCCAGTAATCTATCATATCAGAAACTTCTGTATAGGGGTTTTGATTAATCTTTGGTAATAGAGTATTAACAAATGTTTCCTTAGAGAATTTTTTTCGACGTAAAGTTGTGGAAGTGTTAAGTTCATTACAAGTATTTTTATTCTTATGTTTTGTGAATGTGCATTTAGTTTTTATTAAAAAGTGATCTGACCAAGGAACTGGGATAATTTCTGTTGAAAAGTTGTGTCGATCTTGATTAACACAAATTTGATCTAATGTGTTTCCTAATTTGTGGGTAGGGTCTTTTAATAGAGTTGTAAGGTTTAGACCTGATAGAGCTTTTATTAGGTTATCTGTAGTAGAATTTGTTTGTATATTATTAAAGTGTAGATTGAAATCACCAGCAAGTAGTGTATTGTCTAAATCACAGGGTAAAGTAATAATGGTTTCCAAAAATGTAGATATGTGATTATTTAATACACCTGGAGGACTGTATATAAGACAGATGTTTAAACTAGTGGTAGAGAATAAAAGTAATTCAATAGGGGTATCATTTTTTGGAATGGTTTTCTTACATGGAGAGAGGGATGATTTTACAATGGCTAAAAAACCTCCTCCTATTTAAGCGTGGTTGGGATATGGGTATATAACTTTCTGGACACAAATTGTTTAAGGTGACTATGTCATGTTCGTACAGCCATGTTTCAGTAATAAGAACTATATCAGCTGATGTAGTTGTTACTAAATCATAAATTAGTGGGGGGGGGGGTTCTGATATATTGAATATTAATTAGTATAATTGTTAGTGTTGTAAGTAAAATAGTTTGGAAATTTGAAAAAGAGTGATTTAGTGGGATTGAGATTAGTTGACGATTTCTTGAGTTTGAACGCTTAGGTTGTAGTGATCCATATCTTCCATGTGATTGTTGGTATTTCCATTTTTCTGCAAAAGAGGAGGTATTTACTAAGAATAAGATGAGCAATTAGATTAAAATATCAAGAGATGTAGGGATCGCACGAAGGGGCGCACAAATGGGCAGGCTCCTTTGTCGCGCACCTTCGCTCGCGACATGCGGTGCAAGTGCATCCGGTGTTGCAGCTCAGCCTTTGAGCCGGCGCCTCCAGATGATGTCGGAGGTAGGGCGGGGGGAACCCGCACGGCTCAAAGGTAGGGCTCGATTTTTTTTGTCCTAACTGCTGCAGCATTCTTCACTGGTAAGTCTCCCGCCTTCAAGCTGGGAGTGTAGAGTGACAATCCGTAGGTAGAGTGAACAACTTTAATACCCGTGACAGACACTTTGAGTACTTAGTCATGCCTTTTGGCCTGTGCAATGCACCAGCGATGTTTCAAAATAGGATGAGTGAAATTCTACGAGATCTGCTGTACCAGTGCGTGGTGGTATATTTAGATGACATTTTAATCTTCTCTCAAGACCTTCAGACACATTGGGTAGATGTGGTACAGGTACTACGAAGACTACGTGACAACCGCCTTTACGCAAATCTGTGCTTTTACGCAAATCTGTGCTTTTACGCAAATCTGTGCTTTTCGTTGGCTACATTGTTTCTAAAGAAGGGTTCCAGATGAACCCTCAAAAGACCAAGAGCATCCAAGACTGGCCCCAACCCACTGGATTAAAGGCACTACGCTGTTTTCTCACCTTTACGAATTACTATCGTATGTTCATTAAAAATTACTCCACCTTAAATGTGCCACTCACTGCCATGACTAGAAAGGGTGCCAACCCTTCTCAGTGGTCTCCTGAGGCTGTGGCGGCCTTCCAGACACTCAAAGCAGCCTTCTTAAAGAAACCTTGTCTTCGCCACCCCGACCTTCATTGACCATTCATCATCGATATCGGCGTGGGGGCTGTGTTAAGCTAGCACAGCGACACCAACACTCTTCATCTATGCTCATTTTTCTCTCGGCGTTTCACTCCAGCCGAAAGAAATTATGGAATAGGAGATAAAGTGCTGTTAGCTATTAAGCTAGCCTTTGAGGAATGGCGTCAATGGTTGGAAGGGGCCCATCACCAAATACTGGTGTATACAGACCACAAGAATCTGGATTATCTGCGGCATGCACAGCGGCTTAATCATCGACAAGCCAAGTAGTCATTATTTTTCAACCGATTTGACTTTCTGCTCAAATACTGTGGAGAAGAATGTCTGGGTAGATGCCCTCTCACGTTCGTTTCTACCAGAAGATGTGCCCGACGAACCTCGCCACATTATTAGCCCTGAGAAAGTGGTCTTGGCCACCACCCATGCAGTACCAGCCAGTAAGACGGCTCGAGGTATGAGGAAACGCTATTAAGGTGGGCACATGACTCTCAACTGGCTGGTCACCCTGACCAAGCCCGCACGCTAGCCATGCTCTAATGCTTCTATTGGTGGCCCACGATGAAGGCCGATATACAAGCTTATGTAGCCTCATGCGCTACCTGCGCGAAACAAAAACCTCTGGCCAGACGTCCTTGGGGCCTCCTTCAACCCTTGCCAGTACCCGAAGAACCATGGACAAACATCACGACCGACTTTGTGATGGACTTGCCACCTTCCAATGGAAACAACACAATTTGGGTGACTGTCAATCGCTTCTCGAAAATGGTACACTTCGTGGCACTGCCAGGTTTACCTTCGGCTGCTGAACTGGCCAAATTGTTCGTAAAGCACATCTTCCATCTACACGGCATGCCAAAATATATCCTGTCGGATAGAGGTGTCCAGTTCACTGCAAAATTCTGGAGAGCACTGTGTCAAAATTTCGACATCTCGTTGGATCTAACTTCGGCCTATCACCCACAATCCAACGGATGGACCGAAAGAATGAATCGGATGCTCAAACAATTCATATGTTCGTATGTGAACTCAAGGCAAAATGACTGGGCAGGTTTACTTCCCTTGGCTGAGTTCGCATTGAACTCCCATCCTGCCTCCGCCACTGGATCAACTCCCTTCCAAATCATCTATGGTCGTCAGCCGTTACCTCCACTACCCTTGCCTTTGTCCGTAGCATCTCCAGCTGCTCAAGCTACTGCGGTAGAGCTACAACAACTTTGGAGACAAACCAAGGACCTATTTCTTAAAACAGGGTAGAGGGCTGAGAAGTCCTATGACGTGCATCATCAAGTGGCACCCCAGTTCCAGCCGGGTGACAAAGTATGGCTCAGCATGAAGTTCCTTCGCCTAAAACTACCTTCTGCACACTTCGCGCCACAGTACGTCGGACCCTTCCCTATTCTCCGACGCTTGAAGCACTAACTTACAGTTTAAAATTAACTCCCACTATGAAGGTACACAATGCCTTCCATGTGGCACTCTTAAAACCGCTTATCCTTTCCGAATTCTTGACCAAGACTCCTGATTCAGTACCTCTAGAGGCTGAGGAAGATATTGCCTACCAAGTTAACGATGTCCTGGACATACATAAGAGAGGTAAACACCGGGAGTACTTAATTTCGTGGGAAGGATACGGACAAAGGAGAATTCCTGGGAGCCTGCTGTCAACATTCTTGACAAAGACTTGATTCAACGTTTTCATCAAGCACATCCTAGGAAACTGAAATCCCCTGGGAGGGGCCCTAAGAAGGGGGGCACTGTTGCGCCCGTCGGTCACAGACAGCTGGGCCCTCTCTGTCGCACCTCTCTTCTGCCTTTCTCTGCTCCAGTGGGTAAGATGGCTGCCTCTGCTTCTGCACGCCGACCTCACCTGCGTCCCCAGACCGGCATAGGTGATTGCGTTCGCCATTTTCCTTCTGGCATCACCTACGGCATGTGTGCACTGGCCCGTCATGGCGGGAACCTCAGGGGCGTCCCCTCCGCATGACATCACTACCTACGGGTATTTAAACTCCACTCACTAATCCAGCTACGAGTTAGCAAGGATTCCCATCATGCTGATTTTGCTCATGCCACAGATGCCTTTGCTCTGTACTCCTTCCTCGGACAACCCAGGTACCAGCTACTCGGGGGCCTTGCCACGTTCTGGTTCTACCCTTAAGACCTGCTTGTTTCCAGCTCAGGATGCCTAAAGGTACCCGCTCCTCGGGGCCTTGCCTCGTCCCGGGCCTCTGCTCCTCAGAGGTCCGTCTTTCCTTCAACCTGCTACTCCAGAGTGAGTAGAGACAAGATGAGAGAGACAAGCTTTCCAGCTTGTCTCTCTCATCTTCTACAGTGTGGCCTCATGGCGTACCCCGTGCTGTGGACCACTACCAGATCTACCTCTCTGGCCTATCATCTACAGTGTGGATTCACGGCGTATCCCGTTCTGCGGACCACTACCGGATCTACAACTATCATTGATTGGTGAGAGTACATCTCCGTGACTATCATGCTGTGGAGTACTGACGAGACTACCTCTCTGGGACCACCCTCTTCTCTGCAGGAGTTCTCTGACCGCTCCTCGGGTTATTCCCATCATCGGCTGTATAATAAAGACTCTCTTGACTCTGTGTGTGTGTGCTATAGAGCCAGCCTATCGCAGCAAGTCCCCACAAGACTCCGCCCTGTGGGAAGAACCATCTCTTTCTGCGACCAAGGGCCCACAACACTACCAAATCATAACAGCAGTATAGAGAGCGAGCCCAGCAGTTTGGTATATCCCAGGGCAAAGTACAAGCCAATTTGACTGGCTACGCCTTCTTTGCCAAAGCTCAAGGATGGCCCAACCTGGTAAGGGACTTTGCAGTTAGACGAGTTCTGGCGTGTTCTGCCGTGTTTTGAACCATCTGAAGAGGTTTAGTGTGCAATGATGGGAGACCTAATAATAAAGAGTTGCAATAGTCTAACTTAGAGAAGATTACTGCTTGTAAGACTGTTCTGTAGTCATGAGCGTGGAACAGAGGTTTTATTCTTTTTAGGACATGAAGTTTATGAAAGCAATGAGGCAGGTGAATGGTTCTCCGGGGCATTGCGCACCCTAGCGATTCAGAGCATGGTGGAGGGTGGCGGCTTTGGGGGAACACTGTTATGGAGAACTAAGTTAATATTTTGTGTCATTTTAGGGTTTTACCAGCAGTGATGGATGGTGTGGACCATAGGACATTCATTTGTGTTCTGTGCCGAGTACCATGCAGGAAAGAGTGCCCTGGGTGCGCACTTGGGTTTTATGTCCTGTGACATGATGGAGCAAAGGCTAGGAAGAAGAGGAATGCATTGGGACTAGCTCATCCCCCTTCTGCGGCAACAGCTTGTCAGATTGGCCATAATCTGGGGACATTCCCGGCTGGTTGCTCCTCGACAACATGAGGAACAACATCACACTCGTCATGTCCCTAATACTTTGCACAAGGGTTGTAAAGTCCAAAATCATTCCCCATTGTCAGCTCCTGAACTCACGGCTGTGGGAGCATTGGATGCAGAAGCTTAACAAACAGATCGGTAACTTCACCAAGTGTTGTGGGGGTCACCACATCAGGCACGATTAGATTTCCTTCGAATGCGAGGACCTGTTCCGCAGGAATGGGATACACCTTTTCTTGAACAACTTGCAGGACTTTTTCTTGAACATCTTGAGATGAGCCATTCACAGGGTGGAGTTTGTGGGCTAGTCCTTCACAGGGTGGAGTTTGGGGGCTAGTCCTTTGGCTGCAGCATGTGTATGGGGCAGGGTCCCAGGTAAAATTTGGCTACCCAGGCCCTATGGTACCCAAGCCAGGAGGGGGATTTTCCAGTCAGAGGCAGTGCATTATATGTTTGTTCACTATCATTCGATCTGCGGGGGTGCTGTCTGCCATCAGGGCCGGTTGGCAACAGCCCTGGTGCGGCAGCAGACTGGATGCCCCCGTCAGTTGGGCAGTCACCTTGCTTGTGTTAGGTGGGATGACTGGGAATGCCCATGAGCAGCGCTTCTCAGAAGGATAGGGCTTTGCTTGTCTGTGGCAGACCCAGGTCCTGAGGTGACACACTGCCTGCCACAAGGGCACTTGGTAGATTGACTTGTTATGGCTCGGTTACTTAGGTCTTTATTGTATGTACATCTGTTTCTTACAATAAAGCTACGGCCAATTTTGCACCAGTTTGGAGTCTCTAATTGCTGTGTAAGGTGACAGTGAGTGTGTGCTACTGTCTTTCCCCCTTTGTGACGAGCTGGTTGCAGCTACCTAGGTTAATGCCATCTGCATTAAGTTGTTAATGCTGCCAACAATGCATCTGCATTCCTGCCAACAATAATGTGCAACAACATGCCCATATTTTAGCTTAATGCAAATTATAAGGTTAAACACCATTTGTGTTAAGTTATTTTAATATTAATGAACTGCTCTGCATGCAAAACAGCTCACTACATATTAATGAACTGCTCTGCATGGTGTAATCCATAATGTTCTGTGTAATCCATAATGTTTAAGTAGACAATAACGATAACACACGTTAATGAGGATTTAAGGTGCACAGAGTGCCAAATTCTGTGTTTAATGCACCTTATCAAATAGGTGGAAAGCTTAAAAACAAAGAATGGGCCGGCCTCATGATTTGGCTGTAATACTGCACAGTGGCACAGAAAACTGGTTTCAGGAGAGCTCAGGTGCATCAGAGAGGTGATGCTCTGGAGGTCTGGGATGTGAGGGAAGATGCTCCTGCGCTGGGCCAGGAGCAACCCTGGAGGAGCTTTCACTGCTACCTTCGGTCATTGAGGAAACTAGAGTCACCTGTGCATTCAAAACCAATACAGCAACCTTATATTCCCTGATTGCAGGTATGTACACCCTCTGCTTAGCCACTCCCAGCACTCTGAAATTAAGTAGAATAGAGGGTGTTCCTGGGCCGAATATAGCAGCACTCTGATGTATCCAAATACCCTATAAGTCAGAGAAGCAATTACCTGGCAGGAGAGCTTTGAAATGAAGTTCATGACCCCAGTGTGACATTTATTTTAGTTTTAAAAAAAAAAGGGGGGGGATTCCCAGAAACAAGAAGGAAGGTGCTGAGAGAAAAAGCACACATGCTGATATTTTCAGAAAGTTCAATAGAGCTGCAGAGATTAAAGGGCTTTGTCTTACAAACTATCTTCAGGCCAGTACTAACTTTAGGTGTGTGTGTGTGTAAACAGCTATGGCTTTCTTCACAATTCAAAATGGTCAATATTTACCCAGTGATTAACTAAGCCACTGAGCCTGTGCCTGCTTTGCAAAGTTTCCCATTGAATTTATTTCATTAGAATCCTGTTTCTAAAATATTTTAGTTTTTGTCTAGTTTGTTGTTTTAACCCTATGAGGTAAAAGACCTTCCTAATTATCTACTTGCAGACACCTGGTGTTAAGGGATGCTACAACAGCAGGTCTGACTCTAGGTGCGGCCCCCCCCCCCCCTTTGGTCCGGACTATGAATTGCCCCTATGCTTGGGGAGGGGAGTACCACATGAGAAATTATATTTACTAATATGATTTATCTTCGGGTTTGTAGTCTGAGTGGGGGATGAGACAGGGTCCCGGTCACCCCTATACCACAATTCTGTACCCTCCCAAAACAACCTCTCACTTGAGGCACCACAGACCAGATAAAATTATTATACCAGAATAAAATAGTAATTAACCCTTTTACTAGTACTGTGTAAGTAGACAGTAAATCCAACCATAACATTAATGGAAAAAGTACAGTAGTGAAGTATAGTATAAACTTGCAGTTTTCTTCTTTTAAATCAACCAACATACTCATATGGATAGTAAAAAAAACATAAGGAACACTAATAGAGAAAGGTTGGTGGGAAAAGCAGTGAAGTACACAACTTTCAAAAATTGTCTTTACCCCTGAGTACTCAAAACGGGGGAGGAGAAATAGATCTACCCCAATGTCATCAGTTTGTAAAGAGTGCACCCTGTCCGAAACTGTTATTATTTAGGATGGTTGTGGGTGGATCCTTGGGCCAGTGGCAGATGACCACATCCCCGTGGGAAGATCCCGAGAGAGACCACCGGTCAGGCTCAGAGTATGGAGACAGACACACACTAGTTCTTTTATTCAACAGTATATAGAACCACCAGAGATGGCAGTAGTGAGCTGGAGTGCCCGGCAGGGCTGTAGTCTCTCAGATACTGGAATAGTGATCCCTGGGTGGCTGAGCTGTAGAGAAACTGAATATAGTGAGTAGGTAGGGTATGCAGAGTTCAGGTACAGAACCTTGATGGTAACACTCACACAATAGTCTCATAGAAGCATCCCAGGAGCTAGAATGAATTAGGCCCTCGAGGAGCGAGTACCTGGTTCCAGGGAAAGCTCTGAGAGAGAGATGGTAACTCACTGATGTTGTAGGCAGCGATGACTTCCTGGCAGAAGTGGAATTCAGAAACAAGTCCGGGAATGTGGGCCCTCGAGGAGCAAGTACCGGTTCCAGACTGACCTGAAAAGCAAAGAGAGAGCGAGGCCCCCGAGGACCGGGTACCCCTGGTAAGTCCAAGGAGGCAGAATAGCTTAGGTAGAATAACCTTTGCTAACTCGATTAGTTAGCGATTTCAGAGACCTTAAATATCCGGTGCAGATGACGTCATCTCAGGGGGACGCCCCTGAGGTTCGCGCCACTGCTGATACTTCAGTTAGGGCTGCACCGCGCGCGCACCCTTAGGCTTCTGGGAAACATGGCGGATTGCAGCGTCGAGCCGGTCCGGGGACGCTGGAGGTCGGCAGAATGACACCGCAGCAGCCAGTCTTCCATCAACCCCGGAGGGAGTCGCCAAAGAGGGCGGAGTAGAGACGTCGGGCAGCAACGGTCGCAACAGAAACACAAAATTGTGTGGGGAAAAAAAAATCAAGAAAATGGAGAAGTCCCTCTTGATTGTGGAGCTGGCTAGATGACAAACCAAATAGATGAGCAATGCAGTGTGTGATAGTTCACTCTCTCCTGGGGAGCTTCCCCAAATGGTTTACTTGGCACTAAACAAAAAGCTGGCCTAGTTTCAGTCTCTTACAGAGGACTATGGTCCACTAGGTTTTTTTTTCCCAGTACAGCAAGGGTTTGTGCTTGACTTCGGCTGAAAGGCTGAAATAGTTAAGATGAGATACTGAATTTGTGACAAAGACAAGGAAATAAACCTTCTCTGCTACAATACTCTCTGTACAAAGTTTAGATTACTTAACTCAGTCTCTTAGGAGGGTGATCCAGCCATGTGCTCTTAATCTCTCAGTCTCTCTGTACCTTGTTGTGATTTTACATGTAGCTCGGCTATGAAGCAAGAACAGTTATCTGTCTCTCTATTTTCTTAGAAAGCAGATTTCTATCTCTCCATCTTGATAATTAGCTCTTCAGGTGAAGAACTGATTGTAGGGCTGTCAGATGCACTTCTCTCTTCCTGGCTGTCCCTGCCCCCCACACACAGACAGAGCCAGCCAAATTGAGCCTTTTCTACTTTAAATGGTCTATCATTCCTTTGGCTTCCTCCTCTGCTGTTCTCTGGGCAGGCTAAACAGTACAGCCCTTTAACCAACTTGTTACCACTGTGAGTGCTGGATGCTGGTTCTTTCAGAACATTTGTCATTCACAGGAGAGCTCACGGGGTTTCTGATATTTTTATATTCCTTTACCTTGGCTGCAGCGGCTTGCAGTCTCTGCAGGGTTGAAAACCCCTTTTTGACAGGTCCAAAACATATCACTCAAATACAGACGCAGTTTGGTCTACATTGTAAGGCTCCACTGATAAGCTCATGGAATTTTCAGCCACAAACATAGCTGCCCAGATTGGGTACTCAGCTGTTTTTAAATATGGACTCCTTAAATTACATGCCTGTATACCAATGGGGAGGGCGATGTTCAACATTTTTTATAACCCGTGTAAACAGGCTTTTGCAAACTGTTCATACTTTTAATTAAAGAGAAATAGTGTTCCTGAGGGCAGGGAAAAGTCAGGAAGTCAAATATGCCCTCTCGCCCCCAATCAAGCTTATTATTGCCTCCTTTGCTGGCCCCAATTGGGCTGAATGCTACTTCTGCTCCCAGGCCCCATCTGGGCCCAATACTGCCTCCTTGTCCTTAGGTCTATGCTGAATGTCCCTCTTCTTCTGCAGGAACTACGCCACATTTATAATATAAGGTTCATTTTTGAAAAGTATTTACAAAAAAAATCCTCATTTTATAATCAGGCCCTTATATGCAGAGCCAAACCCATTTTTCCGAAAAACTGCTCCATCATCTGATGCTGATTTTCTTCGTGCCAACAAGGAATTAGTAACGGGTATGTTTCACAACCATGAGAAGGATCAGTGCAAGAGAAAAGAGCAGAGGTTAAGAGGGGCTTCCGAAGTCTCAGTTAAAATTTGTACATCTAGTCGCTGCCTCAGTGGCAATATTTCCTTTATTCTCTTTCTTCCACATATTTTGCTGCCCAGTTGTTTTCTCCTGTCTGTGCCTATTGATCAGTGGCGTAGCCAGAATTGATTTTTTGGGTGGGCACAAGGTTAACATGGGTGGGCTGTAGGCATGCAGGTCTACTAGTTGTTTTTTTACTGATAAATAATGCCAAATTATGCAGCATAGCATTCACATCTACGCCTAAGTATGAGGTTTACTTAATGATACAAACATAATTCACGGTGATTTGTGGTACTTTAGCCTTCTTATTATTACGATTTTATACACGGCTCCTACCTGTCCATAAATTTTGAGAGAGCGGTTGTGTTGCTTATATTTAAATTGCTAACATCTCAAAATATAGATATATATTTTTACCTTTGTTGTCTGATCTTTGTATTTTTCTAATCAGTTGGTCCTGGTCTCTTTTTCCCATTTTTTCCCTTATAGCTCATTTCCTAATTCCTTTTCAGTGTCTTTCTTCTATTACTGTCTTCTTCCCTTCCACACACACACACACACACACACACACACACACACACACACATACACGCTTTCTCTCACAGACTCCCTCTCACACACTCAAGCTCTCACTCTCATATGCTCTCCCCCCCCCCCGCAAGCTCACATTCAAGTTCTCACTTTCTCACCCCTCCCCAGGCTTATATTCTTATGCACACACAGACGCACATCCAGGCACCCATTCTCACCCACACACATAAACCCAGACTCCCATTCTCACCCACAAACCCATGCTCCCAGTCTCACCCACACATATTCAAGCTCCCATTCTCATCCATACATATACACATTTAAGGTACTATTCTCACCCACACATACACACATTCAAGCACCCATTCTTATCCACATATTCAAGCTTCCATTCTCACCCACCCACACAAACCCAGGCTCTCATTCTCAACCACACATACACACATTCGAGCTCCCATTCACCCACATATTCAAGCTTCCATTCTCACCCACATACACACCCAGGCTCCAGTTTTCACCCACACACACTCCCATTCTCATCCACACATACACATTCAAGCACGTGCACAGCTTCCGCTTTCTCCCCTAGAGCAGGAAGATCAGCTGCCTCTCCTACTGCCACCGGACTCCTGCTATCTTCGGGGGTCCGAACTTCCTGTCGGGGGGGGGGGGGGGAGCGGAAGCGCAGCGCACAACGTCCGCTTCCTCCCCCCCCCCCCCCAGCAGGAAGATCGGCGCGCAGTACGGCCCGACGCCCGAAGATAGCAGGAGGCCGGTGGCAGCAGGCGAGGCAGCTGATCTTCCTGCTTTGGGGGAGAAATCGGAAGCTGTGCGCGGCGCTTCCGCTCCCCCAAACAGAAAGTTCGGCAGGCCGTTTGGTCCGAAGATAGCAGAACGGGTGGCAGCAGGAGAGGCAGCTGATCTTCCTGCATTGGGGGGAGGAAGCGGAAGCTGCCCGCGGCGCTTCCGCTCCCCACCCCCAAACAGGAAGTTCGGCGGGCCCGAAGATAGCAGGAGAACGGGTGGCAGCAGGAGAGGCAGCTGATCTTCCTGCATTGGGGGGAGGAAGCGGAAGCTGCCCGCGGCGCTTCCGCTCCCCCCCCCCTCAACAGGAAGACCGGTTGGCCATACGGCCGCAGCAGCGCTCCCCCATGTGTGCCGTGATGGCGCGCGAGGCGTGGGTTCTCTTGTTCGCTGTCGCGGGGATGGGATCCCGCGACAGCCTTGCAGTTCCGGTGCCAGTTGGGTGGGCCTGGGTCTAAGTTGGGTGGGCACCTGCCCACCCAGGCCCACCCGTGACTACGCCACTGCTATTGATAACACACAATGTGATGATATGGTTTTATATTTCTGGCTGTGCTAGCTTTTGTTTACGTATTAGGTGCTTTCAGAAGAAAACTGCGTGATAGGGAGTTAATTCCTTCCTAATGTGGCCAGCTCTGTTAAGCTGAGCTCCATGGAAGAGAGGATGATTGCATGGGGAGCAACAGAAAGTCAAACATTTCTGAGGCTATCCCTGAATTGTTGCTTCAGAGGTGGACCCTTAGGCTGAGGTGAGGGTGACGCAACCTGTAGGTGAGGACCTATGGGTCCCCACCGTCGGCAGTAGAGTGGGCTGAAGGTAGAGGCCACTGGAGCTTCACCTATACCAGCCCTTGTTCCCAGCGGGTTGAGCCTTTGGGTGCCAGGGCCGGCGGTTCTTAGGTGGGCCTTGAGGTTGGTTAGTAAGATAGGTTGGTTCAGCCCAAAGACAGCAGCCGATAGGTGGCGTAGTCCTACCCTGGACTGGGTACAGTACTGGAACTCAAGCGCCAATGGAACGGAGTTTAGCTGAGGGTGCTCGAGCAAAGGTAGACCGGAACCTAATAAGTCCACGTCCAGGGAGTAGGCTAGAGGAGGCATCAATAACAGGCTTGGAATAGGGCCGGCGGCAAAGCGGAGGTCGTGGCAAGCAATGCTGAGTTCAAATTTCGGAGAAAGTCAATAGCATTAGTCAATCAAGGCAATGGTCTGATCATGGAGAAGTCAATAGTGGTAGTCAGGCGTAGCGGAGGTCCGGGTCTGGAGATAGGCTGAAGCGTAGACAAACAAAGCAAAGTTGATATCCGTAGAGACAGGGCAGGAACAAAGACGACAGGAACTGGAAACAACGGAGATCAGGAACGAAGATTAGAGAGGATTCTCTAGTAGCAACGAGTACTCAGACAGCGAGGAGACCTGTTGCAAAGGCAACGCTGTGGAGTGAGGCCTGAGCTTAAATACACAGAAGAGTTTGACGTCATCATCCGGGGCTGCGGCCAGGTTCCCGCCGCGGGCCCTTCATAAGGATCAGAGATGCGTGCGCGTGCCTAGGGAGGGGCACGGCACGGATAGTGGCGTCTTTCCGCGGACCACGCAGAGAGGCCCGACGAGCAATGGCATCTTGAGCTGCAGTACTGGGGACCAAGGCAGAGCCAGAGGCACAGGGGGCGGCCCGAGGTCGGAGTCGGCAGTCCACTGCCGCTAGCAAGGAGGAAGCAGGAGCTGGAGTCTGTGTAAGAAGGTGAGGGGGGCCGCGCCGCGAGTCTGCCGCGGACGGCACACGTAACATGAATGGAATGAAAATGGCCATCGTGTGATCAGAAGAGATAGCTAAGCAGGCAGACTTTACAGGAACTCTCACTTTATAATCTGTTGGAAATAAAAGGCCATAAACAAAAAAGAACCACAAAAATAAAACAAGCCCTGATTGCACATATGGTATTTCCACAGATAATGCAAAGCACAAACTACAGATCAATTCTGGCTTTTCTTGTACATAAAGCCAAGGAATGTAGTCACGAGTTGGCAATGTAAATCACTGGAATTGTACCCCAGTGACACCTATCTGCAGAAATATTTACCGTAAGTGGGAAAAAGAAGAACAAATTAGCTGTGGGGGGTAGTTGATGCAGCACACAGGGTTATATCAAGGCATTTAAAAGTCTGAGGCAAGGCATTGATCTGCACCCTCCAACGCCATTCCCAAGTTTATTTTTTCAAAAATAGAATAAATATTAGAACTTTAGATTAACTTATTGAAAAATACAAAAACAAACAGCAGTAGGTACCACTGTACTGCATAATCATTTGTACCCTCCTCCTCCCTCATCATGATAACAGATGCTGATGTTCAAAAGATCTAACCTCAGAAGTTAGGAACCTTGATCTGGAAAAATGAACATTTTTCCTGAGCAGCTAAATTTAGGTACCTAATTTTTGCTAAGTCCCTAAATTTGGGCATGGGGAGGGGGTCAGGTCAGGGGAATGAAGTTAGGCACTCGGCACTGATTTCCATCGCTATACATACACCTAAAGTTAGACAACTGAATAGCAAGCCTAAAGTTAGGTGCCTTAGTTTGGATGAAATTAGGAAACTAACAGGGTAATTTTTCAAGTCGCGTTAGGGCCTTATCGCAACACAAATGCGTATGCAAATTCTGCATTGAGTATGCAAGTGGGAGGGGTTAATGGAAATGAGGGTCTGGTAGCGCAGAATGCAATACAGTAATGCACACTATCGCTGGATTTAATGTCAGAAATAACTACACCTTGAAAAATGTTTTATCGCATGGGATATGACTGATGAATTTCTATCATTTGAATCAATGAAAGGTACCACCAAGAAGAGCTGATACTGTGTTGTAGAAATTAGAGATGTGAATCGTGTCCTCGATCGTCTTAACGATCGATTTCGGCTGGGAGGGGGAGGGAATCGTATTGTTGCCGTTTAGGTGTGTAAACTATCGTGAAAATCGTTAAAATCGTGAGCCGACACACTAAAACCCCCTAAAACCCACCCCCGACCCTTTAAATTAAATCCCCAACCCTCCCGAACCCCCCCCCCAAATGCTTTAAATAACCTGGGGATCCAGCGGTGGTCCAGAACGGCGGCGGTCCGGAACGGCCCCCTCAATTGAATCCTGTTGTCTTCAGCCGGCGCCATTTTGCAAAATGGCCGCCGCAAAATGGCGGCGGCAATAGACAAAAACGATTCGACGCAGGAGGTCGTTCCGGACCCCCGCTGGACTTTTGGCAAGTCTTGTAGGGGTCAGGAGGCCCCCCCAAGCTGGCCAAAAGTTCCTGGGAGTCCAGCGGGGTTCAGGAAGCGATTTCTTGCCGCGAATCGTTTTCCGTACGGAAAATGGCGCCGGCAGGAGATCGACTGCAGGAGGTCGTTCAGCGGGGGTTCCGGACCGCCGCTGAACAACCTCCTGCAGTCGATCTCCTGCCGGCGCCATTTTCCGTACGGAAAACGATTCGCGGCAAGAAATCGCTTCCTGAACCCCGCTGGACTCCCAGGAACTTTTGGCCAGCTTGGGGGGGCCTCCTGACCCCCACAAGACTTGCCAAAAGTCCAGCGGGGGTCCGGAACGACCTCCTGCGTCGAATCGTTTTTGTCTATGGCCGCCGCCATTTTGCGGCGGCCATTTTGCAAAATGGCGCCGGCTGAAGACAACAGGATTCAATTGAGGGGGCCGTTCCGGACCGCCGCCGTTCTGGACCACCGCTGGATCCCCAGGTTATTTAAAGCATTTGGGGGGGGGGGCTTCGGGAGGGTGGGGGATTTAATTTAAAGGGTCGGGGTGGGTTTTAGGGGGTTTTAGTGTGCCGGTTTTCCTGCCCTCCCCCTTCCCCCGATTTACGATTTTTTAACGATAAATCGGGGGAATTGGTATTGTATCGTGGCCCTAACGATTTTTGACGATTTAAAATATATCGGACGATATTTTAAATCGTCAAAAAACGATTCACATCCCTAGTAGAAATCAGTTTCTCTTGTTGGTACCTTTCATTGATTCAAATGATAGAAATTCATCAGTCATATCTAATTTGCAGTTAATTCCTCCTACTGTGTATGTAAAAGCACCCCCCCCCCCCACACACACACACACACACCCTTCCCCAAGTTGAAAGTGTATCTTCTTACAGTGGTATATACAGAGTCAGTCTCTCTCTCTAGCTTTGGGTGTGCGTTACATCCTGAGATCATATGCTGCATGTGTTAAAAACAAATAATATGCAATAATGCTCTGTGTGTTATGATATTTATTGATGCAGTAACTCTACAATTTGCCTAACCATGCCCCTTTTTTGGTTTTATCATGGGCACTATTTCCACAATATTTATAGCATTTTTATGAATCTAGGCCAGAATTAGGTGCTGAATTTAGGAACTCTGTTTTGGTTTTTTTTAATATTAGACTCAAAGTAACTTAGTAGATGATGACAGATCACTATTAGGGATGTGAATCGGGCTTCGGACGATTGAAAATATCATCGATATTTTCAAAATCGTCAGAAATCGGAGGCTCCCCCAAAACGATAGGAAAACCCCACGATATTGTTCGTGGGGGTTCTCTTATCGTTTTGGGGGAGGGCGGGAAAAACGGCACACAAAAATAACCCCTAAACCCACCCCGACCCTTTAAAACTAATCCCTTAGCTTCCCCTACCCTCCTGACCCCCCCAAAAAACATTTTACAGGTTCCTGGTGGTCCAGTGGGGGTCCCGGCAGCGATCTCCCGCTCTCGTGCCGTCGGCTGCCACTAATAAAAATGGCGCCGATGGCCTTTGCCCTTACCATGTGACAGGGTATCCGTGCCATTGGCCGGCCCCTGTCACATGGAGGGAGCACTGGATGGCCGGCGCCATTTTTAAAAATAGCGTGGGCCATCCAGTGCTCCTACCATGTGACAGGGGCCGGCCAATGGCACGGATACCCTGTCACATGGTAAGGGCAAAGGCCATCGGCCCCATTTTTATTAGTGACAGCCGACGGCCCGAGAGCGGGAGATCGCTCCCGGGACCCCCACTGGACCACCAGGTACCTGTAAAATGTTTTTCGGGGGCTCGAGAGGGTGGGGGAAGCTAAGGGATTAGTTTTAAAGGCTCGGAGTGGGTTTTTTGTTTATCGGCTCGGATGCTGCCGATAAACAAAACTGCGATCGGGCTGGACGAAAAAAACAACACGATGTGAATCGGAACAGATTCCGGTTCCGATTCACATCTCTAATCACGATCAATGGATCCCACCCAATCTATTCAGTTATCTTCTTTTGGGTAGATGACTATATAAATTCCCATACTTAACCAACAATAGTCCCTCGTCTTCCCTCCGCCCCATGTATTTTACTCAATTTCTCTACCCTGTTCCTACAGCTATCTACTATATCTGCCCCAAGCATGTTAAATTCTATTACAATGCTGGCCTCCAGTAGTTTTACTGATACCAAGCATCATCATCCTCATTGGTTCTTACAAACACCATACTTAATCTAACACCTAAGTCCCCTCCTATGTCTTAGCACTAGCTCTGTAATAATTCAAATAGCTGTCAAAACCAATGAGGCTCTGTTGTCCAAACTTCCGGCTGCCTTGTGCTCATTGATACTACAGTTGTAACCAAGGCCACTTTGTGCAAGCTACTCTAGTCTTCTTAGAAACCCGAAACAGCCATTCCATGATTAGGGTTGTATCACGATCACTCTAAGCAAGTTATTTGTAGCCTACTTCTCCCTTCACCATCATCCTCCTTGTATTCTCCTTCTTTCTACTCCCATCCTCCGTTATCTACACTGGTTACCAGTTAACTACAGAGTTCTACATAAATCACTCTCTATAATACACAAATCCATCCATAATCACCTGCAACTTGATCTCGAAATCCCACTCAAACCTCATACGTCAATCAGACCGATTAGAGAAATCCATAAAGGCACTCTACAAGCCCCTCCTACCAAAGCCACGCACCTCATTTCGACCAAAGACCGAGCCTTCTCAATAGCAGGCCCAGCCATGTGGAACAACATCCCTTCAGACCTCAGGCTGGAACCTTGCCTACTTACATTCAAGAAAAAACTCAAGACTTGGCTGTTCCGACAAGCCTTCCCAGATCCATCGGACACACAATAGATGATTAACACCTCCCAAGACCTATGGACTTTGACATCCTTTAACTCCCACAAGCACAAGTCTCTTCTAACCACTTAATCTAGCACTAACCATGTTACCGTGTTGGTTTTTATGCTTTTATGTTTACTTAACTTTATGCCTTCTTAGGCCTTTCTTTCCAGCTGCTTAAGCTTCCAAGTTTTTACCAACCCTGTTGACTGTAACTTTGATTCTTCTGTTTATCCACTTATTTAAATATGTATTTTCTGTTACTATCCCCTTGTTCGATGTAAACCGACCTGATATGGTATTTAACCATGAAGGTCGGTATAGAAAAATGCTAAATAAATAAATAAAATAAATCCCTCTTTTCCTTTTAACAGTATTATACATTCTTTCCCCCAACCAAACTCCCTCTCCAACCAAGGCTCCAGAGCAGCAGTTGGCTTGTTTTCCTTTTCTCCTCCAGTGCAGACTGGACTGTACTCTTCTCACATGGGCCAAGCAAAAGGTCCTTCCTCTTCTGCCCTCCTCTAGGCTTGGTCATAGGCAATGTTTCTCCTCTCTTTATCAGCGCTGTCTGTTGCCACTCATCAGCCCCTCTATTCCACCTTCTCCTCCTCCATTTCTTCCTCATTCCTCCTGTTTCCTCTTTTTTTTCCCTTTCATTGATCTCCTTTGTTCTACACTTCACATTTTTGCTTTCTCCTCCCCTTCCATTTCTTTCTCTCCTCTTGTTCCTTATCTACTTTCCATTCCTTTGTCCTCTTCTCTTCCTTTGCTTTGCTTCTTTTCTCCTCAATTACTCTCTATCCCCCATCCCCCCCTACTTCTCTCTCCTCTTTCATACAAATTGTTGTCTTTCTCCCTATCATTATTTTCTCCCTCTTCCCTTCCTCCTTCACCTCTCAACCAATTGTTACCTTCTCTGGCATTGATGGCTCTTTTCCTCCTCCCTATCCAGCTATCTGATTCAAAATGAAGGTGTCACAATGCAGACAGAACTGGAGGGGCTGTGGGAATGGGCAGGAAGTGCTTCTTAGTGCGCTGCTACTTCTCTCACCTCCCGCACCTAATTGGTTAACACTGCTCAGTGAATCCAATGAGCGGCATGAGAGGGAAGCAGCAGCAGGGTGCTTAGATGTATTTCTTGCTCACTTCTACAGCCCATCCAGATGGACTACTGGCACCCTGCCAGCTGCATTTCAAAGTAGACCCCTAAGACTCAGGGCAAACATCTCTTTTATCCCACTACACAGTGGGAAGGGTAGCAAAACATGGACCATAAAGGTTTCAGGGAGCAGGACATCTGCTCACCATTGACTCCTCACCATGACTAAACTGAGAAGGATCTGGTCTGAGTGTCTGTATTTTTTATTTTCTTTGCAATCAAAATTTTTAACTACGGATGTTGTTGTGTATTCTGCTTAGGAGTTGAGATAATTACAGCCTATAAATTCATAAATTAAATAAATAAATTAACATTGCTGAGTGAGGATCTTAGTAGTCTAGAAGTCATATATACAGATAGCCTTTCCCCCAGGTATATAGGCCCATCTCCACTTAGAACCCTGAACATCCGTGATAGAATTCTGAATTTCGTTCTGTACCATTTTTGTAACCAGTGTAATTTTTGTAGGACCAGATCAATGTGATCATGCTTTTTGCATCCTTCTATCAGCAGAGTTTTGTATCATCTGGAGTTTGTGGAAGGCATTTTCTGCATTACAAAAATCCAGTTGTGAGGTTACTGTGGCATGAATCTCTGTGAGTAGGTTTCTCTTCTCAATGAGTAGAGGTAACCTTTGTAAATTACATAGTTCAAAGTGAGAGCCCTTTACTGTTGCCTGAATTTGCGGAAGCATGATGAGTTCTGATCTATGATGGCTTTTGATCTATGTTTTTAACTGCAGTTCATAGGTTCCAAATGGGATTTTCAGGTCTATGACTTGTCTATATGTTTGTTTTGTACCCAAAGAATCTCCATTTTGATGGGATTCAGATGGAGTTTGTTTTGCTTGATCTGTTCTTGGATGGCTTAAAAAATATGTACTGAGCTTCTTTATAGTTGTTTGCAGGTCTGGGTCCATTCATAATATGAGCTGGACATCATCTGCATAGATTATAGGCTTTTATGTAAAAAATCTGGATCGGTTGTGCTAGTGATTTGAGATGCATGTTGAATAGCACTGATAACAGTATGGAACCTTGGGGTACTCCATGGTCTATTACCCATGGTGCTATTATATGGTCAGCAGGGCCATTTTATGTGTCTATGAGGACCTGGGCAAACCTCACTAGGATGGTGTTGCGATTTCTAAGGAGATCATCCAACAGAGCAGCTAAAACTTTTTCTGTTCCGTGGCCTTTTCTGAATCTGGATTGATATGGGTCTAGCCAGTTTTTCTCCACTTGTCAGTCATTAAGCTCAGCTCTTACTGATTGTTCAACTAACTTCCCTAGGAAAGGGATATTTGATACCAGGTTGTATTATCTGGTTTGTCTGGATCCAAATTTGATTTTTTTTTTTTTTTTTAATAAGTGGGTGCACTATAGCTTTGTTTAGATCAAAGGGAACATGCCCAAGTGAGCAATTTATGAGTTTGGTTGTCCAGGTTGTGAGGTCCTCGCTTGCTTTCCTATCTTGAATGGACATGGATCAAGGATGCAGATTGTTGGGCGTAAGGCAGCTAGAGTCTTTCTGAGACTATCTTCTGTGATTGGGATACTGTAAATGAATCCTGTAATTCTGATGTGGCTGGGGTAGTCAGATTCATCTTTGTCTCTGGGAAGAGATGTCTTGATGGTGTTGACAAAGGTCCTTGATTTTGTTCTCAAACAAGAGTAATATTGGTGCTATTAGTTTCAGTTTAGTGGTGAGTTTCTGTTTAGGTAAGGATTTCATCAGACCATTTGTTATTTCAAATAATTTCTTGGTTGGGTTTGGAGTTTGCTCAATACACAGAGAAATATGTTTTTTTTACCTTTGTTATGGCCTTATAGTAAATAGTCATGTGTAATTTGCATTTCAATCCATCCTTATCAAGAAGTGTTTTCTGACATTTTCTTTCTAGTTTTCATCTTTAGCATTTTAGGACTCAAGCGTTCTTGGGCATACAAAGGTGATCCTTTGTATGGCGGACATCCAACATTTTTGGGGGAAGTGCAATTTTGTCTAATGCTTTTGCCAAATTTTCATTTCGTCTCTTTACTTGTTCCTGCAACATGTAGTGGCTTCTCCTCCATTAAGGGGAGTTCTGTACATTTACCAAGTTTTCTGGGGTCTGGGTTGTCATGCTCCAGATCATTTTCAAGGATCTCATAGTGTCTACTTTTTTCAAGTCACTGCTAAGAGAGAATTTAAATGATCAGACCATGAGAGAAATGTTATTTTAATGCTATCTGCAAGGTCTAGTGTGAATCCCTTCTCATGTGTGGGGGATAAACAAATTTAATAGGCTGGATGAGGCCTAGCATTGTCATGGTGGCACAGTGTTGGTTTATTTATATGTAAATTAAAGTCGCTATGGTCACAAGTTTGGTAAACTGTAGTCTCAGTTCTGTCATCGGTTGTAGCAATTCTTATATGGATGAGATGTTATTTCTGGGAGGTATATAGACCATTAAGAGACCTGTTGGATTAGTAAGCGTTCTTATTTCAGCACCTGTGAAAGAGGGATTTGGTGCAACTCAATATTATTTTGGGCTAGAATTGTCACACCTCATCTACATTTTCTTGGTCTGGGTTTATATGTAATGGAGAAACCCTGAGGGTACAGTTCATTTAGTGAAACTTCACGTACCTCATCTAGCCATATTTCTATTATCCCTAAGATGTCAAGCTTTAGTTTATCTATAATGTTGTGGATTTTTCATTATTTTTTTGTTAACTGATCTAACATTCATAAGGCTTATGTGTGCATACACCTTGTGCATGGAGTTGTTTTGTAGGTGAGTTTTTATTGGCCATTTCAGTGATGAAGGGCAGTTTATGTATCTCTCCGCTCTTGTCCCTTGTCTTTATTGTGGTCCAGGATGTTCATGATTTCCTCTCCCTCATATCACTGGGATCGTAAAGGTCTTTGTAGTTTCTGAGTTTTGGATTGCAAAACACATTTTTGAAGTCATGGTTTGAATTTTAGCTCTCTTAAATGATTGAAATTGCACTTCTTAGATGGTAATTTTTTCATTTCGCTTGTGAGGGCTTAGGTCTGAAATTTAGGAGTGGTCTATCATTAAGAGAGAAAAGTAGCACAGCCTGAAACATAGGAGTGATCTCTCATGGATAGAGAGAGGTAGCACAGTCTGGATATGGAATGGTCTACCACTAAGAGAGAGAGGTAGCAAAGCTTGAAACATAGGAGTGGTGTCTTCTTGAGGGAGAAAGGTAGCACAGTCAGAATGAAGGAGTGGTCTTTCTTTGATGGCCAGAGGTAGCAGATTGAAACATAGGAGTGTACAGGAGAGAGACTAATCTGAAAACTAGAGTGGTTTGATAGAGAATGTCTTGAGTGAAAAAGCCCAGTTTGTGGTAATAACAGATACATTTGCTTTACTTTATGTGGAGTTGCCTTCTCAGTCTCGTCATTGCTTTTTTTCAATATACAAAAAGCCAACGGATAGAAACACACTGTTGGAATATTCAAGCCATCATCCTCAACAGCTGATCCATAGTATACCTTTTGGACAGTTTTTAAGGTTGAGGAGGTTATGTTCAACTACAGACGAATTCAAGGAACGCTCTAAAGAAATGAAAGAGAAATTCTTAAGTAGGGGATATCCTGAAAAGGTAGTCCGGAGAGCGTTGAAAAGGGCCCGGTGGAATAATAGGGATTTATTGTTAACCCCTCAACCAAAAGTAAAGAAGAACAAACTGACTTGTGTGTTACCTTATTCAACTGGCATAGGCCTGGCGTTTCACCTGTTGCTATGCTGCTATGACGGAAGGGCAGGCTTCCAGCATAGTGCTTCTAGGAGCTATGCTGGAAACGTACACTTCTATTGTAGCTTCCTAGCAAAGGAAGAAACACATGGCCCGGACTGCGATAGGATACCTCTGTGATCCAGGATGAAGAAAAACTTATATTTAAGATACGGGGTGGGTGGGTGGGAGGGAAAGGGTTGGGATGGAGGGTAGGAAGGGGGCCCTGAAGCACATAAAATTTAATTCAATATACCAGCATCGGGAGTGGGAGCAGGAGAGAGGCCAGCACCAACTCAAATCATGAAGAATAAATCAAATGAGAGAATGTAAGAATCTCAAAACAGCCCATTAAATAAGATATAAAAACCATCACTTTGTTCTAATTTTCAGTACTCTTTGCCATAAGTACTAGATCAATTATGAAGATGTACTAGAAAAGTTAACTTGATAAATATTAATGCCTGTCTATGAATATCACCTTTGCAATCAATCATTGTTTGTTTGTTGAGTTTTTACTAAGAATGTTACTTTGTAAACCATTGTGATCTATACATAGAATGACGGTATATAAAATGTTTAAATAAATAAATAAATAACTTCAGCCGGATTATTTGGCCACTACTTGGCCTACTAAAAAATATGAATTTCTCAATTACTAATATCCCCGCTTTACATTCTGAATTTTTGTTTCTTTTCAAGCAAGGTTAGTGTTTCTACGTTTTGGAATCCTCTTTTATTTTGGCACTCCTACTAGCATGAATCTAAGTAAATCTGGGTGCTCCTCTCCTTGTCCTTACTACAGCCCAATTGGGACACTGCCCTTATCCATGCAAAGTAAGAACATAGCACAAAGAGTGAAAAGCGGTCACAGGGAAGGATTTCCTTTTTTTTTTTTTTTTTAACATACACACATCTTATGCTAGAAAACTGAGAACATATGGAAAAAGACATAAGGGTCAGAATATAATAGAAGGAAACAGAGCCAGGAAAATGCAGACGACATCCTGCAGATTCCAGCTGCAGTTCTGGCATTATATAGCTGCCACGTACAGTACACACACGGGTACCCACCATTTTTTGGTTGAACTAGCTAGGTTAGTTCTTATATGCCACTACTTTATGTTTAAATCGGAATTCTTTCAACAGATTAAGGGCACGGCAATGGGGGCGACCATGGCCCCCAGTCTAGCCTGTCTATACATGGCTGATTTTGAGGAGCGTTATATTACACATGGCAACCTTTTATTATTCAATGGTTGAGGTACATCGATGATGTACTATTAATTTGGCAGGGCACAGATGTAAAATTTTTTATGTTTATAGACTGGCTGAATCATCTCAACCCTAATTTTCTGTTCAATTTCTTGATTGACCCACATCAAGTGCCATTCTTAGATGTTCTTATTACATACCATGATAATCAATTTCACACAAGGATACCGACCATAACACATTATTAGCCTATGATAGCTTTCACCCCCATCATCTCAAGAACAATATCCCTACCGGCCAGTTTTTAAGGCTCAGGCTCACAAGGTCGGAGTATATTATCCAAGCTAAGCAGATGATGCTTAAGTTCCAGCTCAGAGGGTACACCCAGGCAAGGTTCTTAAAAAGGCCTTTAAACGTGCCCAATTTGTCAATAGGGACTTACTTTTCTTACCGCAAGTTCAGGACACTACTCCGATGGTAAATTGTATTTTACCTTTCTTGACAATCAGTAATGACATTTCAAAAATCATTCAGAAGCATTGGGGAGCTTTGGCGCTCAAAAAACATTTACATAGTGCCCTTAGGTTTACCTTCCGTCGGGGCAAAAACGTACGGGACATGTTAGTACATTCTACCTTTAAGAAACATGACATCCTACAGAACAGAGGCACACATAAACCCTGCGGTCATTGCTCCGTTTGTAAACATACTTTCACTATTTCTGAGTTCATACATCCAGTTACTGGAAAAGTCTTTGCACTGTATGGAGATTCCAATTGTGATTCCCAAGGGGTGGTATATGTAATCAGTTGCCCATGCAAGAAACTTTATGTTGGTAAGACTTCCCATAAAATTAAAACCCGTATCATAGAACATAAGTTCAATATTAAGACGGGGAGGGACAATGCACCGTTGGTAGCACATTGGATACAAAATTATCTCACTCAGTGGCAGATTTACAATTTTTTGTCATAGACGTCATATCGCCTCCAGTAAGAGGAGAGGACTATTCAATGATTCTTATCAGAAGGGAGCAGAAATGGATCTACACCTTGGATACAGTGTTCCCTAAAGGCTTAAATGCAGAGCTCGTGTGGAGTTATTTCATTTAATATGTGGTGTTACGTCATGGGTTGGAGGTGCATGGTGATTGGCTAATGTGTCTGTGTTCATCATTGGCGCGGCGATTTGCACCAAATTTTCTGGCAGGGTTTAAATTCTGTTATCTGAGTTTGTTCTAAGTGCTCCTGTTTCTAATTGAGATAGCTTGTGACACAGGTATGTTTATATCTGATTTCTATATCTGCCTTGTTTAACCCAGTTACTATGTATTGGAAAATGTCACTTTTCCTTTGTTTACAGACTGTTGGGTGTTAAAATTAGCCCGCCGGACTGGCGAAACACGGGTCCGTGTTGGGGATTGCTGTAAAACACTGTGTTTCACTGAAAGGAGTTACCACATTGAAAATAAATGAAATACAATTGTTGAACTGTGACCAAAGAAAGGCTTTATTTGCGCTTTTGGTGTATACATTATACAGCTGCCAGCCATTTCTAGCCATGACACAGAGTTGGCTACAGGTTTTTATTGAGGTCAGCTGGTGTCTGAGAAAGGGTGTCTTAGATTGCTGGCAGTCTTACAGCGATGGCATTGCAGTATAACTGCTTTGAAATGTATTCTGCTACAGGGCTATAGTACAAGTATCCTACTATTGCATCCACCATGAAAAAGCAGCAACTTCATATAAGGTACGATAGCACCTGTTCCTTTCTTATAAGAAATCTTGGTTAATTGATTTCTGTAAATTAAAAATCGAATCTAAAATTGTAACTTGCAGCAGCTCTCCTTATTTCCCCCCCCCCCCCCCCTACCACCACCACCACCAGTCTTATCCATGGGTTACCTACCATTAGCCTTAATGCAGAAATGCTAAAACCTTTACCTGTTCACTGGCTGTGTAACATTTAGTTAAAAGAAATGTCTGGCTGAAAAGCCTGTGGCCATAGAGAAAAAGACAATCCTTGAAGATATTTTTTGAAAGTTATTTACCTTAATCCCTTGAGAATCAAGCCCAGGAGGGCCAGGAAGACCAGGCAGCCCCCTCTGTCCCATTAAACCCTGCAAAAAATAAATACATAAATAAATAAATTAGCAGAGCCTGAAGCACATTCAGGATGTCAGCCTAAAATACTGGCACTGCTCATGCAGAGTGCTGCAGCTGCACCACAGACCAGAAACCAGAAACAGAGTATATCTTGACATTTCATCAACTAGCATGCTAGGAAAACAATGACAAGGTCACCAAATTAATCAGCACTACGAGGGACAGT